>NW_005842141.1:134166-156385 GCF_000455745.1 Alligator sinensis
TAGCCCCTGCAAGCCACAACTGGGGCTCTGGGGCCCTATGCCACCTCTGCTAACCCCAGTGTGCCAGGATTGGGGTCTCACACTGCTTCTGTGTGCTGGGATTAGGGCCCTGGGGCTCCACGCCACATCCACCCCATTCTGCATTCCAGGATTGGAGCCCTGGTACCCGTGCCACCTCCATCTGATCCTGCATGATAGGATCAGGCTCCAGGTCCCTGCGCCACCTCTACCACATGGTAGGATCAGGCCTTACCCATCCCTGCATGCTGGATCTAGTACACAGGGTCTAGGGCACAGGTTCATGGCCTGCAGGATTTCCCATGCATCTCTGGGGAGCTCTGTACGCCAGATGACAAGGCGCCAGGGGCTGATCTGGCCGACAGGCTGAATATCCCTGACTCAATGGCTTAGCTTGCTTTGCAACTATACATAGATAAGGAAAAAAAAAAATGGTCTAGGTTTTACCGCTGTTATTTATGTGGAGTAGTGAGCTATTCTACAAGCGATCCCATTTATTTTAGAAGGACTCTGCAGAGTAAGAGCAGTAAGATAGGAGAATCATAGAATCAAGGAAACACGAAAAATAGGACTAGAAGGGACCTCTGGAGGTCATGTAATTCAACCTCCTGCCTGAGGCAGGATCATTCCTGTTCAAACCATCACAAGCAAATCCTTGTTTAAACTGTTATTAAAACTACAGTCAATCCGGACACACAACCACAAGGCATAACACCCTAACATACCACAGGTGAAACAGGGGGACAATGGTGGTTAGTTTTAACAACTCCTGCTGCTGAGAGGGGTGTTAAAATACACTCAAGAGATCCAAGGAAGAGGGCCACAAAGCTTTCTGCAGAGGAAGGCAAAATACCCTCATAGACTGTACCAATCTGAACATGGGGTAAAATTCTTTTTAAATCCCAGGTATGTCAATCAGTCTGGCCTGAGTGGAGGGGCAAGATCCTCTAGTCAGGAACCTCTAGATTGTAATTCTAGCATAATGAATGGCACACCCAAGTCAAAATCTGCAGCTGTAGCTATAGCCAATACCCAATATCTCTGAGGAAAGTGAACCACCTGCCCTCTTCTCCCCAACCTCCCTGGCATGAAAACAAGAGAGGAAAAAAAAATCCTTTCCATGGGGCAGGCAGCAAAAGACAGAGATATGGGCAATACACGAAGTATAACATGGGCATAGCTACTCCTAGATCACCCCTAACCAATGCCTGTCTAACTTTGTGCACACCTCCAGTGATGGAAATTCTGCAAGTTCCCTAGTCAATCTATTCGACTGCCTTATTTTTCTAACAGTGAGGAAGTTTTTCCTGATGTCGAGTCTAACTGCTTTGCTGCAATTTCAAGCCACTGGCCATTCATCACCTTGGTTATACAAACTATTTATAAATTTCTGTTAACACTTCTGTTGGGGCCAAGTGTATTTTAAGATTAAATACTTTCTTAAATGACCTAGGAGGTTATGGCTATTGTTATTGTTGCCATCTTTTAGTTTCACTCTCATCACCAGATTCTTAAAAGGTTGTCCCTTAAGTTGTACACAACAGTGTGGCAGAAATCTCTCAGGCTGAAATTCATCCTTGTACAGTGAAGTACCAGACCAACTCTAGGAGAGGGAGAGAATCTACCAGTTTAGAAATACATAAGCTTTTGCTTTGATCTTGGATGCTTGGCTGAGGTTAGTGCTGTGTCAGGGAGGCAGCAGAACCTGTGAAGTGGCTCTCACCACTGCACAAGCAAGCAGAAGGAATCCATTGAGGAAGGCAATAACTTTGACTGATATTACTTTTTTTAGGACTGTCAGCCAAATGTAAACTAGGCTAAGCAAGAATGCTTCCTTTTTTAAACATGGGAAACATAAGCATCTGCACTATTTACTTAAGGATGAATCCGGCAAAAATAGAAAACAGATTTTGAAGTTGCTACGCTGTCTTTTAAAATAACCATTACAGATGAGTAGCTCAGAAACTCAATTTGAATCTTTAAAAGCAGTACACCATAAGAGCAGCAAATCCCAAAAATCTCATCACTGAAAACCATTGCTAAAATCTCTGAATGCCTTAGGTCAAAAGAGTGAGAGAGAAGCAGAAAAATGGAATAAGTAATAAACTTCTTTCTTTCTTAAAGTCAAACTAACAGAACAAAAAATTCAGGGGAAAACATCTGAAATACCATATTTCCTATTTACTCACCTATCACATACACTTTTCCCCCAAAGTCAGCCCTTTAAACAGTAATACAGCCCATTAAACAGGCAGTTTGATGTGGAATGGATCTGAAAATAAATGTTAGAAACTGTTCTGTTCAGTTAGTATTCTTCAATTTCTAATTTTAAGGAATATTCCCAAAGTTATGTTAGGTACATGCTTAAATACTTTGCTCATCAAAGTCATTGAATATCATTAATCATTTGCTACATATCATTATAAGTCTTATTCCATTTTGGTGGAGCAAGAAGCGGTAAGTGATGCTGTGCCTAAAACTGCATTTGTCTTAGACAAGTAATCCAGCTGAAATCAACAGGATTTCTTGCCGGATTAAATTAATTCAAGGGCTTTTTTATGTTTTTGTTTTTTCCATTACACCATGACTCACATTCTGGAAATATGAAATAACATAATGTGAGTAATGTAATCAAAACTTTATGCATGTATTTCAGTGGGCAGGACTGGAAACTGCATGGATTCTACAATATTTGTACTCCCCACATTTTGTGACAAATCCACTAGTTTATGTTTTCCTTCAAACTTTACTATAGTGGGAAATAGTTAATCAAATTTACAGGACCACGTATGATTCTTGTGTGTCATGAAAATCATGATCAGCTCTTGCAAAGGAAACACAAAATCTTACACTCAAAGACCAAAACACTGCCAGGTAAAATGACTGAGCCATTTAATTCTGACCTACAAATTAATTTAGCTCCTTGTGAAACTCCTGTCTATCACATTTTATTACCTCTTAGCAACTGAGCTTTCAAATATACTATTTATACATTTTAAATCCATGCATTTCTATTAAAAAAACTTGCTCTCAAGTAATTCAACTGTATTTTACTGTATTTCAAGAATTTAAGTTCATTGTTTTATATTCAAATAAGAAATTGTTAAAGGAGGAAATAGTACATTAAAAAGGTAAGATAAACTAGGTTATAGGATGCATAAAAATTAGATATACTTATAACTATTTATTCAGCTTTTCACACTCTACATCACTAATTATGATACTTATCTTCTAATTAAATATGTTAGGCTGCATAAATGATCCTTACTGTTCTACTATAAATTTCCCCTTCCACTCTTCTCTAAATATGTTCACAATTTATTTGTACTGTATTATTCCTGAAAGCTTTTTAAGTATTATACTAAAAGAGGCAGACTTCTACTGCTGTTAGATCTTCAGGAAAATGTGTAGTTCTTTGGACGCCAGCTGCAAAGTTGCTGAAACATCAAGGAAAATGTTTTTATAATATTCAGATTCTTGGTCATATTTGGATGGAGCACATAACAATTATCCACTGTTTGAACTTCTTGAAACAACAGGGAAGTTGATAGAGAGACTTACTCAAATAATCCTTTTACAGTGATCACTCATGGCAACAGAGAGGCTGTTAAGAACATTATGTGTGGAATTTGCAAATGTACATAGGAAATCAGTATGGCTTTACTTGCATGCTAAAAAGCCTCAGGCCTCTCTCAGATCACTGGAATGTGCCTTTATTCAGAACGTTGATCCTTACTGCTTCACTGGATATTCAATATTCAGATAAACTATGGACCAGAGAGCAGAAAAGAAAACCCTCATATTCATAGCCTTCCATGAAAAAACCTTTTCAGTCAGGTCACAGAGCAGAACACGAAAACATCAGTGATTAAGACAGGCATTTATACTACTGCTTCATGTATTACATAATAAGAATATTTAAATTAGATTGCCACTGACTTATGTAAGCTTTGGGTCAGAACTCATGTGCTACTCTAGTATCAGATTATTCTTCATCTTGAAATTATGTTACAGCAATACACAGTTTGGGATGATCATTAGAGGATGACCTTGTTGGGACAACTGGGATTGATGCTTGGGGAGGAATGGGAAGCAGTTCTGAGTTTCATTTTGGCAAATGCTTTTATGTGTCATTCTGATAATGATGCAGTTGGTTATTCAAGGCATTGTCAAACTAGAGTCATGTAAAGAAAGGACTATACTTTCCTTGTTTATGTTCTTCGATGATTCACTGAAATCAACTTAAAACTTTATTTCTACATTGCTGTCTTAGTCACTGCTTGCCTTGGGCAAGATCCTGGGGTGTGACAAGAGGGGACAACTCCCATTAATCCCTGACATCTAAGGTCAAAGTGCAGAATACTTTGCAGACAGGGCTTGACACCATATAAAATTAGGCTCTGGGTTTCATACTTTAGCCTGACATAAAGCCCACTTGAAGCCAGCAGTAAGACTCTCATTGATTTTAAGGGCCTTGGGATCAAAGCTATATTGATTATCCCTTTTTCAAACTGTTTCCCTTTGTTTCCATTATCCTGCATTTTTCTAAGATGACTGTTATTGTGGTTTCTTCTCCGTGTTTCTAATCACTCAACAGTTAATAAAATTTGAAATGATGCTACAGTGAATCATCAGAGAACCACAGATACTCTGGATACAGTATTCCTTTATCTCCTGTCTATCATAACAAATCAGAATGAATTCTTGTTAGCCACAAAGTGTTCTGTGGAGCAGAAATGGCATTTATAAATACACCTAAGGAAAAAGAATTAAGAAGGGAAAGGACTGGAGATCACATTAAACTAATGATTCATTCATGACAGCAATCTTTTTCAAAATCTGTCATTATGGAGAAAAATAAAGTCCCTATAATAAAGAAAAAAAGACAAAACTTTGAAAAAGAGATGGAGATACTGCCAGATTTGCACAATCTCAAAGGTAAGGATGCTGATGTTTTCCCTGCAGCAGCTGAAGTAACAGACTTTGGAACACTGTTCACTATACTTTCCACAGAAACCCGACATTTTCTAAACTGAGGCCAAGTTCCTTGGGTCCTTGCTGCCCAAAATACTGGGAAGCCATTTCCAGGCACCTCCCAAGTTCTTGCCCAGCATGATATTATGCACTGAAATAGATCTGCTATTCAGACTGGGAGGTTAATTGGCATTGTCATGTGAGAAAACCACCGTTTGCTAGCACCTCTTACACACATTGATTGTGAGTTGCAAGTTCATCTTGGCTGTCAAGTAAGCAAACTCTGAATAATGGAATTCCAGAAGGTTTTGTACTAGCACCATCCCTTTTTAATTTGTATATAAGCAATATGCCTACTAAGATAAAATTAAATTTGCCTATACAGCTGATCTGGCATCAGCCAAACAAATCTTTTTCAATTAAGAGTCAAAAAGATAGATGAAATATTTTTAATATTCTGTTAAAGACTTATTCTTGGCAAGATAGTGATATTAGTATTTCATCTCAGTAACCTGGAAGATAAGATGGCACTAGAAACATATTTCTATGATACAAAAACTGCTCCAAGCCCTATCCACATTATCTCACTGTGGTTGCATCTACACATGACCTTTACTGAGGAGCTGACTAATTAGCTCCACAGTAAAGTGTCAATGTCTACATGTGTGCTGGTAGTAGGGTGCAGGAAATTAACTCCACCATAGTTAAGCAGGATCTCCCCTATCCAAATCTTCCCATACAAGTTCTTATCTAACCCATTACTAAAATGACACAATCAACCCTCTCATACAGCTACCAGGCTTATACCTTAACCTGTCACAGGAAAAACAGAAATGCAATGGCAGTCAGTGTCCTGCTGTCACAAGGGTTGTAAAAATATGCTCAAAAGATCCAAAGAAGAAGGCCACATCCCCCTCTGCAAAGGAAGGCAAAACACCTCCATAGACTGTACCAATCTGACAATGGGATAAAACTCCTTTTTGACTCCAGATATTTAAACTGGTCTGACCTGAGTGAAGGGGCAAAACCCTCTAGCTGGGTACCTATGAAATTTATACCGGCAGGATCATTGGCATAGCCAAGTCAAAATCTCCTGACACATGTAGTAATAGGAAAGGAAATAAATCCCTTCCTGACCCCATGCGACAACAAGCAAAGCACAGCCTAAATCATCCCTGACCGATGTTTATCCAACTTTTTCTTGAACACTTCCAATTTTTTTTATTCACATAAAGCATTCTAAGTAATACTGCAAGTAAGGGAATGGGAGTACATAACAGAACCCAATTTGGTTACGTTGATTTAATTGTAATGTGTGTACAAACCCTAAGTGTGTAAGTGGACTCAGGTTATGAAGTGTGTTTTTATTCCACCTTGTTTGAGTCCCTGAGAAACAGTTAATGGAAAGACTGATGGATCCTCCTTGATGATTTTTTTTTTTTACTCAGTCTTAGGAGAAGATGACAGTGCATTACAAAAATAGATGCTGAAATGATTTTTTAGGACATGAACAGGGTAGCATAGAATCACACTTAGGCACCTCTGTCCATTTAGATGCCTAGGTGGTAGAATAGAATCTAGTCCCCTGAATCACCAAGGACTCATATAATACCTCTACAGTGCGCCTCCACACTACCTCCACTATAGTCAGTGGTTAGAATTTGACAGTATTTCAACAAAACAGTAGGTAAATTAATTTTAGTGCTTAAAAGTTGTCACCCATTCCCATTACTCTTACTTGCAGTACTACTTAGAATGCTATATGTGAATAAAAGCAATTAAACATTTAAAATTTTTAAAACAATTCTGGAGAGTTTTAGAATAATTACTGTATATGCACCCAATACTATTCATTTAAATATTTTTATGAGTCTCTGCTGGCTGTCAGCAGAAGTGCTGAAATACCATTACAGGGCCCATTTTTATTTTATTATTTCCATCAGAAAGGAATCCAGAGCATAGTTTGCAGACTCCAAATATACAGGTAAACTGATTTCTACTAGGGTTCTGCAGTCATAAAAATACTTCCCTATTTATCCTTTCCTTACACCATTTGTATCTTATTTTGGATGAACCCATGCAAGCAGTGGTTTTAACCAGATTGGGAGCTTTCAAATCCACCTTATTTTAGCTGTCACATGAAAAAAAAATAAACAAACCGAAAAACTCGCCCCTCATGTTACAAATTTAGGCTGTGTGCCAGGAGCTTGTATAAAAGCTGAGAAGACAATAACCAAGAACAAAATAAAGTGGTGACAGTTTTCTGAAGCTGTTCCTCTCATGTAAACTGCTTCTCATGTCATCTGCACCGCCTCTGGCAGAAACACAACAGCAGCTACAAAATATACCTCATGCTGGGGGGGAGGGAAGGGGATACACCAAGGCACTGAAAGCTGAACAAAATAATTTCTGAATGCTCCATTGTTTCAAAAATCTACAAAGTAAAACTAATCATTTTACACAGTTCTTAAAGAACCCTGTCACTTATTATACATCCTTTTTTTGTGGTGCTTGTAGCTTGTGTCTGTTTCAGCTTTCATTTCAGCATGTACTTGACCTTTGAATGGAGAGAATTCTCCCCTTTTGCTCTGAACAGAAGAGCTGTTTTATATTCAGATATTGAGGAGAAATCCACACAGAGTGTTGTCACAGAAACCTTACTTTTATGCTTTTTCCTTGTTCCTCAGAATAAAGTTCGCTGTGACTGAAAGAAAGTGCTTGCACCCTGCTTCTCCTCCTCCTTCCCATGGAACATGGAAAATCATTATTATTTTATTTAATGTTACTGTAAGGAAAGATTAAGTAAAGCTTAGATTTGTGCTGCTAGGAATCCACTATCTTTTTGCTTCATTTGATAGAGCTACAAGGGCTATCTATATTATGTTTTTAATACATACATATGTGTATACATATACAGACCTGGAATCAAACTGTTGTGGGGTATGTGTGTGTGTGTATGTACATATCAAAACAGTTCAGTTGCAGTTTGAATTAGAAGCCATTGCTCAGAGAGTTTGGGATCACTGCACCCCAAGTACACAGGACCTCGCCTATAGATACACCCTTTTTTTTTTTTGAGCTATACGGGTAAAATTCACTTTTCACCACAAACGTTGAAATTCTTTGCAAAACAATGTTAACCCATGCCCCTGGGTGAGTAATATAGTGTCTTTAATGAGTGCTAAGTTTTAGGAATTTTTTCTTTAGTAAAACATGTCATTCAATTTATTACGGAAATTAATGCTGCAATTGAGTTGCAACCAGTAGCAAAGATTGAGCTGTTGTTAAGGAGGATTGCTGTGTCCTCACAGATCACAATCAGACCAGTTTTCCCCATGCTGATTCAGTAATTCAACAGAAGGACTTTGTAAGGGTCAGAACTGAGAAATAAAGGATGGATTAAATAAAAAATTAATGGACCAATATTGGTAGGCTGGAAATTAGACCTAATTGCTGAATGATGTAATGAAAGGATGGTCTGTTCTATCAGCCATTCCCCATGGTGGACCTTTAAAAAGAAGACGTATTGGGGACCAAAATGGTGGAACAGATTCCCTGAGAATACCCTGGTGAAGAGTTTTCTGTCAAGTAATTGTTATTAGGGAAGAAAAGACAAAGTCTGGTCTTGAAATTTCAAGCTGACTTTGAGAACTGTGTCCTTCTCTATGTCAAAATTAAGAAAGGAACCCCTTTGTGCTTAACTCACATCTAACCTTTCTCCCAACTATATAGTTGGTTCAGTAAAAGATATCACCAAACAAACCTTGTTTCTTCCATATATTCTGTGCCCACATGACTACACCAATACAACACTAAAGGTGAAGGGCTTAAGGTGATATGTGATTTGAGAAGCAGACACTCACAAAAGGTGGAGGGCTTAAGGTGATATGTCAGTATACAACACAGTTAATTAGGCAGAAGCTCTAATGAAATACAGACAGAAGCTCTGGGCTAGATGATTGACCATGATAGCTGTTGTTCTGGACCCTGGCTTGTTTCCCCAGTCTGAAATACCATCTGGCTGGTCTGGTCAGGTCTGTTCTTCACCAGTCATCTTCAGGCTGGTGAGAAATAAATGAGGCACTTTATTCCATTCTGCTGGTGCAGTGAAATGAAGTTGGCCCCAGAAACAATAGAATAGATGAGAGAGAGAGACAGAAAGACAGAGAGAGACACAGAGAAGAAGGAGGAAGATAGTAAGCAGCAGAAGATACACAAGACAAGATAGGAAAACAGCAAAATTATATGTCTATGAGGATGATTTTTGCTGTTGGTAAGGAATCTCAATAGCAGTGCCAGGTACTGATTTGTGGGGTAGGAGGTAGGGAGGGTGGGAAGGTGGCTGCTGCCACTACAGGAACACTGCCATGCTGGCATCACCAGCAACTGTAAGTCACCGTTGCCCCCATGTTTCATCACTACTGCCCTGGGTGCCCAGCTGCCCTGTTATGCCTGTGAGGAATCTTCACCAGCACATCCCCATGATGAAGAATCATGTCACCTGGGAGAGGAAAGAGTCTTAAAGTACAATGAAGTAAAACTTTTCTATTGGAGTCAGAGGGTCCACAAGGTGAGGTTATACCATAATTATACTAGTATATTAGAATAACAAGGTCAGCTTTTCCATGTGGACAAGACCTTAATGGTGTTTGTCCTATTCTATTTCTATCTTTGTTCTCTATCCTTTCTTTGTGTTATTCTGTCACTGGAGGGCAAGGGAAAAAAGTAAGGCTCATAACAGTGCCATACTGAGGGTTCCAGCGCTCAGGGGCCAATGCTTATATTTGCACCCCACCCCATCGCTGAGCGGGGGTAGGGAAGATCCCCCAACGTCCGATCGCAGACCTGATGGGGGTGGGTGAAACCAGAAACCTGAAGCACATCTCTGTGCCACTAGCGCTGCTTCTGGTCTCATGGCCAGCCAGTGCCCCCTCCCCACCAGCCCTGTGCCCGGGGACCATGGCCCCCTACTGCCCCCCCACTCCCCATCAGTACACTACTGGCTTATAATGATAGGGTCATGATTTCATAATCCTTTTTCTCTCTGTTTCTTGACTGAGGGTGACATTAGGCAGGCTGCCTGGATTCTGCTCTCACTCGGTGTGAAAAGAGATGAAAATTATGTTTATATGAATTATGGACTACAGATGACCATAAGGAAGTACAATATACCCCACTCTGCTCTCACTACTCCAGAAATAGATGTAATGTAGGTTTCTTAATATAGGGTTGATGATGTGCCAATCATTGTACCTGATTAAGAAGCTTTCCAGCATGTACCCATACCACACAAAGGCAGCTGCATTCCATAGTCATAAGAAAAACAAGGTTACTAGGGACCTCAGGAAATCACCTAGTCCAACCCCTTGGTCAAGGCAGAATCACCTTTGTCCATACCATTCTGGGCAAAGGTTTGTCTAACCTGCTCTTTAAAAACTTCCAGTGATGGAGATTCTAAAAGGTCTCTAGGTAATCTGTGCTAGTGCTTAAATACCCTCAGAGTTAGAAAGTTCTTCCTAATATCTAACTTAAATGATTCTTGTTGCAATTTCAGTCCACTACTTCTTGCTTGCCCCCCTCTGACCTCATTGATAGAGAATAAATTATTGCTATCACAATCCTCTTTGTAGTAAGGCATTTTATATTTGAAGACTGTTATCAAATCCCCTTTGTCTTCTCTTCTCCATTCTAAATAATTTGACAACTTCCAGCCTGTCCCTGTATGTCATGTTTTCCAGACATCTAATAAATCTTGTTGCTCTCATCTGGACCAATTTGTCCACATCTTCTTTGGATTATAGTACTGAAAAAAAGGAAACAGTACTCTTAAGGATGCCTCCCCTGTACTGAACAGAATGGAAGAATCACTTCCCATGACTTGCATGCAACACTTCTGATAATATATATATATCATGGCATGGACAAACCCACATTTGGAGCTGTTTCAGAAGGACAGGGGGAACAGTTTTGCTACATTTGTATTGCTTCCTGCTTGTTTATATGCAACTCTTACAATGTAAGATTTGCTCCATACTCCTAAGCAGCAGCCCCCTTTGAAATTATTTCAACTGTACCTTTGTCCATATGCTTTATAAGCCATTAGTTTTGTTTTTGTTTTTTGGGTTTCTTGGGGGGTGGTCCTCAGCAATAGTGCACAGCTGACTCATATTCGCCTAATGAACAAGCAGATCCCCAGGTCCTTGTGGGCACTACTGCAGCCCAGCCACTAATTCTCCAATTTGCACATGTTCATTTAACTGTTCTGTTCAGTAATTGCACTTGCCCTTATTGGGTGCATCCATACATGCAGGCACATGCACTTGAAGCAGCTGAAATAGGAGTGGCACAAATTTGAACTGGTGTTTTTTACCTTAGTGCACATGCCCAGACAAGCACTTTGGTGTAGGGCAAGTTGTACCACTTGGGGCAAAATAACCCTGCCCAACTCCTCCTAGATCTGCATCCAGGGAGAGCTAGATGCTGGGGCCAGCACCTGTGCTGGCTCCAGCAGTAAAAAAAGCTGCCCTGGCAAGTAGTTCAGAGCTACTTGCACTGAAGAGCTTCTAGGGGAGGTGCCCCGGTTGAGACAGAGGTTGATCCTGGCTGGTGTCACCTGTATTGGAGACCTCCTGGACTACAATAGGCGGGAGTGGGTGGACCCCACTGCACTGGCCCAGCGCATGGGTCTACCCATGACACGTGCAACCTGCTGTCCGGTCCACGAGGTGAAATCTGTCCTACTTCCCAATGCCATTGCCTTTCTTGACCAGGTCCTGCGTGGTGGTGGCCCCCCTGTGTCCTCCAGCCCACTGGAGTTTGTTGTGGGGCTGGTGCCTCACCCAGTTTCATGGCACTCCCTGCTCCACTCTCTGAGCTAGCTGGAGGACACCAGACCAGCCTGCTTTTCCACTGTCCATCACAGCCACCTCTACACACGTGTGCTCCACACTCTCCAACATGCCAACTTCACATCCTGCCCAGACACCAAGTGGCGGGACCCACTCAGGGATGACATGTCTGGGGCACCCCAGTGGCTGAGTCTGTACTCCACCCTCATCCCATGAGCCAATGGGGACCTCAGCTGGTGGCTTCTCCATGGAGCCATCACCACAGGCATGTATGTGATGAGCTTTATGGACACCCCAGTCTCCTGCCCCTTCTGTGGGCACAGGGAGACCCTAGTGCACATGACCCTCAAGTGCGCCAGGCTGCAGCCCCTCCAGCTCCACCTTCACAACCCCCTCCTGAGGTTCTGGTTGAATTTCACTCCCCGTCTTTTTGTCTTTGGTCACCCCATCCATGGCCTCACCAAGTCCCAGGACCTCCTGGTCAACCTACTCCTGGCCCTGGCCAAGTGGGCCCTGTACTTGACCAGGAAGGAGGCTTTGGCTAAGAAGTTGTCCAGAGACAGCAAGGCCACTTTCCTGTCCCTTGTCCATGCACATTCCTGGGCAGAGCACCAGTGGACAGCGTCCACCGGCTCCTTGGATGCCTTTGAGGCATGGTGGGTATGGCCGGGGGGGGGGGGCTCTGCTCTTTGTCCCCTTCTGGCAAACTTCTTCTCACATTTTGAACCTATAACCCTCATGTCACTCCTACCCTTTTCTTCCTTAGTTGTCCCACAAACTAAATAAATAAATAAATAAATAAATAGTATGTTTCAAACTTTGGCCCCACACAGTAGTGGGGGCTATTCGGTAACTATGTGGGCCTTAAGGCCCACAATCTCTTTAACATACAAATAAACAGGAGCTTCTGGGGGGAGAAGCCTCTGGGAAGAAGTTGGTCATGCTCTTTCCTGTCCCAGGCTGTTGTGGTTGTCCTCACAGAGCTTTCTGCAGCCCCCAATATGGAGGCAGATCCCAGCCAACTCCAAAGGGGATGCATGCCTCTGCAACCCCACACCCCAGAGGCCGAGTCCAAACAATCTCCTCCAGCGATAGAGAAGCCTGAAACCTCCACTGCAGGGGCAGGAGAGACTCCAGCAGGGAGCCAACAGATCCAGGGGTCTTCCTTGGCCAACTCCTCCCAAGGGGTTTCCAAGCCCCCTCCCCCACCATCTGGGACCCAGGGCAAGTGCAGTGGGAAGGGCTTCTCTTCAGCCTCCTCCACAGCTGGGGGTGGGAAGGGAAAGGGCCCCACCCCCATGCCCAGACCACTGGCACCTGAGGGGACCAGGTGCATTACACCAGCAAGCACACCCACTCAACCTGTCCCTGGCCCTATCCCTATCCCCAGAAATGCAGCCCCTGATCAGGGGAACTACAGCTATGGACAGGTGGCTGTGGGGCAACCTGAAGCTGCAGGGCCTGGACCCTCCACTGTTGGTCCTTCCAGCTCAGGCAGTGGGACCCCCATTCTGGCACCCACCCACAGGCATGGGGTGAAGTGCCAACTACCTAAGTGGGAAAACCTGCACTTTGGGACCTGGGTACAGGCCTGGCTCAGGTAGTGGAGGCCCCCAAGATCATAGTGGCCTCCCACTTTCATGGCAAGGGGTCTTTTTCCTTGCCTTAGAGGCTGCTGCACAAAGGGCAGTGGAGAGGGGGCTCACAGTGGAGGGCAAGTACATGTCCCTTGAGCCCCTAAAAGAGCTTGGGACCAGAGTGGTCCTCAGTTCCATTCTTCCCTATATCCCTAATTGGGACCTGCTCTCCAAGCTTCAAACCCTGCGGAGAGTTATCTCCTTGGTGGTGGCTCACCCATTGGAGTGCCGAGACCCTGGCCTCCACCACATGTGCTCTTTCCATTGCCAGGTTATGATCCAGCTGGTGGCAGGAATGTGACTGGAGGCTGAAGGGTGCCTTGTGATTCCTTTCTAGGGAGCCCTGGTAAGGTTTTTCTATACACTGGGGAATCTGCGATGCTTCTGGTGCCATGCCCTGGGACACTTGCATCACAAGTGCCTCATGGGCCAGGAGGAGAGGGCATCCAAAGGTCTTAGTGGCAAGAGGAGTGCACATGCCACCAGTACCCCTCTCCCCTCAGGCCCCCCTGGCACCCCAGCCACATCATCCAGCCCACCATGAGCTCAGGGAACTCAGCTCCCAAACCAAGTCCCAGGGAGGGCAGCAGCAGCCAAGGGGAGAGAGGGAGTGGGGCCTCCCTGCCCCTAGTCATGCCCCCAGTGTAGCTGACCCACCCCTCCAACCCTCACCTTCTCCTACTGGAGCCTGTCCACCTGAGGACCACCTCATGGCTGAGTAGGTGCAGGTGTCCTCCGGGTGCAAAGGCAAAAGGAAGGCCTGGGCGCAGCTGGAGCCCTCTGATGTGGAGGAATCCTCTCTCCCTCCCTCCCAAGACCACCATAAGGGGGAAGGAGTGGCCCAGCCTCCTGGGTCCTCCCCGGCTGTGCCTGACACATGCATGGCAGGGGAAGTCAAGGGGCCCAAAAGCTGCAATGACCGGATCTATAGGTGGGCCCACAGTTTCATAGATGTCCTCCACACTTATGGGAGGGTGCTGCGTGAGCCAGCGAACCCCACACCAGGTGTTGAGATGTGCGTGGCCCCTGCTGACCCATGCCCTCCATCCCCCCAGCCATGAGGTTATTTAACATTGTGACCCTCAACGTCCACGGCTGCAGGAAGGGTCTCTGGAGATGATGAATGCTCTCCTTCCTTCAGGAAGGGGGTACCCCATGGTATTCTTGAAGGAGACCCTGACAACTCTGGCTGACAAGACTAATTGGTGGCTGGAGTGGGGAGGCAGGGTCTTTTTTAGTTACCTCTTGGCCATTTCTTGCAAGGTGGCAACCGTTTATCTCCAGGTCTGCAGTCGGAGGTTCTCCAGGATGTTGAGGTGGTGCCAGGTTTCCTGCTGCACTTCCAGGTCCAAGTGCATGGGCTGGTCCTGAATCATTTGAACATGTATACCCCTGTGAAGGACCCGCTGTTAGCAGATTTTTTCTGCCATGCAGCCATGTACATCAGCACCCTCAACCCTTGTGAATTCCTGGTTCTTGGCAGGAACTTTAATGTCACCCTAGACACCCAATACTGGTTGAGCAGCGAGTGGAAATAGGCTGCTATGGGTGCCCTTGGGGATATCCTGATGGACTACTCCCTGGTGGATGTCTGGCTTGCCTGTCACCCTACCGACCCCCCTGCCTTTCCCTATGTGAGAGGGCAGCCAGGGCATGGTTTACCTGTACAGCCAGGTCCTGACATTTCACCTTCAGACCCTGCAAAAACTGCTACACAGTGTTGGTAGCCATGCAGCACAGGGCCACCTGTGGTGCACCTTACTCCACCACTTTTGGGGGCTCCAATACAACTAGCAGCTCCTCAGCCTGTGGGGCTTCTCCCTGCAGGACCTGCCAGAGTTCTACCAGGACCTCCTCTGAATCTGGAGACTAGTCTCCACCTCCAGGTCCCCTGCAACACTCACCCAGGGCGCTGACCTGCTCGTTGAGCCCCTCCTCTGGAACCCTCAGCTGGAGGTGCCAACAGCAGAGGAACACCAGTTGCAACAGAGGTTGATCCTGGCTGGGGTCACCCATGTCAGAGACCTCTTGGACTGTGATAAGCAGGATTGGGTGAACCCTGCTGCTCTGGCCAATGACACATACAACCTGCCACCTGGTCCAGGAGGTGAAATCTGCCCTACCTCCCATCATCTTTGCCTTTCTTTACCAGGCCCTGTGTGGTGGTGGTCCCTGCCTACCCATGTCCTCCAGCCCATCGGAGTTTGTTGTGGGGCTGGCACCTCACCCGGCCTCACGGCACTCCCCACTTCACCACCAAAGCAGGCTGGAGACACCAGACTGGTCCACTTTTCCACCATCCATCACCACCACCTCTATACACTCATGTGTCACATGATCCATCATTCCACCCTTTCATCTCGCTCAGACACCAAGTGGCAGGCCCTGCTCACCAAGGGTGTGGCTGGGGCACCCCAGTGGCTGAGTCTGCACTCCACCCTCATCCCACAAGTCACTGGGGACAAGTGGGCCCTGTACTGGACCAAGTAGGAAGCTCTGGCCAGAAATGTGCCCAGAGACTGCAGGGCTGCTTTCCTCTTACTTGTCCATGCACGTTTCTGGGCAGAGCACCAGTGGGCAGCACCCACCAGCTCCTTCAATGCCTTTGAGGACTGGTGGGTACAGCCTGGGGGCTTCTGCTTGGTGTTCCCCTCAGATGCACTTATTTTTACTATTTGACCCTTTGACTCACACAACACTCCTATCCTGTTTTTTTAATTAGTTGTCCCAAGAATTTAATTGTACCACTCACTCATTAGCCCCACATGGGTTTACCAGGTAGCCAGGTGGGCGTTAGTGTCCACAGTATGGGTGTTACAAATTGGCAGGAGCTTCTGGGTTGTTCCAATTGGTTCCTGGGGACACTACCCCTTGTGCCATCTGGACTGTTGAAGCATCCCTGAGAGGTTTCCCTGTACCCTCTACCCACTGCAGTACTGAGGCAAGGGCCAGCCAGAGAAATGCTCTGGCTGGCTACCAGAGCATCTCTGTGTAGGACCTGAGCCTCCGGTTGCCTCAGGTCCTGCCCCACTTTTTTCTTTGGAGGTATTTTTTTATTCCTGGATCTCTAGCTGTCAAATTTTGAGCTTGTACTACAAATATGCAGCATAGGGAATTTTTTTTGGTTCCCAGCATGCCTCTTTCAGCATCTCAAACTGTTTTGGGACACTGTGAGAGGCATGTGCATGCTCATCTGGATGTGCCCATTGAATTTCAATAATTTATTTCAGACCATTTTTCCAATTTATCAAGGTCATTTTTCATTCTAATCCTTCCTCTGACATGTCTGCTATAACACCCAGTTTGGTGTTACCTGAAAATTGAGTGAGTGTATATTCAATTTGATCCTCCAAGTGTTAATGAAGGTATTGAACAGTACAGGAGCCAGAACATACCCTGGGGAACCCCAATTGCTATATGTCCCAGTATGACATTGAGGAATTGATAGTTAGCCAACAATTATGCATCCATCTTATAGAAGCTTCATCCTTCTAGCATGATTACATCCATTTCTGGGTATAGCACACATTACATGTTGTTCACTGCATCACTGTTAAGTGAAGCACAGAAGCAATGTAGGCACGACCCTGGATTACCCAATCTCCTGGTGGGTTATTTCTTACTTTATACGTGTTTTGTGCGATACAAAGCCAGCACAAGTATATACAAAAATGTGACTCTTCAAATGTTAAATACATCAGGGTCTGCCCTAGATGTACATGCCTAACTCCTATCAATTACAGTTTGAATTATGCATGAAGGGGACAATGGGACCGTAACATTAACAGAAGAAAGCTGTTATGTATAAGAGGCTGACACTGTATGTTATTCCCCGTGGAAAACAGTAGAATACAAGGAAAGTAAACTGCATCTCCCATATCCAAATCAAAACTTTTTTTTCACATCTCCTGGTTTTTGTCAAAAGAAAAAAGAAAGAAAAAAGAAATGTAAGGAAGGCAGAAGTGTTTCATAATAAATACTGCTATTTTGATGCTTTTTTACTGAATACCTGTTCTTACAGAAAATTACCAACAAACACCAATAGCCAAAGATCATTGTCCTAAATCTGCTGCTGAACTTCCCTTTTTTTCATTCAGTATCATGGCACTGATCCTAATTGTACAAACACTTGCATATGCTCAAATGTATTTATGTGCACACAATTTTTGCACATTATGAATGTGTTTGAGCAATTAAGGGCAGGAAGAGGTCTCACAATATATTTTAAGTGGAAAAAAAAAGAAACTGGATTAAACTAGTTTAGCATTTCTCTGTTAAAATCAATAGCAAAGAGGAATATAGGAAATGTTTCCACAAATATATTGCACTTAGATGTTGGCTTCTTAATGTTTCATGATTTTCTGCCTGTTAAAGGTGAGCATTAAAAGCAAAGTTTTTTTCTTTATTTTTCAAGCATTCTTTTCCTCTTGGGGCTTATGATGACCTTTGTAATATTTATATGTTACATCTGATGACAGTATTGAATTTATTAAGATGAATTAGTGATACTGATCCTATTATCAAAATCAGGATCAACAGAGGAGTCCTGATACTATTCAATTAAATCAATTTTTTTTCATTAATTTGAACTTAATTTACATAATGTTATGCCAGGTGATTAAAAGACCTAGAGAAATTAATCAGATCTCAGATAAGGTAGACTTTATATGAAAATTGAAGAAATCATTAACTACCTACATTTCCTAATCTACTTCCCCTAAGTGATTTATCTTTGTAGTGAATCACTAATAATGGGCATTATATATTTAAAACTAGTGATGGGTGAACCTCAAATGTTAACAGTCATAGCAAAGATAATCATACAAAGTATGACTGCTTCTCCAGACTAGTAGAGCCTTCTAGGTCTGCAAAACCAGACTCAAAATATTGTTCCCAAGGCCTGAAAATCATTGAGACTCTGTGATGATTTCAATGCAAAATGGATCTATTCAACACCCTTGAAAACCCGCCAAACAGGAGTCCATATAAGTTTTGGCAACTAATTTGCAGGTAGGTGAAAATTTTGGTCTTGGTCCCACATAGAAAAGAATGATTTTATTTATTTGTTTGTTTGTTTAAAAAGAGAGAATGAGTTTTTTAAAGTCGTGGGTTAAATTTATTATTATAATCCAAGCTTCTTTTGTAAACGGACTTTCTCTATAGCCCATTGTAAGAAAGTTTTTGTCATGTCACTGTATATTGTAAATTCTTTATGACAGGAAGTATCTTATAATACATTTGTTTTGTGCCCTGCACAATAGGGTTTCAGTCTCAGTGGGACCTCAGGGTGCCTATGTTATATAAATAATTAAACAGATGATCTAGTGGGATAAATATCACAGCTACTGGGGGGGGGGTTGTTGTTTTTGTGTCTGATAGCTATTATATTTGGGGATGATTAGGTGGTGATAATCCAATTTTAATCATCCTTACCACCCCCACTCCCTCGAACAAATACACCCACATTTAAGTAGTTCACTCCTTCCCCCCTGTTCTTTTAATATACTTGTTCATGGGCTTTCTCATATAAATATAAAGCTGGGCTCCCTAATGCTGTAAGTATTGTACCTAGGATTATAACAAAGAGAAAGTAATGTTACGACATATGTTTTTAATCATGCAGTTAATACTAAAATTTTAACAATATGTAAATAAGCATTTCTTAGGGTGCTAAAACAGTCTCAGTCTCAGTCTGAAGTAACTAGAAAATATATGTCTAAATCTAGTAGAAATGACCCCAGTAAATCAGTGGAATTTCATGAAATAAATTCAAGTCATTCACAAAAGAAATATGCTTGTTATTATAAATAGGATTCTGATGAATACCTTATTCTTTGTTGGCATCTGCATGATTTTTTTTTCAGTTTTATAAATCACACCTTAGACAACCAGTTGTTGGATTTATAAAATGGCTACCGTTATATGGGATCATAGAACAATAGGGCTGGATAGGTCATCTCACATGGTCATCTAGTCCAGCCCCCTGCTCAAGACAGGACCATCCCAAACCAAATTATCCCAGTCAAGTGTCTGTCTAAACTGCTGTTGAAGCATGGAGATTCCAATGCCTGACCACTGTCCTAGTCCAAAAGTTCCTCCTAATCTCCAGCCTAAATGTCCCCTGCTGCATCTTCTAGTCCTGTCCCATACAGCAACAGAGAAAAACTCATTTCCATACTCTCTATAATCATTCTTCAGTTATTTAAAGACTGTTATCAGATCCCTCTTCAGTCTGCTATAGACTAAATAACCCTGGCTCTTTCAGCCTTTCCTCATAAGTCTTGCCTCCAAGGCCTTTAGTCAATTTTAATGCACTGTGCTGGATTTTTTTCCAAACTGTCCACATCCTTCTTGAAGTGTGCAGCCCCAGACTGGACACTCCAAGTGAGGGTTCACTAGGTTTGAATAGAATGGAAGAATCACTTCCCTTGATCAGCAAGTGACACTCCTGTTAATACAACCCAGTTGGTGTATCTACCCATGTGCTTTACTGAGGAGTTGACTAATTAGGTCTATAGTAAAGCATCACAGTCTACACATGTACCAATATTAGGGCACAGTAAACTAATTCACTCCACCATAAGACAATACCATCAGGGACAATTCTATCTTAAGGTAGAATCATTAAGTGCAATCAAACACACATATAGACAGTGACCACCAAGTGCAAATTGCACACAGTCAGCCCAACCAACTGGGGACCAGACCCTCAGCTCCTGCCAGCCCCTCTGCCACCTGATGTTGCCACCTGCAGCTGACCCCCTGGCCCCCCTGCCAGCACAGGGATGTTCCACCCTGGCTCAAATTGCTGCTGTCCCTGGGTGCACATGTAGATGCTGAACCCAGGAGGAGTGTACTCTGGCTCAAAAGGCTCTGGAGTTTGTGTCCTGTTAATTGCATGTGTAGATGCCCCCACCATGCTGTTGGCTTTTTTTTCCAACAAGAACATACTATTGGCTTATATTCAACTTATGGTTCACTGTAACCCCCAGGTCCTTCTCTGCAGTACTGCAGCCTAGCCAGTCATTTCCCAGTCTGTATTTGCACATGTGGTTATTTCGTTCCAACATAAAAGCAACCCATCCCAAACCCCTGCAGTACCCTCCTGCCTATTTTTCACTCAGAGTTATCATTCAGTTACCCTTCCTACTATAACATCCATTCTCAGAATCCCCAGCTTTAGAGAGATTTGTATCTCCTTACCCTCACACAAATCCTTAGAACCTGTTATATAGCTCCTTTTCCTTTCCAATCCCACCGGAGCCCACCCCTAGCCCTTTACTTTGCAGTACCATGTCACTTATTCACTGGGAAATGGGTCTGACATCATTCATAATCACTGATACTGATTCAGAGTTTTTCATATTTTTGTGAAGTTGAATATAAGTGGTATGCCCTGCCTCTGAGTATGAGGTCAACAACATGTAGTAGAACTCATACAATTCTGTAAGCATTCAATGAACTAGTCTGGATATGAACAGTAAGAAATCTTAGTGCAAAACACTAGATAGATAAGCTCATCAAATAACATAATAATAATAATAGTAATAATAATAATAATAATAGAGACAGAGATTTTATATCATGGAATAAACCAATATACTGCTGTGTTTCCTTTTTGGGTATGAGCACTAGCCATGAGCAGCTGGGAAGTATAGAATTCTACTCTCCCTTACCCCAAATGCTGCTGTGATTTCCCAACCTCCAAAAATAATAGTGACACAGGCAATAACATAGGCAATTATTTCCCTCTTTCTTCTTGAAAAAAAGAAAACAAACTACTTATTTTAATAGTATAAAGCAAAGACAGGTGTGACCATTTTTACCCTATCTGACCACAAAAAGCAGTCTATAGCCATGACCAAGCACCAGTGTGCAGCTGCAGACTGCTTCAAAACATGGTTGATCAGGTGAAAATCTGAACCTTCACTGCATGAGGGGTCAGATTAAGATGTTTCAAAACACAGTGTCTTCTATAACGTCTGTCAATGTTGCCTTCCAGCCTTAAGCTCTTTTCAGAATGGGCAGGGAGAAAGGGAGCAAAGGAAGTTCAGTCTGAGGTTTTTTGGCCTCCACTAGAGGTGGGGCACGTGCAGGGGGCTCCAATTCACCCACCTCACTCTCCAGCACTGGATGGGAAACCCCTAAAATGAGCTCCCTCTCCTCTTTTTCTCCCCTTCCATTCTGAAAACAGAGCTGGGAGGAAGGGCCATTGCTAGGAGAAAATAGCTATATGCTCCCATACAGTAGCTATATTCCCTTTGCCCCTGGAACCTACAATGAACTTCTGTTTCTCCATGGAATTGTTGGGCAGGTCCACACTAGCGCACACATGCCTCTTGCCCCACCTCAAAAACCTCTGAGGCAGAGCAACAGGCACGTGCTGAAACAAAAAAAATGTTTGGGGAGAAAATTAAACCCCTGGATATCCAGGGGTCTAAAAAAAAATTGAAGTATAAAAAAGTGGGGCAGGGCACAGTCCCTGACCATGCCCTTATGCAACCGGAGGCTGGGTCCTCCCTAGAGATGCTCTGGCTGCCAGAGCATCTCTATGGTTGCCCCTCTCCCTGGTGCTGAAACACGAGGCCAGCCAGGCTACGTGTTTCAGCACCATGGCTCTGGTGCCAGTGAGTAAGGGATTGGGGGGACTGGAAGAGGGGGGAAAGAACTGTGGGGAGGACCCCGATGGCCCCGCCCACTCTCCCAGCCCAAACTCCCCCAATGAGCTCCCCCCAAGCCCCC
>NW_005842141.1:156395-161466 GCF_000455745.1 Alligator sinensis
TTGAAGCTGCCATCCGGCTGCCTGGGGCCCCACCTGCATAGTGCAGGGCAGGCTGACAGCCCCAGTGGCCCCAGCCTGAGCCCTCCTGCCCCTTGCTGTCCTTTGTTGCCCAGGGGGCTCTGCCAGAAGGCCCTGGAGCCCCCCAACCTGTGCTTCTAAGGTAAGCGGAGGGGTTTTTTTCCTCTTTTTTTTTCCTGTTCATTTGTGGGGGTGGTTTAAGTGATGGTACCTGGGGTTGTGGGGGTAGCCTTGGGGGCCTGGGGGTGCAAGTTTGGGGGTGAGGCTGGGTGGGGAAGCCATTGGGTTGATCTGGGGGGAGTGGGAGGTTGGGGCTGGGTGAAGCAGCCATTGGGGCAGCTGCAGCAGCTGGTGGGGGATGGGGCCAGATTGGGCAGCAATCAGAGGCCTGTACTTGGGCATGTGGGCCTTGTGGGAGGGTGGTAGGCCATGCGGGGGCCTTTTGGCCCCCATTGGGGGGCTGTACCCCTTGTGTGGAGGATGAACCCCCTGTTGGGGGGGGCCGTACCCCTTGTGAGAGTGCCGATCCCCCTGTTGGGGGGCTGAACCCCTTTTGGGGGGGGGCTGAGCCCTTTGTGTGGGGGATGAACCCCCTGTTGGGGGGGGGCTGAACCCCGTGTTGGGGGGGCCATAGCCCTTATGTGGGGGCCATCACTCTGTGGGAGGACAGCAAAATATGTATTCATGAATTCATGAAACCTGTATTTAGAGTTCACTTTATTATTATGATAAGAGACTTGCTTTAACACTGTAGATATATAAATAAAACGTTGTCCAACTGATTGCTGTCTCTGCCTTTCTCTTTCTCTCTCTTTATAGTGGTCTTTTGTTTTATTGTGGAGGAACACGGATTTGGGGGTATTTTAGAGAGTGATTTGGGGATTATTTTTATCAGGGTTTTTTCAGGGAATTGGGAACATAAGAATTCCTGCTAGGGAGGCCAGTGGCAGGTCCCTGTCTGCTCAGAGCTGGCACCTTGGACCCATCTAGCTGTGGCTGACCTCCTGGCCAAATGGGGCCAGAAGTACATGCTTTGACAGCTCAAAGCAGGCCACCACACCTGGAACATCTTCTGGGTGATAGCTGCCCAGATGTCTGGGCAGGGGGCACAAATGGCAGTAGTGCCGTAGTGCCGCACGAAGGCCAACCCTGCAACCGCTGTCCACTGGCAACTAGCCCAGAGGGGCAGATGCCTCTACTGGATCTGCAGTCCCCATCTGAGTCTGGCAGGGGCACAGCAGATCACAGCTAGGCAGCGTCACAGCCAGGCAACAGCCCGCACTGCCCAACTGCTACAGTGGGTAGATGGTGCAGGCAACTCTCATGGCTGCTTCAGCAGTCCAGCTGGGACAAGGGGTAGTGTCCCCAGGTACCAATTGCCTGGGCCCCAGAAGCTCCTGAGAGCGAGTAGCCCTGAGCTACTTGCCAGGGTGGCTTTTTATACTGCTGGGGACAGGACAGGGCAGCTTTTTATACTGTTGGGGACAGCACAGGTGCTGGCTCCAGGCTCTAGCTCCCCCTGGCTGAAGATCTGGGAGGAGCCAGGAAGGGTTATTTTGCCCCGGTGGCACAATTTGCTCCACAACAAAGTGCATGTCCGAGCACGTGCACTGAAGCAAAAAGCCCCAGCTCAAATTTGCACCGCTTCTATTTGAGCTGCTGCAAGCGCATGTGCTTGCATGTGTGGATGCTCCCATTGTAACTCAGAGCACTTCCTGCAAAGTGTGGGGGGCTGAGCTTCTTCTGTCTGTGCACTTAATTTACCTTCTTTTCTTCCTTTCAGAAGTATTTAATTAGGAAAGAAATGCAGAAATTAAGGTTCCATAGCCTGAAATATATATCCATATTGCACTTCTCTAGCACTTTCTATTTTCAATTGTCTTCTAGTTAAATGTGTAGCTTAATGTTTAGGTAATTTGTGATGATGTAAAGATCACACAAGTAGATATCTCATAATATACCTCATAGGATTTTTTTAAGTTTACCAGGTAATGTAGTTCTTGAAGTTTTAAATTTTAGATTCCTGAGTTTTTACGTTGTTACCTGAATGACATTGCCATTAATACATTTTTGTATGAAATAAAAATTGAGAAAGATTATTCCTTGTTATACCATTAAAAATCTCTATTGTAAACTCATGAAAATACTACAAAATTAGCATCGCTAATTTGATGCAGTTTTAATGAAATCATTACTCTTTCTCTTTGTTAAAAACTTTTAAAATTTATGTACATATGTGCAGTCCACTTATACAGAATGTTCTACCTCATTAATATTTTTATTGCATTAAAATGATCAATTTCATTTAAAAAATGGCAGCTTAGTACAAATTGGCTGACAGTTTAATCAACAACAACAAATTAGTGTTTCATGGGTAATCATAAAACCTCAATTTTTATCCTCTTTTGTATTCTGTTTTTCATTGGATTATTCATTTGCAAAGTATATGGCTTCAAGACACGAAAAAATATCCATATTCATAACAGAAGAGTGAAGAAAACTACAACATTTTATGCCCAAAGCTAATATTTAAATGATTATTTCAGTTTCATAAATGACTTCTGAGAATACCTACATTAAACGTTTACATTGTTATAGAGGAGACTAATGTAATACTGCAGACTATATTATAGCTGAATAGTCAACATTTATCTGAATGAAGGAAGCACTGAAAACACTTAAGAATAATTAAGGTAGAAGTTCATTATAGGTTCTTAATTCTGTGACATGCCAAGGATCCTGGATGACACACAACTCAAGACCTCCCAGAAGGCACCCAACACAGAAAGTTATATGACGTCAGCAACAGCATGGCAATGACAGAAAGGACCAAATGATCTCAGTGATTTAAGTGAAATAATTTCCTGATTCAGTGTGTCAATGCTAGGCATTGCTTAAATCCCCACAGCAGAGCTCTGTGCCAAAGTATGGGTGATTCGGTCACGCTTTATGTCCCCTGCCTATTGTGGGAGGGTGTCTCAGCATTGGTGACCCAAGCAGAAGACAAGCCAGCACAAGCTACCAACACCCTTGCAACAGGTTACACAAAGTTGGCTGACAGTTAAAAAGGACTTCAGGAAAGACACCTTTGTTTTTTTCAGCAGAAAGCTTAGATCCTGCAACAAATTTCTCATATGCCCAATGTTCATAATTTGAGTGGCCAGGTTAAATGGTGCAAAATTATACAGGTCCATAGGTCTTTGCTGGATTATGCCTTATTATTACGGAGGTCTGGAAAAACTTGTTACGCTGTCTGTTGTACATCACTTAGGAATTGACAGGGTGAGATAAAGATGCTTGGGGGAAGTTCTGTTCTCTGGATCTATGAAGTCAAACTTTGTGGTATTTTAATATCATTTTTATCAGGATCCCCCCCCCCCCCCCCCCCTCCCAAAAAAAACAAATGTAGCATTCTAACTCTCTAATCATCACAATTTATCTCATAACTGAAATTACTTTATGGTTTGAAAGCCATATTGACCCCACTCTCTTGTTGAAACTTAGGTTTGTTATTAGGATTTTTCATTTCCAACAGCAGAATATAATTGCTTTCTATTTGGCAAAGGTGAAATTTTCAAGCCACTCACTGCTATAGGTTTTACTCACCAGAGATTTCTTCATGCTCTCCTGAAACCGAGTGACAGGACCCATATTAAACTGTAACACTGTGACTGAGAGGAATAAACTGCTTTACCAAGAACTCTTGCCTTCCCTTCCCCCACTTCAGTTCTATTCACTTCAGTGGGGATCAGCCATGATAAATCAGCTTTGTGTTCATTTTAGCAAGGGTGAACAATAAATCACAATAATTCTCTTACTGTTCAGAGAGATTTCAATTCTTAGGAGATTTTTAATCACACTGGAGAGGCAAGAGTGCTAATGAGATCTATAAATTACCTTAAAGGAGGGTAATTATGTCCTGTGTTGTAATAAAAGCTGAGAAGGCTAATATCATTAGAGCAATTAAACACTTTCTTAGATTGTTAAGATAAATTAAAATAAAAATATTACTGTAAACAAGAGGGCCATTTATTATGAATCAATTAATTATATAGTGGACTCAGCTAATATTGTATTGGCTTAAAAAGATTCCATGAACTTCATTCAGTTTTTGGACAGTAACAACATGGATACATATCACAAGTAGATTGTTATTACATTATCATTCCATGAATCAGTGAACAGTATCTCTAGCAGCACTTTTAATTAGATTCTGTTCCATGCAATTATTATAATTTCTCTTTAACCAACTACTGCTCATCTTTTCCCTCATTTGGTGCTGTCACCTTAGCTCTCAGCTCCCTTTTCAATGGTCTCTATTTCTGAGACACTATAGCATGACAAATAAATAAGCAGGTATTAAAAAATGTTAAATTAGCATCAGGTACCTATAGATGAAATTTATTATAAATACACCAGAATCAAAAGAGTTTATCATGCCAGATGCTAATAATATCTGAAGAGCAAAGGAATTTGTAATGATGTACCGTCTTCTTTTTAAGTTTTATTAAATGCTATATATGGGCATGAAACTAAACCAAAATCTTAGTGCTAAAAGTTCCTGGATTGTGTAGGTATTCAGACATCAACATTTCCCAGTTATCTTGAGTTCTGCTTCTAGTGCTGCTTGGAAACTTCATATTTCTGCACTGATGTAGTATGAGGGGCTCGATCTGCTAGGCCTTCTCAAGGCGTATTTACTTGATCTGTCACCATACAAAATACAGCTGGAGGAATTTTCTTTCCAAATGGCCAGTAGTTACAGCCGTCACCCGAGGAGGGGGGGTGCGGTTTCAAACCAGGACATGGTTCAAACACCTTCTCTGCCTACACAGAATAAAATTTATATTGTCTGCCTCTCAGGTGAGTACCATAGCTTTCAGGATTGAAGCTGTCCTTGAAAGTGGGACTCTCTTCCTCCTGTTATAACTGCTCTACTTCACATGGAATATGTAAATATTAATTGGGCAAGTGAAAGTGACCATAGCTGTAGCCCACCATTTATAGGACTCATTTGGGAGCAGGACCCAAAGAATATTTATGTATTACATAT
>NW_005842141.1:161476-180642 GCF_000455745.1 Alligator sinensis
CATGAGAGAGGGAAATGCTCCCCACTCAAAGGAGCTCATAGTCAGGTGGTTAGGATTAGCTTTAGTATATGTGGGTTTGAATCTCCTCAGGCACAGAAGGGATTCAAAATCAGGTGTCCTACATCCTGGGTGAATGCTCTTATTATTGTGGTCATAGTAAGAAAAAATCACTGCCACATACTGTTGCTGCTGACATTTACATGAAAGGGCTGTTCTCTGCTCAGCTTTTGAAAAAAGGGTCCTAAATGTGTGGGACAAGGTCCACATCTGTGGTTGGACCCAGTGGAGGGAGGCACTGATGCCCTGAAGAGGGTAGAGATTTTAGACAGACCCTCATTCTTAACATATCCCATTGGTTACCTTAGACACTTCCCCACTTAAGTTTTTTTTTTTTTTTTTTAACATTCTCCCTTTACATTGCATAAAAAGCCTAAGTGACAATATAGGTACCATAGGGCCTAGCACATAAATGCTTTTGTGGATTTAACAGTAACTGACTTGACCAAGATTACACTGGAGGTTTGTAGAAGAGAAAGGAATTAAATCCAGATCTTCTATGTCACCAGCTTCTATGTCATGGCCATGCCAGAGACTGACATTCCAAATCAAAGTGCTTGACATCTTCCTTTGTCTGCCATTAACAGGACTGTAAAGTTCACATCTGAGCTTCAGGAACAAACTAAAAGATATACACATACTTTAAGTTCTCCTAGTACTTTTCCATATACCTAGTAAGCTAGGATTGTGGCTGACTTTCCCTTAAGTTTTGTATCTTTATATGTTTTGTGTTGTAAAAATAAATAAATTCCCTTGAGCTGAGAACTACATGTCAACCCACAACAGATTATAATAATAGTGTTCTACATTCTCTGACAATAAAGTAATAAAAAAGATGCCATAAGACCTTTATGTATATCCCAACCCAACATACGCTGCAAAAATAAAAACATGGTTTCTATCAATAATTTCTTATGTAAGATGATTTTCTTATGAAAAATGGTTAAAAACTGATCATTCTGACAGCAGGAGTTGCAATCATGAGAACAGTGATAGTTGTATTAACAAAAAATAATAATACTAATTACAATAACACAAATAATAGATAAGGCTGCTAAAATACAACTGAAAGGACTAAATAACTAAAGCAAGAGGGGAATTAATCTGAATACATTTTCTTAATGGCTAAGAAAAACAGGAGTGACTAAATTACTCAAGAAATCTATTCCATTTTCTGAAAAAGACTACACAAGTTTTCAGGCTTTTAATCAATGTATTGTTGTTGCTGCTACTGTTATTATCTTAAAAATTCTGAATCATACCCACATATGTCAAGTCCTGCTGTAGCAGTCTTTCTTCCAGGTCAGTACTTGTGAAGAAATTGTCACCCACAATATTCCTTCCTGTCTTGTACCAGGGATGAACCAGTTTTTCAATGACCTGGGTACCAAGATTACCTTGGTGTGGAGCTTCTGTGGAGTTGATTGCCCAGGTAGATTTCATAGATATCATAGACATTAGGGCCAGAAGGGACCTTGCAAAATCATCATGTCCAGCCCCCTGCCCAAGAGGCAGGAAGTCAGCTGGGGTCAAAGGAACCCAGCAAGAAAAGCATCCCAGTGTTTCTTAAAAGAGCCCAGAGTAGGTGCTTGCTTCACCCAAGTGCCACAAGTTCTTGAATATCCTTACCAGTGGCTGTGTTATGATGTCTGCCAACTCCTTTAGCACTCCTGGGTGCAATCTGTCTAAACCAGCTGATTTGTGGGTGTCCAGCCTCTCAAGATGTCCCCTCACAAGATCTATGTCAGTGATAGACATATATTCATACACTATTTGAGGAAATGAGAGGCTGATTATTACACAGGATTTTTCAAGCTACATCATGCATTTTATCCACCTCTTATTGATGTTGCCTAATTTGTAGAAAAGTCTTGGTAGAGCAATCCTGAAAAAAAATGAAAACCGTTCAGAGGACATGCAGTGTAATAGGCAAAGAGATACATGATAATTCTGTTTAGATCCAGGGTAATGTTGTACATGCTTGCTTTATAAAATACTCCAAGGATGTAAACAGATGTCTCCTTTGTGCCACCATAACATTTTTTAGGCAATCAACTTAAACAGTATTATGTATTTCTCTTTTTATGGCAGCACAAAAGCCAACTAAATGGACATCCATCTCCCTTGTCTTGCCATCAGTGCCCAAAATTTGTGACTGCAACACTGGCAGTATGATTTTGTACTGCTATTTTTTTGGCTGTCATCTATTTGCTTTAGGGTGGGAGAGCACAAACAGCCAGGAGCTGCCTCTACATTCCAACTACACTAGGAAGGAGCTTCAGGGGTTTTGGAAGCCTGATCCTTCATGGACCAGAAATTACCACTCCCGGGGCATGCAGGATCAGGTCCCTGAAGCCCTGTTTGGGTTTTCTCAGGTGCATGTTGAAACCTTAGTGCAGTCCTGGGGCTGGGACTGCCAATCAGCTAATTGTTGGCCCCAGCTGCAGGAATGACCACAAATACCTTGGCAGCAAAATAAAGGAATGCCACCCCCCCCCCCCCCCCCCACACACACACACACATATACCAGAAAGTACCAGAGCCATCTTTCCCTGTTTATGGAGATATGTACCAGAGATTTCCTGGGATGTATCTCTGCAAGCAGGGAATGCATTGCTCATTGTCCTGTAGGATCAATGAGTAGGAAAACAATGGCCTCCCGGGCCCCAGGAGTCAGTCCTGGGGCCAGTTTTGTTCAGTGTCTTCATCCAGAATCCAGAAGATGGCATAGAGCATCTTCAGCAACTTTGCACCCTCAGCAACTTTGCAAATGACACCAAACTGAGGGGACTCGTAGATATGCTGGAGGGTAGGGCTAGGATTCAGAGTGACTTAGACAAATTGGAGGTTTAGGCCAAAAGGAATCTCATGAGGTTCAACAAAGACAAGTGCAAAGTCCTGCACTTAGGACAGAATAATCCCAGACACCAGTACAGGCTGGGGTCTGACTGGTAGAGAAGCTACTTGTAGAAAAGGACCTGAGGTTACAGTGGACAATAAGCTGAATATGAGCCAGCAGTGTGCCCTTGTTGCCAAGAAGGCTAATGACATACTGGGCTGAATTGGTAGGAGTGTTGCCAGCAGGTTAATGGAAGTGATTAGTCTCCTCTATTCAGCACTGGTGAGGCCATATCTGGAGTACTGTGTTCAAGTTTGGGCCCCCCACTACCGAAAGCCTTCAACCACCTGAAGGGAGGTTCAAAAGAGGATGGAGCTAAACTGTTCTCAGTGGTGGCAGATGACAGAACAAGGAACAACAGTCCCATGTTGCAGCAAGTTTAGGTTAGATATTAGGAAGAATTTTCTCACTAAGAGAGTAGTAAAACACTAGAACAGGTTACCCAGAGAAGTGGTGGAATTGCCATCCTTGAAGGTATTCAAGACCCAGCTAGACATAACTTTGGCTTGGATGATCTAGTTGGGGGTGGTCCTTCTTTGAGCAGGAAGTTGAACTAGATGACCTCCTGAGGTCCCTTCCAACCTTAACTTTCTATGATTCTATGACACGTATTTTGCCCAATGAACTGGATCAGCTGTGCTAGGATATAACCTGGCTCAGCTGATCCATTTCATTTTTATACCCTAAGTGTCTCTGTGGCCTGATTTATAGAATCTATGTGCACGAATTCAAGGTGTCTTTTGAACTGCAAGTAAGATTTTATAAAACAATATATTAGATTTCTTCTGCAGATATAAATGCACTGAAGGCTCTGCTAAGAATTCATTTCAGTTGCTGTCTAATATAAGGGTCTTGTTACATGTTATACTGTAAGCTACAGAAATGTTGATTGGTGTTACTATTACCTCAGGTTTAGAGCAGTCACACTTTCTGACCAACAGGGTCCTGGTGGACTGAAAAGTAAGAATGCCTCTCCCACCCCTCCCATTATTACAGGTTTCCCTGCTGCCCTCTCTGCACCAACTGCCCTTGGAGCTTCCCCCCCGCCCCCCCCACTAACTTGTGTTTGCCCATGCTGTCTGTCCTGGAGGAGAAGGCAGGGAAGGGTTAACCTGCCTTCCCAGGTAGTGCTGGGCTGCTGCTCTTCTCTGGACTGAGCCTGGCACACAGAGCAGAAACATCAGTGGCTCAGCAGGCAAGTTAACCCTTCCCTGCCTGCACCCCAGGACAGACAGCAAGGCAGTCATAAGTGACAGGGTTCTGGGATACTGGGGAGGATGGGGCAGGAGGACAGTGGGCCCAATCCAGACCAGTGGGAGAGAAGGGGCTGGTTCACACTAAGGTCTATCTTAGAGTTGCTACATCTTAGTGTTTAACAAACTGGGTAGCACAGGATCAGAAATAATCCTGTCCTAGAGAGTTGTAACTCTGAGCCCCATAATGAGCACATAAAACTAATTTCAGGTTTTAATGTGCAGACAATACAGGTGTTAAGAACGCCAGAAACCACCTAAAATTGCTGTATAACAAGGCCCTAAAATTTGAACTTAGTGCTACAGAGTTCAAAGATGGAATATCACGACAATCACTCTATCCAACTACTTTCCTTCTGAAGATTATTTATTTCAAATCCATGACATGTTTCATTCACCATGTCTCTCACCCCATTTATCTTCTGGCTTGTTGGTGCAACAATAGTTCACTGGTGCACACAGCACCAAAGCAATTGCTACCAGAAGTGGGTAGATTATTCATCACACTGTGAAAAGCTCCTATTTCAATACAAAGGTAATGAGTACTTGAAATGACTAATGTTTAAAAATAATATTAAAAGATCACCTGTTAGAAAAACTGATTGAGGAAGTACTGGGTGCCAGATCCTTATTTGGCATATATTTGCATACATTTACATTCTCTGACTTCAATGCAGGTATGTGGATTTACTGTAATTCAGGTTCTGGCTCTAAATATTTAAGCAAATATGCAGACTCTTTAACAACCACCTTTTTGTCCTTAATCGTTCTATATTTGAAAAACTTTCACAAATCAACCATGATTTGAAAATCTAGTTGAATTTCCCAGCTTTTTTATCCTTAAGAGGCACATATTGATTATATTCATTTGAAGGCCTGCACAACATACATTCTTGTTATGATTGCAGATTTGGCATATTTTGGAAAATATATCCTTTGGAAATTAAAGGCTACCATATTAAAGCTCTATCCTGTGGAAAAGTCATAGTATCAAGATAGGTAGATAGATATCAGAAGTTAACAAAGGCTCTGAGAAAACATTATCTGAAGTATTTTGGATCCTTAGCAGACCACAAGCTGTATTTGTTTATATATTCATGGTTGCCAAATTCTGAGATGACCTTATATGAAAAAGCAATGGAGAATTGTGCAGAATTATTATTGTGTTGCATCTCATTCCAATTTGTAATCACATCAGAGAGAATCGGGCCACAGATATCTTCAGAAAGAAATATTATTAATTTCTATACTTCTGTAGCATTGAATAGCATGATATTCACACTATAAGGTGTCATTCTGTATTTATTTAATCCTTTGGCCCTGTAATGAAGAGAGAGAGACCGGGTGATGGTACGAACCGAACACCAGCAAGAACCAAATAAGGAGAAAAGGGAGCTGCACTTCCAGAGCAGCTGTTCCATGAAGCTAGAGCAACTTTGGGGAATGAGAAAGAGCAGGAGAGCCTCGGATGAAGAAAGGAAAGGTAGCAGGGCATGCTGGAATGAGTGGAAGAGGTGTTGAGAAAGTGGGGACAGAGGAGAGTGGAAGAGCAGCCGGCTGGGGAACCCAGAGAACAGCAGTGCAATGGGAGATGAAGACATAGGACTCTTCATTGGGAGTTTGATCTGGGAGTCAGAGCAACTTGAAAAGCCAGAAGAGTCAATAGAGCCTGACAACACAAAGTAAAACTTTCTTATATTTCTTTTTAAGAAATGAGTCAGAATAGGGAAATTTACAAAAGAAGAAACCCTAAAGAGGAGTAATAAGCCTGACATCCTTTAGAGATTTAAAAGGAAAGTCACTTTTTTTTTCCTTTTTTTTTTACTAGTCTGGTACTCAAGAAGAAGAAGGAAAAATTAAAGCCATTGAACGAAAAGATGGGAATTAGGGTGGGGGAGAGGTGTTGGTCCCTGAGCCGATCAAGTGATGTTTAGAGAAGTGGATAGGAATTAATACTTACCTCCAAAAGAGAAATGGTGGAACAGTAGTTTGAGGATCCAAGATCCTGTTACTTTTTCCAGCTCAGGCTTTGGTGGTACCTAAGAACCAAGAGGAACTGATGTAGGAAAAGACAGATACCTAATAAAAGAACCTTATTATAAAGAGCACTCTGTAACTCTCTATTTTTTGTCAATCAATTCAATTTTCTAGAGAAAACTCAAAACATAAGAAAATTGATTGATAACCCATTTTGTCCAGTGATGTTTAAGTCGTACCCTCCCAGTATAAATTTATTAACATCAAGACATAGCAGACAAGATCCGGGGTCACCACTGAAGAAAAAAAGAAAAAATCAGGTAAAATTAGACCAATCTGAGTAATGGTGTATTATGTATAACAAGACACTACACAGAACTCCTCACAGGGCCCTTCTACATGTTACAGGTGTAGCAGAAAGACCCCTTTTCCTCTTGCCTGCATTTGCTTTCCTCTCTTTGGATATGTTTCTCCTCTTCTACCTTTTCTTCCTTCCTCTTTCTTTCAATATAAGATAAGGAATTGTGTTTTAAAGTTTGTATGTGTGCATTTTGTATTTCTCCTTGTATTTTGGTATTTTTATCTATTTGTGTGCCATGGCATTACTCTTGTAGCTTATATTTTATACTCTTCACCTTTTAACTAAATGTGTTTTAGTTTTAGAACCTACACCCTTTTAGTTTTAGAAGTAAGTTATACACTGTAACAATGTTAACAAGGGCAGGAATCAAACTGCCACTTCCCTTTATCAGGCGGGCCCCTGAAAAAGCGAGTGAATCAGTGATTGAATGCGTAACACAGTAGCAGGCAGCAATTAACACCTAGGGAAACCACAGATCAACCAAAGGAAGAAATCAATAGGAGACAATGTAGCAACTGGGAATTCTCTAAACGACACTGTTTAAGGGCTAGAAGCCCTGGTCTGAGTTAATCAATGCCGGGGACCAACTTTTGGGCTGAATATCTCCAGATCAACTGCGCCCAAAGCCCTATTCAAAATTCATCAACGGACTCCCAAACCTGCACTTACATGCGGAAGACCCCTGGGGCTGGCAGATGCCATCCAGTAGCCACCAAGGGGAAAGTGCCACGAGGGTCAATGACCCCTGGATTGGGCAAACCTGAAAACTAGGGAGTCACCAAAGTCTGCCAAGGACAGATAAAAAGCAGTGAAAAGTGACCCTCAGGGGCGCCCTCTTGATCTCCAACTTGACAAGCACCTGACCTGTCCAGCCATAAGGACCAGCTGGCGACCCCCCTTCTGGAGGATAAGACCATGCTGGAAGAAGCCTCGACTGGCCATCGACGGCAGACTCCAGTGCCTGTGGGAAAGGTATACCCGACTCTTGTAGCTCACTACTGTGTGTGTGCATGTGTGTGTGTGTGGGGACCATCCCCAAGGTTTATGATTTTACTTCATTACAGTGTTCCAATCCGCCTAATAAACCAGAATTTTAAGGATCCCGAGTTGGCCATTTGTACCCAACATTATTTGGTGGAGAATGCGGGCACTATTCTAGGAATATTAGCGAATTGGTAATTGGGGAGACCGTGTCTCCAGATAGAACCCATGTACATGGAGGTGGGTGGGCAACAGTCACCCAAGGACGTGGACTAGGATTTAGACTCACCCAAGGGGGTGGGCAGACCCAAGGAGGGTCTGGATTTAGTTTTCACCTAAGGGGGTTGGCATATCCCAAGGAAGGGATTTGGTTGTAGAACTACAGGGGCAGGGGCAGAGTGGGTTGGGAGCACGAGGGCTCAATGAAACTGACAGGCTTGAGGCATGTTGAGGAAAATGTCTTTTTTTAGAAAAAAAAAAACCCAAGGTTGGAACAGGAGGCCAAGAAGATAAGTGGGTATGGAGGGAGGAAATTTTCCCTATCCATAGGGAGATTCTGAAGGGTGGACCCAGCCCATGGAGGGAGGATGTGTGCACCTCAGGCTTTTCCATAGGGGACAATGAAGCCCAATTTGAAAGATTTTGCCTTTGTGAAAAACCCTCAGTTCAAAGGCAACACAGTCAGCAGTGTGGAAGTTTTTAATGCAGCATGGGGAACCAAAAGGGAATTGGCATGGAAAGCCTCTAGCCGAGCTGCTTATCAGAATGGCAGAGCTGACTGGGGAGGGAGCAGCACCTCCCCATTCTAACAGGGTAGCAGCCTCAGCCCCGGTCTCCTAAGAGCATACCCTAACCCATTGAAGCCTTTCTATATTAAATTGGCAACAAATGAAATAGCTCTATCAGTCGTACTGCTACAAAAAAATTCAGACAGAAAACTGGTACCCATAGCTTACGAATCCCGCAAGTTGACAGTTCCAGAGTTTAATTTTAACCAGTGTGAACGAGAGTGACTGGCTGCAGTATGGGCTCTTCAAAAATTTGAAGGACTCACAGAGATGGCCCCAGTAATCATCCAGACACATCACTCACCCTTAAAGTACATTTTGTCAGGAAACCTGACAGGGTCTAAAGTGTCCAACACCCAGATCGCCCAGTGGGCATTGTTCCTGACCGGTTGGGGAGTTGGACATGAAACCCAGTCTAAGGTGGATATGCTCCCATATTCTTTGTAAATAGAAAGCACTACTCACCAGTGCCTTGGTATAGAGCCTTGCCAAGGGAACACGGAGGTCACTGAGGCTCCACCGCTGGAAGAATACCCAGCAGTGAAGGATCAGCCTACCCATGTGTATTTTACAGATGGGAGCTCTAGCTTTGAAAATGGAAAGCGGTTTACTGGATATGGAGCGGTGAATTTGAAAAATGATCAGATAGGGGGTCCCTTGCCAGCAGGGTACTCAGCCCAAGCTGCTGAAGTACGAGCCCTGAGGGAACTCCTTGAACAGTATAACCCACCTGAAGGGAAATTGTGGATCTACACTGACTCTGACTTCTGTGCTAAGGCTCTGCTATACTGGATATATAATAGGAACAAAGCTAATTGGCATGCTGCTGATGGCAAATAAATTGCACAAAAGGGTGATTGGCAGGCAATTTGGGGATGGATTCAAAGGCACCTATCCTCACTATACATTCGACATGTTAAAGGTCATCAAAAGGCTGATACTTTAGAAGCCAAAATGAACCAATTAGCAGATGCTACATCAAAGAAAGGAGCACGGGGAGACATTGCCATGGTGCAACCCCAGTCCTCAAGCCACCAAAATTGGAAGATTCAGGAGGAGTTTGCTGTTCATCAGGAAACTGGAGAAGTTAGATGGGTACCACCTCCAGAGTATAGAGAGGAAATCATAACTGCTTGTCACAGCCTCAGGCACGAGGCATCTGAAGCCACAACAGCTAGGGTTCAGGAAATTGCCTACTGGTCAGGGATGTCCAAAGATGTGAAGGAGTAGGTGCAGAATTGCTTGCACTGTGCAGGGGAGGGAGCAAAACCAAAAGACTCCAGACTCCTCTTCCATCAAAAGCTAGTGGGTCCATGGCAATGGATCCAAATGGATTACATTGACAAGCTCCCCTGCACAGCATGAGAAAACCAGTACTTACTAGTGGTTATAGACTCCTTCAGCGGGTGGGTGGAGGCATTTCCTATGCACACCCACACTGCTGAAGCCACAGCAAAGAAACTCTGGACAGAGGTAATATGCCAGTTTGGAGCTCCTAAAATCATAGACTCAGACTGAGGTCCCCATTTCACTTGGGCTGTTGTTAAACTACTGCTGCAAGCCTTAGGTATCAGGCAGCAGTGGCACATTCCTCACCACCCTCAGGCATCTGGGCAGGTAAAGCGAATGAATAGGACAATTAAGGAGTCGCTAAGGAAGGTGGTAAATCAAACAGGTACAGACTGGGATCTTAAGCTTCCTTTGATCTTAGCTGCTTTCCAGAGTGGGAACCACTTTTGAACCAGCCTCCAGCCCTACCAGATCCTATTTGGCAAGCAGACGGCTCTAATACCCACTGGGCTTATCCCATACCCAGACAATCTGAACAATCCACAGCCCACAGAAATTACTGAATGGGTGAAAGAGCTCCCATATTGTTTGAGGCATCAGGAGTTGCAGATTAATGAAGCTATTCAGCAAGCTTGGCTGTGGATGGACAAGCAGCTCAAACAGCTTCCCTTCCCAGGCTTTGGGAAATTGGACAGTCGGTCATGTACCTTAGACTCACCCCAAAGGCACATGCCCTTGAGTCCAAATGGATCAGACTCTTCACTATTATCAATCGTTTGAGCCCAACCGTGGTCCAAATTGATAAAGGGGAATCAGGAAAATGGGTGCATGTGTCCCAACTGAAACTGTTTAAGGGGGCAGGATAGATCTAACCCTGAATCTAACCTTGTTAATAGGCTTCCTTGTGTCATGAGGAGAGCATCCCAGTGACCCAGCTAGAAAAACAAAAAACCAAAAAAACCAGAAAAACAAGAAGTGAGCCACCAACCACCTGACCCTCAAGGAACAGGGTAACCAATCTCTTAATCCTGCCGGCCACGCTTCTTGGCTAGAAGGAAGGAACGGCTCTGAGCCATTGGAAAATACACATCAGACAGACTGATCAGTGCCCACCCCTATGTTGAGGCAGAAAAAGGCCAGAAAAATCCTCAACTTAGGATGGCCACCATTCTGTAGGTAACTGCTCCACTTTTTAAGTATAAAAGAAAAGCACCCCAAGAAAGGAAAATGATGTGTGCACTGTCACTGCACATGTCAGCATTGTACTTTTTAAATATGAATAATCAGCCACAGCAAGGAGTTTTCCTTGGCAGGTTTGTGTGTGTTTGTTTTCTTTTGCAGAAACCACAGTGTAGTCAAAGGTGACCGACAAACCATGAGGCCTCATTACCATCAGCAGCATCTTCCTCATCACAGCCATGGCAAAAATTGTCTTGTCTGTTTGTATTGTCTTGTTATATGTTTTGTGTTTGTTTGTTTAGTTTGTTTCAAGTTGTGACAGTTTAAATACATATGAATATCATAAAGATATAATAAAAGTAATTGGTGATACCCCCTCTAAAAACTGAACCTGTCTGTGGATCCCAGACCCGAACACTTCTGTCCAGTTGGACTGGAAAGTTGTTCTGATATTTGAAACAAGGGCAGCAATTCTCAAAAAGTTTTAGATTCCACTTGGTTAGCAAAAGGATATTTATTAAAGGTCTTGTGTACTTTGTTTTTTGGGTTTTGTTTTTTCTCTGTACTTCTCTTAAGGATTTAAATGCTATTTAGAATATCAGTATAACAAGGTGTGTGTAAAAAAACTGCATTCAAAGTCACATTTTAATAAGCAAAGAGACAACTATACCATTGTAACTGTTCAAATCCACCACATTATGTTATTTTCTCTCTCTTCCACCCCCCAAGGCTTTTCTCTTTCAATATCTTTTAACTGCCTAAGTTTTGTTTTAATTTCAAACCAGCTGAAGATGACACACCTCCTGTCTATATAGCTGAACAATGGTGTTCAAACAGTATAGTGACATCACCCTTATGTAAGGCCGATGTCAAGAGGGGGAATAATGTAGCAGAAAGCCCCGTTTTCCTCTTGCCTGCATTTGCTTTCCCCTCTTTGGATATGTTTCTCCTCTTTTACTTTTTCTTCCTTCCTCTTTCTTTCACTATAAGACAAGTAATTGTGTTTTAAAGCTTGTATGTGTGTATTTTGTATCTCCCCATGTATTTTGGTATTTTTATCTATTTGTGTGCCATGTCATTACGTTTGTAGCTTATATTTTATACTCTTTACCTTTTAACTAAATGTTTTAGTTTTAGAACCTACACCCTTTTAGTTTTAGAAGTAAGTTATACACTGTAACAACATTAACAAAGGCAGGAATCAAACCGCCACTTCCCTTTATCAGGCGGGCCCCTGAAAGAGCGAGTGAATCAGTGATTGAATGCATAACACAGTAGCAGGCAGCAATTAACGCCTAGGGAAACCACAGATCAACCAACGGAAGAAATCAATAGGAGACAATGTAGCAACCGGGAATTCTCTAAACTACACTGTTCAAGGGCTAGAAGCCCCGGTCTGAGTTAATCAATGCCGGGGACCAACTTTTGGGCTGAATATCTCCAGATCAACTGCGCCCAGAGCCCTATTCAAAATTCATCAACGGACTCCCAAACCTTCACGTACATGCGGAAGACCCCTGGGGCTGGCAGATGCCATCCAGTAGCCACCAAGGGGAAAGTGCCATGAGGGTCAATGGCCCCTGGATTGGGCAAACCTGAAAACTAGGGAGTCACCAAAGTCTGCCAAGGACAGATAAAAAGCAGTGAAAAGTGACCCTCAGGGGCGCCCTCTTGATCTCCAACTTGACAAGCACCCGACCTGTCCAGCCAGAAGGATCAGCTGGTGACCCCCTTCTGGAGGATAAGACCACGCCGGAAGAAGCCTCGTCTGGCCATCAACAGCAGACTCCAGTGCCTGTGGGAAAGGTATACCCGACTCTTGAAGCTCACTACTGTGTGTGTGCATGTGTGTGTTTCTGTGGGGGGACCAGCCTCAAGGTTTATGATTTGACTTCATTACAGTGTTTCAATCCATCTAATATACCAGAATTTTAAGGATCCCGAGTTGAACATTTGTAGCCAACACAGGTATTGTGCAATTAACTGGTTAACTGCACAGTTACTTTAAGACCAGCTACTTGTGCAAAGTAGCTATCATGCCATAAAAAATCTGCATCCAGCTATAGTTAGACCTCAAAATTATGTACTAACTCTATAGCTGGTTGCTATTGAGCTTTAATTTGCACATGTAGCAGAGTCAACTGACAGGACTCCCAGCAGCAGGAGTTCACCATGCATGGTATGAAACACTCCAGCACTGGGGATTTAAGGCAGCTGCAATCACCAGGGTTGGGGGTGGGGGGGGAGAGGCAGTGAAGCCCCAGAACCCTGGGGATCATGGTTACCTCAATCCCCTGACCGTGGGGGTTTTATGCACCCCCAAGCCTGAGAGATTGCAGGTGCTGTGGTCCCTCAGCCCCAGTGATATATGGGACACCCCAGAAGCTGGGTGCCCCTCACCTGGAGCTTGCTTCTTGCTAGTGCAGGGGGAGCCTGGGATTGGGCTCTCCCTGCACTAGCAATAAGGGGGATGGGATCTATTGCATGATAACACAGTCATGCCTCCTGCCATGCACATGTGGCATGGCAGGAGGCATGATTGTTTGGATCATGCATTACTTCCCATCGCATTTTTACCTGTGTATGTAGAGGGGATTTATGATCCTGCATTCTTATTCCATTGATCTGCCTTCTTGATACCTATTCACATATAATGGATGATTATACTCACATATAAACTATTTTTTGTTCTATTTTTCAGTTAATATGAGAAACCAGAATTTAAATGTGTGAGTGAGTGAGTGAGTGTGAGTGAGTGAGTGAAATCCCGCATGCACATGAGATTTTCTTTCACTAATTTAAAAAGGAAACATTTTCAAAACAGACCATTCTCCTTCCTGCTCCAGTGAACATTCATACTCTAGGGGAAGTGTCTGCATTTTCAATTTTCCCTTCTTATTCTCTTACCAAGGGGAATTTAAGAGACATAAATCATTTTTGTGTGCTTTTATACAGCTTGTTGGTCAATGCCAAGGGAGTTTAAAATGGCATAAATCACTTTTGTTGGTATTTATGCTGTTTATTGTTGAAGGTTCAGAATTTTTCACAAGTTCTGTAGGTAACCTTCAAAACAGAATAAGCTTGCAGGGACAGATTCTAGAGGAGATGAAGAAGAGCTGGCAATTTCCTTTCATGCTAGAAATATAAATAGATACTTGCCAAAGCATGCAAAATATTTTAGGCATTATATGAGGCTAATTCACATGGGTAGAGCTCAAGGTCAGATTATGACATGCTGGGGCCCTAAACTAAGGGTTCCCAACCTTTCTATGCTGTGGTCCAGCAAACTGTGGATGAGAAGTGGCTGCAGCCCAGCAAACTATAGACCACAGGCCAGAACACAAGTAAAGATACTTCCAGCCCCCCAGGGAGGGGGGCGGGCGCAAACCTCAACCACAGCTACCACTGGCCCTGCAGGAGGAGTTGTGACCTCTCTGCCCAGCTCCGCAGGGCTGCAGTTTGTCAATTCATAGTTACTTCTGGTCCAGCAGCCTACTCTACGCAGCCCAGGGCTTGGTTTAGAGGCCCCTCATAATGTGAGGCCCTATGCTGAAACTTACTTAGCTAATGCCTAAATCCAGTACTGGTAAAGCTATATGTACATGCTTAAATGGTTAAGAATTGGGGACTAATTCAGCAGTTTCTCTCTTTTACAAGTACCAGGTCTCTCCAATGAGCTCATTCTCATTTCAGTGATCTCCAAATGTAATAGTTGTCTGTTGTAAAGGTAGTATCTCTTGTTGTTCACTGACAGGAGATAGTATCCCTAGGAGCTGGCATTCAGCACATCTGAAAGCTTGATTTGAAAGCAGCAAAGTAAACATCAGCAACAGCAAGTCTTTAACACTGAAAAGTCTTATTTTGTGTGGGTTAACAAGAAAGGCGTATTCATTTCCGTAGTTTCTAAAGTTTCACATGTGTTACTCTGCAATCAAATCTGAACCACACATTTCATTTGAGCAAGAATGAGGCTCTTTCCTCAGTTGAATATAGTTCCTTCAAATGGAAGCAGTACAGTGATTACAATGTTTAAGTGATTTTGATACAATTAGTGTTGAGGTAATATTATTGCTATGATAGTCCAGGAAATATATGAGAGGCAAGAATTCTTTTGGTTGTTATTTTTTGGGACCCAACTCCATGATTGGGATAGACATGAGCAAGTTTTCAGGTGTTAAAGCAACATTAGTGGGATCCTAATGATAGGAATTAACTTCCATTTAATTTATTAATCAAAATTCTTATTAATGTTATGGAAGAGGCAAGAATTGGTATGGGCACTCAACTCTACAAAATGTTTACAATAAAACCCCACTTGTTCACAATTTTGCTAAGATCTAGAAAAACAAATCAGCTTCCACAAAATATTCCAGGAAACTTCTAAGTATAGCATCCAACCTTAAACAAATGTCAGGCAGTTTATTATTTTCCATCAATACCAAAGCTGAATAGATAATGGAAATAAATTAGACTAATTTGTTTTCCAAATTCCACAGAAATTCTAGGGGTGTAGACAGAAATTCTACACATTCACAAATATTTGAAATACCTCCCTTTATAAAAAAAAACAAAGACTGATGGGAAAATTTTGTCTGACAGAAAAACACATTATTATATTAAAAATATTAAACAGACTTTGTGAAATTAATTTATAGTTGGGTTAGTGTTACCTTTTAAATAAGCCTAAGTCAGTGATCAGGGCTGGTTCCCAGGTCATACTCCCAACTCACCCTTATCTAGGCTACTGACCCTCTATCTTTTAAATAGTGGTCACCCTATCCTTTCACACTGCAGACAAAAGAGAGTAATTATGAGTTTGAATAAAGACAAACAATTGGAAGAACAAGACGAAAGAATAGACAGACAATGAAAGAAAGAAACATACAGAAATTTGGCAATGTTCTGCAGACAAAAAGGAAAGAACAGAAAGGGAAAGAAGAAAGAAGACAGAAAAACATATGGGGGAAAAGGAACTATCTAGAAAATGTGGGGGAGATGAGGGGAAAGGATATTTGTCCTCCCTAACCCTACTTTTAGTCTTAACCCTTCCGATGGTCTGATCAGAATAAGATGAAGTTCAATAGGGAAAAGTGCTGGGTCCTTCATCTGGGTAGGAAGAACCTTCACCACAACTATAGGATAGGCCCACTGGCTGGCACAGCATCTGAATGGGGCCTGGGGGTCACAATCAACCAGAAGATGAATATGAGCCAAGAGTGCAAGGAAGTTGCTAGCAGGGCAAATAGAACTCTAGCGTGCATCAGCCGATGTGTTGCCAACAAATCCAGGCAGGTGTTTCTCCCTCTCTACTAAGTGTTGGTGAGGCTGCAACTGGAGTACTGTGCACAGTTTTTTTGGGCACCACACTTCAAGAAGGATGCAGATAACTCAAGAAGGTGCAGAGAAGGGTCATGCACATGTTTAGAGGCCTGGAGGATAGGCCCTATGAGGAGAGACTCGAGGAGCTAGGCTTGTTCAGTCCGGGTAAGAGGAGGCTGAGAGGTGACTTGATAGCTGCCTACAAGTATGTCAGGGGGAGACACCAAGATCTGGGGGAGTACCTCTTCAGGAAGGCACCCCTTGGGAGGACAAGAACCAATGATTACAAACTAATAGAGGGAAGATTTATGCTGGACATAATGAAGAACAAAACCAAACCTAGCAATTGTACCTCGATACTGCTTTGGCAGTTTGAATGCACTGATGAAGCATTTAAGAGGCAAAGATATCAGGAGAGATTGTTCAAGATCCTTGATAAGGCTCTGGTTCCCCCAGTTTCTCAGTTATCTGCCAATTCAATACTGCTCTGAATACTTGGGAGCTAAGTTGAGCAGCCTGTGAAGTGAAACCAAGAAGTGACTGCATGCAGGACTCTGGAAGTGTGGCATGGTTACATATCTTGCAGGAACAGAGCTATCTTTCTTGCCTTTCATTCAGAAAGTGAAAAGGGTTAGAGGCCAGGTGGCATCTCGACTCACTGACATTCTAGATGTTCTCTCTGCTCTTCATATCACTGATTATGATACACTGATTATTCTGTAGTCAGTTATTTAATATTGCTTATTAAATAAACAATATTATTGTATTTAATACAGATAAATGCAGTTTATAGAGCATTGCAAAAAGGGCCTTATTTAACTTCTAAAAAAAAATGAAGGCACCCCTTGGCCTTGAGATGTGCTCCACTGCCAGCTGGATCATAACCTGGTGATGGAATGAGTTCACATGGTGAAGAACGGGGGTCTCGGTACCCCAGCAAGAGGGCCTCCACCAGGGTTCGGAAGGTAACTGAGCTACAGCCCCACAGGAAATCAGACAGTCTATGCCTTAGGAAGATGTGGGGAGGGGACACACACAAAAGGGGTCGGGATGCTTGAGCTGGCTTACTTAGCTACACAACAAACACCAGGGCAGGTGGAGTGGACCACAGAACTTAGCACACAAGGGCAAACATATACAGGGCAGGGTACTGAGGCAGATGTAAAAGATGGCTGGAGCAGTGGAGAGGATTTGTTTATTGAAGATCAATTCAGGAGCTCCTCAGGCCTCCAGCCAGGCACTCGGTGGCAGAGCAATAGGCAGGAAAACAAAACGGGATAAGATGCAGTGAGGCAGCTGTTGGGGAGGGCAGGAACCATCAGTCAATTAGGGAGTAATCCAGTGCAGGTGTGCTGTAAAGTGGTGCAAGGTGGTGCAGCAGGGAATCTCCCACTCTCCTGAGAAGGGGCAGTAGCAGAACAGATGGCAGCAGCAGCAGCAGCAGCCACCGCCGCTGCTGCCATGGGAGAAGTCATCCAGCTCAGCCATTCAACGTGTGCTTCAGGTGAAAGTGGAGGTAAAGGTGGGGGTTAGCCTGCCAAGGCAGCTGAGGCAGATAGGGCACCTTTAGGCTCTGGCAGCGGTGGTTGGGGAGGGGCCCACAGGCAGCACAGGCTCTCTCCCCGACCTGTCCCCCAACTGCAGCTTGGCAGCAGGCCAGAACAGAGGTGCATAAGCTGGGGTGCATTGCTAGGGTGTGGTGCAGTGGGCCCCTCCCCAAGGGGGGGAAGTGGCATGCAGCAGAGGACCCCTGCCCCCCGTGGTGGGGTGGCAACAGCAGCAGTACCAGCTTGATGCAGGAGGGGGCATGGGCAGCTTCCTTCTAAAAGCTTCTGAGAGGCCTAGCAACAGCAATAGCTGTAGCAGCCTGAAGCAGGAAGGGGCATGGACAACTTTCTCCAGAAGCTCCTAAGAGTAGGCTAGCAACAGCAGCAGTGGCAGCAACAGCCTACGGTAGGAAGGTGCATGGCCTACTTCCCCTAGAAGCTCCAGAGATTAAGCAGCAGCTGGGGGGGCAGGGGAAAGGGACCACCCTATGGCTGAGTGGGTGCACGTCCCCTCTGGGTGCAAAGCCAAGAGTAAGGCCTGGGCACAGCTGGAGCCCACTGATGTGGAGGACCCCCATCCACCCTCCCAAAACCATCACATGGGGAGAAGAAGTAACCCAGCTTCTGGGAGCCTCCCCAGCCGCACCCAACACCTCACCCCCAGGAAAGATCAAACAGGTAATGTCCATGGAGGAGGCTTCAGGGCTGCCAGACAACCCCAAGGAGGACCCCATGGAAAAAAACCCTCACTCCACTGGCCAGGGCCTATGCCCCAAATCCACAGGTGCTGAGGCTGACGCCTCAGCTGACCCAATGGACAGTCCAACAGTGGAGGCCTCCCTCTCCAATTGCAGGAGACAGGGGCCCTGGGGCCCACCCTGGTGAGTCCTGAGGGGGAAGTCTCCTCTCCCTCCTTGAGACAGGCACCAATGCCACTGCAGTGCCTGATGGGTCTCCTTCTCCTCCTTTCCCACTACTAGCTGCCCAATGGTTTCATAGCAGAGGGAGTCAGGTGGGATCCCCAAACCAACAGTACAATCTTGTCAGGGACCCCATGCAGACCTCCCAGGGTTCCAGCTCTGCCCTTCCATCTTGTGAGGGAACCCCACTCCCACACCCGTCCCAAGGGGCTACAGAGCTCTCCCAAGTACAGCCAGAGTACGGGGTCTTATTACATCAGGGGGTTCAGACAGTACCTAAGGAGCCTGCTGGGACCAGGAGGAGAACCCCCAAGAATTGGCAGGCTCCATGAAGCCTGCGAACCTCTCAGTCCCAGTGGCTCCCAAGGATGAGCTAATTGCATTTCTTGACTGCCATCAAGGTACAGCTCGCCTTCGACTGTTGGGGAAATTTTGACAGTGTCCTCACCACTGCAAGGGCACTGGTGGGGGAAGGCAAGGGTACCAAAAGCTGCAATGCCCAGATCTATAGGCAGGCCCACAGTTTCACAGATGCCCTCTGTACTTATGGGAGGGTGCTGTGTGAACCAGCACCCCCACACCAGGCACTGAGATT
>NW_005842141.1:180661-182540 GCF_000455745.1 Alligator sinensis
CTGAACCATCTACTCCTTCCCACCCTCAGAGGGTCATTTAGGATTGTGACCCTCAATGTCCATGGCTGTAGGAAGGTCTCTGGAGATGTTGGGTGCTCACCTTCCTTCAGGACGGGGGGTACCCCCATGCTATTCTCGCAGGAGACCCTGACAACTCCAGCCAACAAGCCTAATTGGTGGCTAGAGTGGGGAAACAGGGCTGTTTTTAGTCACCTCTCTGCCACCTCTTCCAGGAGGGCCACCATGTTCTCCCCAGGCCTACAGCTGGATCCAAGACATTGCCTGCTGCACCTACAGGTCCAAATTCAGGGGCTGGTCCTGAACCTTCTGAATGTGTATGCCCCTGAAAAGGACTCGGAGTTGGCAGATTTTTTTTCTACCAGGCAGTCACTTACATTGGCACCCTCAACCTTCTCAAGTGCCTGGTCCTTGGCGGGGACTTTAACATCACCCTAGATGCATGAGACCAGTCAGGGAGAGAGTGGAACCAGGCTACCATATGCATCAATGGGGAGATCCTGATGGACTACTCCCTAGTGAATGTCTAGTGTGTCTGTCACCATACTGGCCTCCCTGCCTTTACCTATGTGAGGGTGTGGGAGGAACAGGCATGCAACTCCTGGTTGGACCAGATTTATATCTCTCTGCTGCATGTTGTCTGGGCCCACTTCTGTGGCATTCAGCTGACCCCTTTCAGTGATTACCACCTTGTCTGGGCCCAGGCCACGCTAGGACCTGGGCATCTGGGGTCGGTCTACTGGCATTTTATGCCAGTCTGCTGGAGGATGTGGGATTCAGGGAGGTCTTCTGGGAGTTCTGGCTAGCCTGGCTCCATGCAGGAAGGACACAGCCTGGCCTGAGGGCTCACAGCTTCTGCATGCATTGCCAGGAGCTGTGAGTGACAGCAAGAGTGGCCCGGTCCTGCTCAAGGGCACACACCAGAATCCAGGCCAGCACCAGGTGTAGCTGCTGGGTCTAAGGTAGAACCGCACCACCAGGGGTCTCTGCCAACAGCGGGCCATGAGCATCCCAATGGCCGCTACTGCTGCTCCATCCTGAGGGGAACCGATGGTCCAATCTGTCGCCTGGAGCCCTGAACACGGCAGGTCTGCTGCATGCCTGGAGCAAGGATTCACAATGTCACAGAGACCATCCCTAAAATCATCAAGCCCTCTGACTCCTACCCACTAGTTGTGGTCCATGTGGGTACAAATGATGCATCCAAGGGCAAACTGGATAACATCATGGAGGACTATAAGGCCTTGGGACACCAGCTGAAGAGGACAGGAGCGCAGGTGGTATTTTCCTCCATTCTCCCAGTAACCGGATGGGGTAGGCATCATGAGGCCTGCATTGACCTGGTTAACCAGTGGATTCGGAGCTGGTGCCATGAGGCAGGCTTTGGGTTTTTTGACAATGACCCATGTTTTTGTAAGGAAGGTATGCTGGGGTGGGATGGGCTTCACCTCTCCCCTAATGGCAGATGTATCTTTTCCTCTATGTTGGCTGATCTCATACGGTGGGCTTTAAACTAGCTTCACCGGGAGAAGGGGCCACTTCGAGTGGAGAGGATGCTTCACCAGCATGCAGAGTGACAAGAGGAAGGGAAGCACAGGTAAGTATCAACATCCGAGGAGCAGGGGGCCACAACTGTCCTGGGAGTGGGAGGAAGGCACGAGCACCCTCAGGAGGCCTCAGGTGCCTCTACACTAATGCTCATAGTATGGGGTGTAAGCAGGAGGAACTATGCCTCCTGATTGCAAATAAGAACCCAGACTTAGTAGGGCTCACAGAAACCTGGTGGAACCCTACTTACAACTGGGCAGTGGGCATTCGGGGGCACACCCTATATAGAAGAGACAGGACAGAGAGGAAAGGT
>NW_005842141.1:182980-183659 GCF_000455745.1 Alligator sinensis
GTCTAGGGCTCACACCAAGGCTAAAGCCCTTGACTTCAGAAGGGCCAACTTCAATGAGCTTAGGAGACTAGTGGGGGAGGGACTAAGGGCCCAGAAGGTAAAGGAGATGGGAGTCCATGAGAGATAGTTGTACCTTACGGGGGCAAACCTCCAGGCCCAAAGAATAACAGTCCCTGAGAGATGCAAGAGTGCTCAAGGGGGTGGGGGGGGGGTAAGAGTGCTCAAAGACCCGCTTGGCTCAGCAAGGGCATTCAGCAATGCCTGGGGACTAAAAGGGAGACGTACAACCAGTGGAAGGGAGGAACTATCACCAAGGAGGAGTACTTCTCCTCGGCCCGGGAGTGTAGGAGGGCTATTAGGAAGGCCAAGGCAGAGATGGAATTCAAGCTAGCATCCAGAATTAAGGACAACAAAAAGTCCTTTTTCAAGTACATTGGGAGCAAGAAGAGGGCACCAGGCAATCTAGGGCCCCTGCAAGACACAAACGGTAATCTTGTGGCTACGCCAGACAAGAGAGCTGATATTTTTAACAGTTTCTTTGCCTCTGTTTTCCTGAACAGGAACCAGGATTTCCCACCTACCAGAGGTAGGGACAATCTTGGGGATAGCTCTATCAAGCCTTCAGTCAGTGCAGATGTAGTTAAGGATCTTCTGGAAGGGCTAGACATTTTTAAATCTG
>NW_005842141.1:184612-224368 GCF_000455745.1 Alligator sinensis
GCCCCGCACTTCAAATGGGATGTGGCCAGCCTGGAGAGGGTTCAGAGGAGGGGCACCCACTTGGTGAGAGGGCAGGACAGGCCCTACGAGGAGATACTGAAGGACCGTAACCTGTTCAGCCTCAGCAAGAGGAGGCTGAGGGGGGACCTGGTGGCTGCCTACAAGCTCATCAAGGGGGATCAACAGAAAATAGGCAGATAATTTTCTGCCTGGGGTCACCTGGGGTGACGAGGAACAATGGTCATAAGCTGATGGAGAACAGGTTTAGGTTGGAGATCAGAAGGCAATATTTTACAGTTAGGGTGGCCAAAATCTGGAACCAACTTCCCAGGGAAGTGGTCCTCGCCCCTACCTTGGGCATATTCAAGAGGAGGTTGGACGATCACCTGTCTGGGCTCGTGTGAACCCAGCATTCATTCCTGCCTGTGGCAGGGGGTCAGGCTAGATGACCTGTTCAGGTCCCTCCTGACCCTAGGTACTATGAAACTATGCAGCTGTGGAGGGTCTGTGTGCAATGTAGGGAGTGGTTCAGGACCCATCCCTCCCGAGCAGTCACCCCAGCCTCACAGTTCTCCCTGTTCCCACATTCCTGTTTACCAGGGACAGAGCCTGGGTCCAAGCCACTGGTGTAGCTTTGCCCCTCTTCTATTTGCCCCAGCATGCTGAGGCAGTGTGCTGGAACAGCAGGGGTATGGGACAGCCATATAGATGTTCTGTCCAAGTGCCAGAGCATTTCCTTGGAGGACTCAGTCCCCAGTTGCCTCCAGGCGTGGTCCAAGAGCACACCCTATGCTGTTTGTTTGTTTTTCCGGTGTGGGGTTTTTTGGGTTTTTTTCTGATACCAGGATTTCCCAGTATCAAATTTAGAGTCCCACGGGGACCATTTTTTTTGTTCCTAGCATGCCTCTTGTGGCATCTCAAACTGCTTTGAGACACTGCAATAGGCACATGCTCATTCATCTGGATGTGGCCTTAGAGTCTACGGTATGCATGAAGTGAATGGCTGTTGCAGAGGCTGAAGGTCAGAGCAAGAAACAAGCAACTGTGCTCTCACTTTTTAAAAGAAGTATGGCAAGTAGCTTGGCATGTTGAAAGCAGGCATTTTCCCTGATGAAAGCTTTTGTGGAGTGAGCATCCTGCTGGAGAAACTTGATCACTCTAACTTAAGGGAGTACCTGAATCAAAATGTGCCAAATGCTGGCAGTTTTCCACATGCAAACAAGCTTTACCAAGACTATCTCCCTGCAATGATTGCTTCACATATATAGTCTGCAAAGTCTGCACTGGCAGTGTATGAATCCTTCTCCATTCCGGCCGGTGAAGCCACCAATCCTCAAGATAACTGTGTGCTGCACATTTTATTTGTATTGAGGATCTGGACAGACTGGGTCCTGCCTTTTTTTTCAAACAGAGCCAGTCGGCCTCACATCTGTCAATTTTTCTACCGTGTCTCAGGCCACAGTGAAGGCAGTTGTCAACTACAGCTTAGAATTTAATAAGATCTCAGCATTTCTGTCCAACAAAAGAAATGCCGCCCAACACAATTTATGTCACCTGCAATGTGCACATTCTGTCTTTAGTAACTGACATCTGATATTCCCCAAAGTGGATAGCTTGGTGTCCTCCTTCAAGAAAGCCTTCAAGCATTCTGCAGGCAGTAAGCTCAGGTACAGGGAGTCTCTCACCAGTAAAAATGGAGACTTACATGCAACTGTGTTGCTGTCACCAGAGCCTGTGCTCACAAGGTAGAATTCATGGTTCAACATGATCCATTACGTTGCCAAGAATAAGCAGTCTACCAGCATTTTGTGAGCGAGAAGCTGGAAATCACACCCAGCACACAGTGCATGCCTTTGCTTCATGATCTCTTAAAACAGAGCAAAATTCAAGATCAAGTAATGTTTGTGGCTGAAAATGCCACCTAGTTCATGAAGCTTTCAACACGGTTTGAAAGCTGACTTGATAGTCTGACTTAGGCTATGCTCCACCACACATAACAAGCTGATGGATTTGATAAATTGGGTTGAAGACAGGGCATCGCAAGAACTATCAAGCTGCCCTCATGAAACCCAACAAAGTGATTTGTTCTAGGCAATAGCTGTTAAGTTAAACTAGTACTGCAGGTATAACCTGTCACTGCCACCATGACTTAGACAACTAGTTGCCTTTTTCCTTAGTGCTGTTCATAATTTGGATGCCAACCAGGTGTCTGTTCTGAGTTGTGACCCTCAGATAACGAAATCAAGCCCTGGATGGCAGAAAGAGCATGACAACGAACATGCTCTTTATGTTAATTCTGTCAAAGAGTGCCAGATGCCTGTGCCTGTGTTTTGGGACTCTGTGACTGGTTTCCACATCTGTATGCCCTGGCAAAATGCTACCTCACCTTTCCAACAAACTGACTGGACACCGAGTGTGCCATTTTACTGTACAGATGAGTGTTCACCATGCAGACACGGAGAATGTCTGCAGAAATTGTTACTGGATGCAGCGTGCTGGCATTTAACAGCTAGCATGAATTTCCTGTCTCAAGGTTAGCATTGAGTAAACTCCTTTTTTACTAGGCTATGTGAAGCTTTGTGGACTGTTTCATTTCAATGCTGTTTCGACTCGTTTCAAGCTCAAAACAACAAAACTGAAATGAAACTAAGGGCTTTGAAACAGCCTCAAAACAAAATGAGGCCAGTCAAAATGCTTTCAAAATTTTGAAAAGTTTTGAGTTTCAAAGCAGCCAGCTAGGTGGTGGGAGGCAGGGGAGAGTCAGGGCTGAGCTCAAAGCAGCTCCGCAGCCCCATGTGGCTCAGCCCGGCAGGGAGTGCAGCTCTGGTTCTCCCTGCCTCCTGCTTCCAGTCTGCACTCTGTGGGGCTGGTGGAGCCAATCAGAGCACAGCACCAGCTCTGCCCACCTCCCACCACTGGGCTGTGCTCTGATCAGCTCCACCAGCCCCATGGAGCTCAGCCCAGTGCCAGAAGGAAGGCAGAGCCAGCGCTGGACTCTGCCTCCCACCACTGGGTTCAGTTCCACGGAGCTGGGAGCTGCTGGGAGCTGAGCCTGGTGGCAGGAAGGGCTTCCCCACACCAGGCTCAGTTCCCCAGGGCTGCTGGGAACTGAGCCCAATAGGGGAAAGCACCTCCCACCACCGGACTCAGTGTCCAGTGCTGGGGATCTCAGCCCAGCTGGCGGAAGCAGCTCCCACAGCCAGGCTCTGTTCCCAGTGCTGGGAATTCCAGCACATTGGAATGTGCACTCATCAAGCAAGCTTTAGTTCAAGCACCCCCACTGCCATTTTTAAGTGTGGGAACACTGATGCATGACAGTGGCTTCTTAATTAGAGCTACTCTTGGAGCTGCTCTAATTAAAGCACTATCCCTCCCACACCTAGAGCACATGTAAAAGTGTCTCATGCTATTTGGTTAATATGCATTAAGAAAGACTACTTTGCATTTTCTTAGTACCACAGTCAAGCATTAAAACAGACTAACTAGAGAAACTACAAGGCTCCACATTGTAGGGGATCCTGGATCCCAGCAGGAAGCCTTTCCTGCCAGCCACATGCCGTGCTGCTGAGGGTCCAACTGCTGCCTGCAGGTCCTGCTCCTTCAGGTTCTTCTGGGGCAACTGCTTCCACCCCACTGGCTCAGCTCTTTGAAGCTCCTTCCTCATGGTCCCCCGCTGGTCTCCCCCTGAGTCAGCCATGCTGCCCCTTTTATCCCCCTCCAGGTGACCCAAGGGGCCAATCAGGGGACATGAGGGGCGAGTCTCTGGGGCCTGATTGGTGAGGAAAGGGAATCCCAAGTCCTCCAATCATCTTTTGCCCTTTCAAAACCCCTGGGCTAGGTCACTGCCAGCTAGCCCATCACAGAATCACTAGCTGCTTTTGGCTTTTGGCTGAGGACCAAGGGGGAATCAGAGTTTCTGCTCCACACATCTCAAAGTTCCCCTAGATCCAGGTCTCTTCCAGAAAGCAACACCTCAGAGAAGGTTGAGATTTTGGAGGCAAGTGGCTCTGCTGAAGCAGCTCCTCCTGCTGTTGTGCCTCAGCCTGCTAAGAAGTGGGATAAGGCAGCAACCTCACCATCAACCCAGAAGCAGGCAAGTAGCATAGTGAGGGGGCATTTTGAGCTGGCAGATGATCCCAGGTTTGCTATCTGCCAGCACTGCTGATGGCACATCAGCCAGGGCAAGGATGTGAAACACTTTTTCACCATGACAATGCTGCTGCATCTCAGGAGGCAGCACCCCCTTGCCCTTCTTTCTGCTCAGCCTGGCACCAGTGTGAGCATGCTGAAAGGGAAGTCCCCCACTCACTCCAAAGCCCCCTTGCCCCCAAAGCAGAGGCAAGGCACCCTGGACCAGTGGGGGAAAGCTTCAGACAGAGCAGAGCAAGTTGCAAAGGTGAGTGAGATCACCCAGACCATTGGGTAGATGCTTGCTTTGGATAGCCAGCCCTTCTCCCTAGTTGAGCAGCCAGGGTTCAGGCAGCTCATAGCATTTCTGGCCCCATCTTACAAAATGCCCGCATGCACCACCTTTAGCAGGACAGTGGTGCCCTCCCTGTATGAGGCATGCAGGGAGTACTTGAGGGAGGACCTGTGTAAGGCAGGGCCACAGGTATCCTTGCACTTCACCTCCAACATCTGGAGCAGCTGGGGTGGTGATCACACCTACCTCTCTCTCACAGGGCACTGGTGCAATCAGTCAGACTGTTGGTGGGCTCTCCTCCAAGCTGAGGTGCTAGATGAGTCCCACACAGCAAGGGAGATCATGGGGGCCATGAACCACTCGGTGCAGGGGTGGCTTGTTGGGCAGGCCACACTCACCCAGGGGTTCATGGTCAACGACAATGGGGCCAATATGGTGAAGGCTTTCCGTGATGCCAAATTTTGGTTTCGACTAGGTCGAACAGTCATGAACTACTACAAGACCGTTTCAGGCTGGACATAAGGAAGAATTTCTTTACTGTCCGAGCCCCCAAGGTCTGGAACAGCCTGCCACCGGAGGTGGTTCAAGCGCCTACATTGAACACCTTCAAGAGCAAACTGGATGCTTATCTTGCTGGGATCCTATGAACACAGCTGACTTCCTGCCCTTTGGGCAGGGGGCTGGACTCGATGATCTTCCGAGGTCCCTTCCAGCCCTAATGTCTATGAAATCTATGAAATCTATGAAATTTGTTTGCATCCACTGTGTGGCACACAGGCTACGCCTCATAGTCAGGGATGCCTTGGAGGGGGACAGGGCTGCTGGTGATGGCACCACCACCATTACCGCTACAAGCCAGGTGATTTCAAAATGCAGGAAGGTGGCAGGCTACTTCCACCACAGCATCAAGGGGGGCAAGAAACAGGCAGAGCTGAGCATCCCACAGCACAAAATCATGCTGGATGTGGAGATTTGGTGGAACTCCACATACCTGATGCTCAAAAGGCTGGTGGAGCAACAGAAGACCATCTGTGAGATGGCCTTGCTTGGGGAGATTGGGATCAGTGGTCCCCTGAACAGAGCTGAGTGGGGTACCATCTCCCAGATCTTGGTGGTCCTCAAGCCCTTCCTTGAGGGCACTGAGACCTTTAGTGCTGGTGATGCCTGCCCTCCTCAGCCAGGTGATCCCCACATTGAGGGGACTGGAGAACCAAATGGAGAGCTTCCAGGAGATCAATGCTTCTGGCTGGGCAGGCTGCTGTCATCAGACGTGCAGGCACTGGTGAGGTGGCTAAAGGAGGGCATCAGGAGATGGCTGGATCTCTTCTGTCCCAGTACAGTCCACATGCTGGTGGGCATGTGTGACCCGAGGGTGAAGGGAAGCATGTGCACTGGCAGAACCAAAACCCTCAATCACTGGATGCAGGTGCTGGTCAACAAAATCAGGGAGGCCAAAGTGCAGAGACTAGGGGATGTGGAAGAGAGGAATCTACTTTCCCATGCCAGCACTCCCAGCACCGGCACCAGCACCAGCCAGTCTCCTCCATGCCAGCCACTGCCAATGTGGGCCATGGGCATGGATTCAATGCCGGGGTCCAAACTCACCAGACCCCAGCCTCAGGCAGGTAGCGCCGAGGCTTTGGTGGCTACCTATCTCACTGAGGATGTGGAGCCACTGGACTGCGACCCCTTGAACTACTGGGCAAGCCACAAGCCAGATGTGGCAGGACCTGAACATGGTTGCTCGGCTACACCTGTCCTGTCCACCAAACAGTGTTCCAAGAGAGAGGGTGTTCAGTATTGATGGGGATGTTGTGACACCCCACCATACCTGCTTGGATCCTGCTTTGGTGGAGCAGCTGGTGTTCTTGAAGGAGAACCTCCTGCTGCTGTGGTTCCCTAAGCTCCACCTGAAAATGGACTGAGTGTCACCCTCCTTACTCTATCTGCACTGATTTCTTGTTTTGATTTTTTTTAAAGCCAGGTAATGCCCCACTCTCAGCTGGAGTGGGCACTAACTGCATCACCAGCCAGCAGGAGAAGAACCACTTTTCACAGCTGGACCTATGAACTGCACTTTATCAGCCTCCTAGGTAGTAGGTACAGAAACTCATGGACTCAATATAGATTAGATAGTGGAATTCTGGCACATTGCAATCTGTCAGACATCTGACTCCCCAGATGCCTCTGTACTTTTACCTGCACTGCTACATCCCACTTCCCCCCCACCCCAGCCTGTCTCTCACCCCCTGATGCCTCCATTTCCATTTTTACTGACTGGCTTTCTTGCCTGCATTGCATGCCAGGCCAACCTCTGGCTTCTTTACTATTCTTTCCATGCAGGACCCCCCTGCACCCTAAGCAAGACACAGTTGCACAAGCACCCATGTCACAAGTTTTGCCTGTTAGCAGCCAGAGGTGCAGGGCCCCAGAACCCAGAATCCCCCTGCATCTATCTCCTTGACATCTGACAGGCCTTGTGGCTGCAGCAGTGCCTAGAAGGCCTGCAGTTTTCACCCCCTGTGCGTTAACACACACACAGTGTCACCTATGTCACGAGTTTTGCATGTCAACAGTTTGAGGTGACGTGACGTAAGTTTTGCTTTCAGAAACTTGAGGTGCAGTTTTCCAGAAACCCCTGTATCTATCATCTTGAAACTTGGAAGGCTTCATGCTCTTAGCAGAGGCTACCACCCCTGTAAGTTTCATCTGAATCATCCAAAAAATGACAAAGTTATAGATATTTCATTGATTCCCCTTTATACTCTATGGCTGAATCTCCGAATCAGCTCCAAAGCTTCGGAGCCGATTCGGGCGAATTGAAACAGAAAACCAATTCAGAGCTCCGAATTGAATCACAGGCATCGGAATCAACTGAATCCAGATCTGAATCAAATAGTTCCCTATTCACACAGGCCTAACATTTGGCTGTTATAGTTTAGCCAGCGATGATCCTGCCTTGAGCAGTGGGTTAGACTAAATTATGTTGTAAGATTCCTTCTAACCCTACTTTCCTATTTTCCTATGTTGCTACTGAGGCTGAATGATTTGCTCAGAACAACTCACTGAGCTGGGCTAGATTGTTCTAACACAAGAGAAGGACTCTAAGTTCTAAATTTTAAGTTCTGAATCATGCTATGGAATGCATAGGATACATTTCCTCCAAGACCTAATACCATTCTAGAACTGGCTGTTATACAGGGCATCAGACTAGCTAATCTAATGCCTATATCTACAAATGTATATGTTACCCATCCACCACTAAGGGAAGACAGGGCCACACTGGATTTGAATAATAGATGCCTAAGGGCAGTCAGTCCTATCTAAGGATTAAGTTATTACTATCTGTGGAGGATATCAAGTGGGTTTTTTTAGACTTTTATACCTCCCCATTTTCCTCCCAGACATTTAGCCTTTCTGCAGTTCATAAGCAGTAACATACTGGAATTGGTCAACATTTAAACAAGTCAACACCGTACCATTCCTAGCACAGTTTCTCTCAACAGCACCTCATTGAGACACATCACCCATTTCAGTGTCAAAGTTACTTATCTTCTGCATGAATATTGTATCCCTTACTGTTGGCAATTATATATAACTGAGGTTCTCTAAAGATTTATTCACAAAATAGGCAACAATGCCATAAACTTTTAATTTTGGGACATGATTAATGTTTTTGTGTTTTTGATCTTAGATTTTTGTCATATACTCAATTCCATAGATGGGCCTTGGTAGTTTTGGCTTTATTGCAGGGCCACTGAAGTCAATGAAAGGCTTTCCACTGAATGCAAAAGACTTCATATCATACACTTTTAGATGTATGGAACTAATTCATGAACTAGTTAAGAACAATTACACTGGGTAATTAGATTAGCATCATAAGCAATGCACTTATAAGTTCCTACCAGAGATATGTAAGGTGAAGCCATGCATTTACCTTTGCAGGACTGATTTCTAGGCCCACTAAAGTTTCTCTAGGGAAATTAGCATTTCTCTAATTCTTTATTCCTTCTCCTTTATGCTAAGGGATTCTTACCATAATAAGGGATTCTTATTAATACTGGGGCACTTGTGGGCTTTTCCTTTATCATATTTTTTTAGGCTTTGCCTCCTTCACTCCACTTGGTATATATTTTATGATATCTTTGTATACTGAAATTGAGCAATGATGAGTCACAAAAAGTTAATAAAATGCTACATTGCCTTCTTTCACAAGACATGATGTCTGGCATATTCACTCAAGGATAACATAAGCTTTAAATGTCAACACTGAGTATTGTAATAAAGAGACTTCAACAGTTCTTGAATTCAGGGGTTGGTTACTTTTTTTTCCTTGTTTGTGTCACCCTTTCCTACACAGTCATCGACTCTTTGTCTCTGTACAGTAATTGCTATCACTTTACATTTGAAACATTTAGATTAGAGATAGGCCCACCAGTCTGTACAAAATAAGAAAGCATCCTGGTTTCTGAAGTTTGGAAAAGACTGCCTATGTTTTTCATTTTTACAATGCCTTTGCTCTTTGTGTTTCAGACTACTAGAATTACTGCACCAGAACAAAACAGTGAAATCATTAAACCAAACCAATTCAAAGCAAGAGAAATTTCATTTAAATAAGATTACAAATGCAATTCTAGAGGCTGAAAAGACCTGGGTAGATCATGTAAACATTATGCACATTTTGATTTTCAAAGATTTTTGAAAAATAAACCGTAAGATGTTAACTATCACAGTTGACTATTTTGTAGTATACAGAAAGCAGGATATTATATACTTTTAAAAATGGGAAAAAGAAGGAAACTTCAAAAATACTAGCAATGAAGTTGTAACTGTAAGGAAGTACATGTCTATTTATGAAGTACAATTGATGTGGTTGGGGCATAGTGTTCCAAAAGTGTCCATACAGTGGCTTATCATGTAATGGTCACTGGACTCAAAAGGAAGCTGATAGATAACAGTCCCAAATTGAGGAATGGTCATTCAAGAGATAATTGAGAAAGAGAGAGAGGGGAATGTGAATGGTATATGTTGTATGTTATATTACTTAATTGATCTCAATTCAGAATTTCAACTGTTTGTACCCCAAAAAGGCTAGTTTTTCACAGAATTCAGCAACCATTTAGGTTTCAAAAATAATTTTGAGGGTTAACTGGGAAAAAAACAGAAAAAATAAAAACTTCAATGCCCAACATAATGATATCATTTGAAAAGCAAGCCACAACTGCAAGGGTTGGGCCATTTTGAACATTCTGACCCTAGTTATACACAGTGTATATTATATATGCATATGGTCTGTATAACGTGGTGTTCTCAGTAAGTTAGGAGCTAATGTGATTCAGGTATATTTTTAACCTTTTCTCTGCAACCTTGAACAGTACAGCTCTCTTCATGAAAAATAAAATTTCTCATATTCTCTTCTCCTATGGACCACAGGCATGAAAGAAAACATCAAGTATCAAAGACTTATAAAATCGCATGACTTTCCATAAAGAGAAATACATCATCATAGGGCATGTATAGATGAAATGGGAGCCCTAAATTGAGTGGTGGGTTTTAAAAAACACCACTTCAATTTAGGGCTGATTAAAGCCCCGTGTTGCCCATACCCCCCTCTGACTTCCCTGCCTCTCCAGCAGGGAGGACAAGCTGCCAGCAGACGGGGTGGTCCCCAGGGTGCATGGAGGGGATGGTGCTTCACTGCATAGCAGCGGCAGTCCCCCCACCCCCCCCCATTGGCACCTACCTGCAGGCACCCGGCTCGGGTGGTCCCAGGGGGCACCACAGCTGCAGAGGGAAGCACCAGGCCCCCATGCAGCTCAGGCAGGTAGGCAGGCTCCTTGGAGGGAAAAAAAAGATCAGGCTTGGCTCACCGCTTTTCTTGGGTGGAGCCTGCTTTCCTGGGCTGCTGCCAGGCTGCCTGCAGGTCTTCCTGCAGAGCCATGGAGCTGCACAGAGCCCAGTGCTTCACTCCGCAGCTGTAGGGCAGCAAATTAAAACTCCTTGAAGGAGTTTTAGTTTGCTACACCCCAAGTCATTTAGGGTGCATTACAGCTCTGAATTTCCTACAGTGGCTGGAATTAATGCACAATACACCGCCGAGGCGTGCAAACGCCAACACCATTAAAGTGGTACAAAAGCATTTAGCCCACTTTAAAGTGTCATGCACACATGCCTCTTATTTCATCTACATACAGCCATAGAGAGTAAAAAATAATGAAGAATTAAGGGCTGGATTTTCAGTAGAGTTAAGCAACATGCACCCAAGGACAATTAACTCTGGAGCAATAAGCTCTTCAGTTTACCCAGGCACAGAATATAGAACCAGAGCGGAGCAGCCCCAGCTGGGAGGGGGCCCCAGAAGTCAACTTTGAAGCTCAGGGCTACTCCTCCTGGATCAACATGCTGTAGAGGTGCTGGCTGGGGCATGAGGGAACTTCATTGCAGGGCGAGCCTGCAGCCAGTCCCTGCACTGAAGCACCCCCGTGCCCCAGTGTCTACACATGTGCTTCTGCATTTTTCACTCTGGAGCAGGATAGTACTTGTAAATACAAGTACTGTCATGCTACAGAGTAAATTACTTTACTCCAGCCTATAGATGCAGAGTCATTGACTGCACATCTAATTAGTCAACTGTGCAGTAAAGGTTGGAAATAACAGGATTATTGAGTCTGGAGAACAAAAAATAGAAGAGAAGATTTGATGATAGCCTCCAAATACAAAATTGGAAATGTACTTCTCTCTTCAAGTACTTCTTGCTGCTCACAGAGGCACACTGAAAAAGTGTAGGTTTCTGTAGGTAGGTGGAATAGCAGAAATTAGAGAGAGAACAGGAGATATCAAGTGCAAGACTGGGTTACTATCAAACAAAGACCAAAGAATCCCCTACTGAGCTATTTTTGTCATAAAAAGAAGAAGCTTTTAAGACAGGCCAAACATTTTCACCATACTCAAATGTTCAGCCCATGTAGAATATAGGTTTTTAAATTCCATAGTTTCATTTGCAAAGTGTTTTGGCCCATCTGTTACATAAATGGTAGACAGTGCACCAGACTGTATGATAAACTGCCTTTTAAGAGGATCTGGGATGGGTCAGTTAAACCTGGTTGCTCTCATGTGCAGAGGATCAGGTCATGCAGTAATTGCTCAGTTTTAGAACACAGACAACAAATGAAGACAGCTGCTAGACGCCTTAGCTCTGAGTGAATTCTGAACAATATATGGTACCAAGAGTAAAAAGAACTATAAAAACACTCTGGGTCAAAAAATGAAGTAGTTAAAAACCCCATTGGCTTTAAAAATAATGTAGGACAACAGGAGAAGTGTAATACAACATGGATATATATTTATCTGCAAGCCACGGATGACAATGACAAGACACTGATTAGAGGACGAGGGGCCAAAATAAATGAGGAATAGGTTGAAGACATCTTCTAGGGAACAGGGGTGGTCTCAATTTTGGTACTTTAAAGGTCACTCTGCCTGGTCTACCAACACCAATGAGTGGGTGGGAGGTGCAAAACCAAAAATTCTTAATAAGATATGGGGCGACAGAAGGTGCCACCACATCATGGTTAAAGATGCTGTGCATTCATATGATAGTCACCAATGAACACAAGCAGCAATGATTTCAAAAGAGGTGGATTTGTGATAATATATGAGTGAAGGGTGTCATCCCGGAAGTATGTGCACTACAGAGAAGTGGGCTACTCTTTCTCCAGAAGCCAGAAGAGGAAATAGAAGGCACTGAGTTGGCTATTTTGCCTGAGAAGATCTCAAGAGTGGCATCAAACACTGTAGGTAGCTGAGCCTTTAGGACCAGACCAGAACTAATGGGAATACTTCTACCTGACAACAGCAGGGCAGACATTTTGGAGAAGCTACATATGGAAAGCCCATGCTTATAATTCACAAAAACAAAGTCTAGTAGAAATACAAGCGCCAATTAACATCACCACCTGCATGAAGTTCAAAAGCACGCTTGTTAGCCCAATGCAAAAATCTTGCTTTCTACATTACAATGCAACTTCATCGTTAGAATATATTTGTAATTAAATCAAACGCACTTGAGATTCTTGGTGAACAACTTGCCAAGATCGTGATTATGATTAGTTCATTCATTATATTTGCCTCCTCAATAGAATGTCTTCAACTGATTGTAGGTTATCTGTAGCATGCTATCTTCAATTATGTAGCCTCCTCTTATATTCTAATTATAAGAACATTAAGCATTTAGTGTCAGGCTGGCAGTTTCAATCTGCATAGGTTTACTATAAGAGAAAAGATCAGAACAGAAGGTTGGTAGGCCTTATGATCTTCTCCATCTTCAATAAGTGTTTTGGGTATTAAAGTGCATGTGTCAATGGTATTAAATCCTGTTCAACGTTGTTCTAAACTTAGACCCTTCTAGATGACAAAAAACAGTGACTAGTCACTTACCCCAGTAGATAACCATTACTATGTGGAATACCTTATTCTATACATTGGTGACATATATTTTTCTCTGTGATATTATTAGATACAGGCAGCACCATATTCATGCAGAGACCTGAACATGTTTTATGTCAACAGTATCACATGTATTATAATTATTATAATTATGTTGAGGGGGGCTTAGAGGGTGTAGGGGGAATTTTCTTTAGAGAACACCGGCTGAGTCAGCTCAATCAATGACTAAGTTAACATACACCATAAAACATGGCTGATGACATACAGTCTTCCCTTTCTGCTATAAACTAGGTTTTATGACATTATTATCTTTCAGAAGCAGTATATAGGCAAGAAAAATGATTGCAAAAAAGAAAAGGAGATAGCATTTTCTTTAAAAATGTATACCTGTAGTTAGGCCCATTAATTCAACATACTAGTACCTCCCCAAACTACTGATGCAATAAATTACTTATTCCCCTTGTACCAAATTTACTGAAAATAAATGTGTATAATTAATTCTGTCATTGTTCTGATACCACAAGCACCATGATAGTTTAATTTTATTTCATTTTCTTCAGACACTATGTCCAACAATGTCCAAAAGAGTTTTTGTTACATTTTATTTCTCAGCTGTGATTTTTCATTCCCTTAAAGCTGTTTGTTTTCCTATTTTGTCATTTAATTAGTAAGCATAATATGCTTAAATCTCCAAATTTTAAATTACTCTGTAGTAGCATATGCTTCAGGTTATGAAAGCTTAATAGAATAGTCCTATTAAAAGAGTATATTAGTGAACATCTTTGTGTAGGTAGAGAATATAATGGCCCACTGGTGAATTTATCAATGTTCAGGATTGAAACAAATACACATAAGTTGTTTTTGAAAATGCTATACAAAGCTTTATTTATATATTTTTTATCATTGCATGGAATTGCATTAATTACTTTTTATTTTCTCTGATTTAACACAATTCATAAAAGAACACCATGGTAATTTAATTACTTATTTGCTGTTTCTAATGTACTTTGAAAATGGAAAGTGCTATGAAAGTGGTAAAGATTTCTAATTGAAAGACAAAGGGGAGATATTGCTCCTGGAAATTTAAGCTTTAATTAATATTCTGTTTGAACTAATTGAAATTATTATTATTATCATTATACAGAGTATTTCAACCAAAGGAATGCATTAAAAATAAAAGTCTAGTTCCTTTAGAAATTTTCCTTTGTTGTCGTTGTTGTTGAAATAATGAATGCTTGAAAATTAAAATATTTAAGGCAAGAACTGAAATGTTTCAGTTCAGAAATGCTGCTGTGTTATCTTAAGTAGACTGGTTGTCCTGTGTTCCCATTCCCCTTTATATCACCTGGGATGCATCCATAAGAAGGGATAGACATAAAGCACCACATCTTCTGTCTTGAGGGAGTACCTGTGGTATATCATGGAGATATAGTTTAATCAGTAAACCCAGGTGACAGAGAACAATTGGAATTAGGGTTATGTACAAACTTTACATTTAGATCCACCTAAACAAGATTAGGTCAACTAAATGGATGTGTGTGCAGGTGTTCTCAGGGCTTAGGTCACCCTAAATATGTTGTGTGCAATCTAAAATAAGTTCACCTTGGAGGTGAACTAACTTTAGGTTGGCTTGTGCAAACTCAATCTAAAATGGGTAAACTCAGCTTAATTAACACCTGTATGCATTCACAGTCTGGCCTTGAGGCTGGGAAAACCCAGACACTTGCCACAGCTTTGGCAAGGGCCTGCACTGCTCCCAGCAAGCAGTGAATGCCTGCACAAGTGACTAGGCAGACAAGGTTCCTTGGGTGAATTTGATGTCTTTTATTAGACCAACCCAAATGGTTGGAGAATAGTTATTAAGCAAGCTTTCAGGTTCAAAAACCCTTCGTCAGGCTAAGGAAGCTTCAGCAGTTGGTGTGTGCTCTTCCTGGATGGAATGAAAAGTAAACAAGCCAGGGGCTGGGCTGGGCTGGGCTGGGCTGGGGAGTCAGTTGCCAGGCAGATTATAATGTATCAAAAATCCAATGTCTATGTTTAGTCCGTGATCTCTAGTATCCAGCAGGTTGATGAAATGGAGCTCATAGGCTCATCTCTGGGAAGTGTTGTGTAAGTTTCCCTTGAGGATCAGGACTGAGAGATTGGAGAGAGAGTGGCCCTTCTGTGAGAAATGTGCCCCCACCGGTAATTGAGTGTTTCTGTCTTTGATGGATTTCCGGTGTGCATTCATTGTGGTGCGCAGTTGTTGTTTGGTCTCTCCTACATATCTTCCATCAGGGCATTTGGTGCATTGGATGAGGTATATTACATTTCTGGAGCACAAGTGACTGCCACTTTAAGTTTAAGAGACTTAAGATAAGCCTCCTAAACTTAAATCAGATCCTGTGAATGCTTGTTCATACCCTTAATGTTCCATAACTACAAATACATACAATAATCTGTTTATGAACTGCATAGCTGTGAAATATCTGTCATTTTAATTTAATTTTCTTTGTAATAATTATGACATTTTTTCCTGGACAACTAAAAAATAGTACACACTTAAAAATACAACTTTGCTGCAGTTAAGAGGCAGATGGGAAACCTCCATACACAGAAAGTATTTCTGCTTAATAACAGAGTTGATGATAGGCCTAGGTCCTTCATAAATTGACATCCTCCCCATGCATAATTGGGGTAAGGAGGTGCTCTGGTTACCTTCTTCAGCCACCCCCTGATGTTGCCTTCTCATCCACCATGACTTTGGTATTTCTTCTTTTGTTTTGGGATTTGGTTACCCAGGGAGAAGTGCCTCAGACTACCCAGCAAGACTGCTTTATGGAGCTCCTCCTCCCCTACACCCCATCCTCACCACACCTTTGGTTATCAATTCCGGAGTGAATCACACAGGGCTAACCCCTTATCCCAGGCAGAAGCTGTTCTATCTCCTGACTTCAGGGTTTAAGGAAATGAACCTGGTAGCACTCTAGTCCTGCCCTGAGCCAGTTCTAAGCAGGGCCACTGCCCCCATAAGTCTAAAACCTCTTTTGGGGCCCACCTAGTGGTACAGAAATTAATTCAAGTCCAGACCAACAAAAACCCTCAACTGAGACAAGCAACAACAACAACAAAATGGAAAAAGGGGAAAAAAAAAACAAATATAGTCCCTTTAGACTCTGGAGAGCAGTCCTACCCTCAGGGAGGGCTAAGTCCACTGGGTCTTCCTGCTTCCCTTCCAAGCACCTACTTATTAGTCGCAGCTTCTCATCTGCTACACCCCTATTGGTTGAGTTACCTGTGGTGGTGCTTCCTCAATTGGTGGTCCTCTGACCACCTGTATCTTATTCCCAGCAACTCTGTGCTACCAAAAACACTTCAGACGGGCAACAAGAGGAGAGTCTTCTGGTGTCTCAGGCTTCCTGATGCTGGAGTCAGTCACTAACTGAACCTTTCTGGGGCTGGAAGTACCAAGTATGGCTTGCCTTCCACCAATCCAAAGTGAGTACTCACTCCAGAAACTCACCATGCTTCTGAAAATGTTCACAGCAGTCTTCTTTCCTCCTGGGGTGAGTAAGGAAAATTACTGCTATTCTCTGGGATCCTTTTCATCTTAAAAACCTTCCTATGACAAACAGTTAAGACTTTTGACTGTTTTCTAACATAGTAGTGAAGTATCTGATTCAGCAAAGAACCTAATCACAGGAATAATTTTGTCATAAGGATACTCCCTCCTCTACTTTTCCTTCCCTCCCCCTGTTAAGCACAACTGTTACACAAATTGCCACTTGCTCAAATCATGAGTGAGACCTTATGAGGAAGATAAGGCAAAGTGACACGTTTATTGGCTAAGTGCTTAATATACACACACACACCACATTCATACCCCCATTTCTGTTCTGCGCTGGTATATGTTACCAGTCTTATCAGTGCTCAGATCAACTTAGTGGCCAGCCAAGTTGATCGCAAGTTGGGAGCCGGGCTCCTTCCAGTCCATCTTGTCAGATGAACTGATGCTCCATGACGACATGCAGAACAAGACCCAAAATCAATTTGTTTTCCCCCATCTTTTATAGCCTTGTCAATTCGCCCAGTCCTCTGTGCTTTTGCTGGGTTATCACTGTGTTCTTTCTTACAGGTTGATGTCTGTTGTTCTCTTGCTGTTCTAGGGATGATTCTTCTTGTTTGGTCTTTTATCTGTCTGCATTCTTCAGCCGGTCACCAGCTGATGTTTTTCTTTTCCACAAACACACTCTCACCCATACAGCATACAGAAGAGTAAAAGGTCGAGCACTTATGTCAAACTACAGAACAATACAAAATGGAGTTTCTTAAGGCAATGCAAAATGCAAGAAAATTCATAAGATTAAAAACAATAGGTAAAAGTCTATTTCTATGTTATTTACCTAACATAAAGCTGGTATTTATGCTATTTGCATAACACAACACTGTCACTTTTGGAATTCTTGGCTTAAAACTTGTATTTTAAAATATGTAGCTTTTTTATTTTCCTGAAAGCAACAGAGCAGAAAAGTAGAAACCAAGAAAGAAAAATGTTAGTGAGGGAAACCCCTGAAAAAAATTTGTGGATGCATCCAGACGAGTGTTCATGTGTCTCTTGCAGCATCTCAAAGCCTTTTAAGACACTGCAAGAGGCACATGCAGGAACAAAAAAAATCCCCCATTGCAGTGCGGGGGCAAAATTAGACTCCTGGATATTCAGAGGTCAAAAAATACCCCAGGGGAAAAAAAGTGGGGCAGGGCACAGTCCAGGACCATACCCTGAAGCAACTGGAGGTCCAGGTCCTCCACAGGAGGGAAGGCAGTATGCCAGCCACAGGGAGCTGGACCTGAGCTCTGTGCCAGTAAGTAGAGGGGAAGGGGGCTGGAGAAGGGGTGAGAGGACTATGGGGGGTCTCCCACAGCCCCATCCCCACCTGCTCCCTGAGCCCTCTGGATCCCTGCCCTGGCCCCAGCCCCTGCCTACCCCCTGAGCCCTACCAATTGTCTGCCCATCTGTCCCCACCCCCCACCTGCCCCCCAAGCACCCCAAACACTTCCCAACCCAGCCCCAGAATCCCAGCATAAAAAAAAGCCCCACATACACTGGCAGTAGCAGCTGTTGTTGGGGCCACTGGGAACACCTGGCAGAGCCCACACACACTGCTCAGGGCAGGTGGAGGCAGCAGGGACAAGCCCCAGCCACCTGGCAACCACACCGCCACTGTCCCATTGTGCGGGTGCCGCCCAGTTTGGCAGGGCACTGCACAGCTCCACATGCTGTCTGGCAGTTGGGGCCACTGCCACTGTCACACAGGGCTGAGCACCACTCAGTCTGAGCAGTCTCATCTGCCCTAAAGTGCATGAAACCACATGGTGTACTGCCAAATGGAGCCAGGAGGACATGCTTTGACAGTTCAAAGCAGGCCACCACACTGGAAACATCTTCCAGGCAATAGCTGCCTAAATGGCTGGGCAGGGACATACATGGCAGTAGTGCCACACAAAGGCTAACTCTGCAGCCACAGTGCACTGGCAGGTCACCCAGAGGGGCAGATGCCTCTACTGGCAGTGCAGTCCCCATCCAGATCTGGCAGGTGCACAGCAAATCACAGCCAGGCAGAAGCCACACTGCCAGACTGCTGCAGTGGGTAGAGGGTGCAGGGAACTCTCAGGGCTGCTTCAGTAGTCCAGCTGGCACAAGAGGTAGTGTCACCAGATACCAATTCACCAGGCCTCAGAAGCTTCTGTCTATTTGTCCATTCAAAATTGTCATGGGCTCTAAGGCCCACCTGGTAAACTAGTAGCCCCCACTATATGGGAGCTAACAACTCCCATATAGAACAACTGATTTCATGGGACAACTAATGAAAAAAACAGGATAGGAGTGTTGGACTTAAAGGGTCAAAAAGTGAAAGTAAGTGCTTTGGAGTGGGACACCAAGCAGAGCCCACTGGGCCACACCAACCATCCCTCAAAGGCATCCAAGGAGCTGGTGGACACTACCCACTGGTGCTCTGCCCATAGAAGTGCATGGACAAGTGAGAGGAAAGTGACCCCACAGACTCTAGGCACCTTCCCAGCCAGAGCCTCCTTCCTGGTCAAGTACAAGGCTCATTTGACCAGGGCCAGGAGGAGGTTGACCAGGAGGCTTCGGGACTTGGTGGGGCCGTGAATGGAGTAACCAAAAACAAAAAGGTAAGGGGTGAAATTCAACTAGAACCTGGGCAGAGGAGGCCACCAAGTACAATACCTGGCAGGCCTTCATTTGTGCCAGGTCACCTGAGTCCTGGACGGTAGGAGTACGTTGTTGGCATATGCTGATTGGATCAGCCGCATTGCCATCTCCTGGTGCATCAACCTCACCACCCACCTCTGTAGGAGGATGAGGAAGGTCTCCAAGGCCTAGGCATACAGCTGGCCTGACAGTGGGCAGCCTTGATGCACCCCTCTCCTGAACAGGATGGGCTCCATCAGGGTCCAGTTGAGCTTGACCAAACACTCTGCAGAGGCGTACAGCACCTGGAGAGCCTGCACGAAGTGGGGCTTGACGCCAAAGGCCCACAGCATGCATGTTAGGTACCCATGATCTACTCTGTCAAATGTCTTCTCCTAGTCCAGGGACTGGAGGGTGAAAGACAGGACCTCTGTGCACCAGCTCCAAATACAGGTTGATGAACATGGAACATCCGGGTACCATGTACATCTGGTCAGGATGGATCATGTCCATCAGCACAGGTGCTGGCCCCAGACTCTAGCCCCCCAGGTGCGTCCACACATGCAAGCACATGTGCTTGAAGCAGCTAAAATAGAAGTTGTACAAATTTGAGCTGGGGCTTTTTGCCTCAGCACATGTGCCTGGACATACACTTTGTTGTTGTGAAAGTTGTGCCACTTGGAGCAAAATAGCCCTGGCTGGCTCCTCCTGGATCACCAGTCAGAGGGAGCTACAGCCCAGGGCCAGCACCTGTGCTGGCCCCAGCAATATAAAAAGCTGCCCAAGCAAGCATCTCAGAGATACTCTCTCTCATGAGCTTCTGGGGGGGGGGGGCCTTAGACACCCCAGTGGCTGAGCCTGTACTCCACCCTCATCCCACAATCCAATGGGGACCTCAGCTGGTGGCTCCTCCATGGAGCCATTGCCACGGGCATGTATGTGGCAAGCTTCATGGACACCCCACTCTCCTGTCCCTTCTGCGGGCAGAGGGAGACCCTGGCACACATGACCCTTGAGTGTGCTGGGTTTCAGCCCTTCTACCTCAACCTCCAGAACCTCTTGCAGTTTTGGTAGAATTTCACCACCCCCCACCTGTTTGTTTTGGCCACCCCATCCATGGACCCACCAAGTCCCAAAACCTCCTGGTCAGCCTCCTCCTGGCCCTGGCCAAGTGGGTCCTGTACTTGACCAGAAAGGAGGCTTTGGCCAGGAAGGTACCCAGAGACTGTTGGGCCACTTTTCTCTAACTTGTCCATGCACATTTCCAGGCAGAGCACCAGTGGGTGGCATGCATTGGCTCCTTGGATGCCTTTGAGGACTGGAGGGTACCCCCCTCAGGCACACTTATTTTTACTCTTTAACCCACATGACACTCTTATCCTGTTTTTTTCATTAGTTGTCCCAAATTTTTTGTTTTAGCATTCACCCATTAGCCCACATACAACAGGGACTACTCATTAGCTGGGTGGGCCTTAGGGCCCACAGTATTTGAATGTTACAAATAGACAGGCGCTTCTGGAGCCCAACCAACTGGTATCTGGGGACACTACCCTTTGTGCCAGCTGGACTGCTACAGCAGCAGCCCAAACCCATTTTTTTTAAAATACCCCCAAATCCATGTTCTTTCACAATTAGAACAAAGGACCACTCTACACACACACCGAGAGAGAGAGAGAGAGAGAGAGAAAGAGAGAGAGAGAGAGAGCAATTGATCAGTTGGACAATGCTTTATTGATATATTTACAATGTTAAAGCAATTTGGAAGCCTACCAGTGTCTCTATCATCATAATAAAATTAATTCTAAATATCTATATGTGTGAATGTATGCTTTTGGTTTTCTTCATACATGACGGGTGTGTGATGGGGTGCTGTGGGGTTTGCAAGAAGGGGTTGGAAAGAGGTGTGGGGGAAGGCAGGTGGGTGTGTGGGTGGGTGTGGAGGGATGTGGGTGCACCTAAGCCTCATGGAAAATGAGCCCCACCAGCCCAATCCACCCCAGGCTGTGCAACTAGTGTGCCTTTGCACAGCAGCCACATGACTCACCCCAGTGCAAAGCCTGACTAGTGAGTCACATGGCACTAGGCCGGGCTGGATCCCACTGCACACCACCAGCTCTGGCCACTTGTCCTTCTGCACCCTCTCGCCACCCCGCAGCCCTGTCACATGCCTGCCTCCAGGCTGGGTCCATTCAGCATGTAGGAGCCTAGGTCATAAAGCACTGTGACACTACCTGCTATGCCTGCAGCAGAGCCACAGCCATGCTGCTTGCTGCCACCAGCACCCTGGGGGTTATTTGAGGGGGCAGGCATGTAGCAGCCCCCACTCGAGCCCCTCCACATCCCCCCACCACTCCCCATCTCCCTCCACTCCCCATAGCCCCCAAGAACCCCATCCACTCCCAATACCTCCCCAACATCTCCCTGCCACTCATACACACTCACACCCACCCACACCCATAAACCTCCCCACCCCATTCCCTAACTTAACTTGGACAGCACTGGGGGCAGCAGGAGCACCACAGAGATGCTCTGGCCAAAACCAGAGTGTCTCTTCTGGAGGACTGACTCCTGTGTTTAATCTAGGCAAACCTAGATTTAAAAGGTTTTTTAAAAGGCAGGCTTTCCCTAAGCCTAAATTCTCTGCCTTTGTGCATTTCTTTCCAGACCTACTAAACATGACTTTGAAAACTAATAATGGAAGATACCATGCAGTTTCTCGTACAATAAATCATCAGTGTAATGGTGGTTTCTCAGTTTGAATGTAGAAATTATGTCATCCAGATAGTGCAAATAGATTAAAACTAACAACTGCCCAAGAGAAGTTCCCTGCAGAATACCAGTTGTCATTTTAAAAGGCACAGATGCATTATTCTTGCTGGAGGCTAGAGGTTGAAAGCAACTGGTCAATACTAAAGAACACATAAGCAATATTGTTTGTTTTCTGTTCCATCAAAATGACATTTGAAACAGTTACCACTGAGCCTATAACAAGATGCCCCTTAGTAGGTCATCAGCAGTGGGGTTCAAACTCAAAACTTCTTGTTCTAAGAACACAAGCTTCCAATAACTGAGCTAAAGTCATACTTCTGCACCAGGGTAGTGACAGGTTCATTAGTTACACACAAATACATAAATACACAGTCTCTCTCTCTAATTCAGGAGTATATATAAAAATAATCATTTTAATTGAATATGATATCAAAATGTTTGGAATCTTACTTTTTTCAAAATATTAAATATTGATTCATACCAAAACTAGGATTTAATATATAAAGTCTCTGACTGAAATCCAAAGGTTTAAAGTAAAAATAATATTTTTATTTATCAAAAATGAAATATTTCAACACTGCAAGACAGAAAAAGAAAGCTATAACAATTTTTCTGACCTTTTCGCGTCTAATTTGGTTGCTAGGGATCTATTCCCACAAAACCTAAAGTTTTCAATGAAACTGCATTTCTGTATAGATAATATTTTCTGTGTAAATATTCGTCTGTGCAATTACTCATAGGATTAGCTCCACTAAAATGAGTGAAGATATTTGCATAGTAAAGAATTATTTAGCTTAAATAGGGATGGGAGGTCTTGGCCTTAAACTGCCAATGGTAAGATAAATTAACTGATTTAAATTAATCAAGAACATATTTTATATTAAACTAAGTCTATATACTTACCAGAATTCATATTTATATTTTCTTGCATTCTTTATCCTGCAGTAATATTCCAACATCTCCTTTTTCTACTAGTAAGAATATTTATGTTAAAAAATTAGTTGTAATGTCATTGAATCTGTTCATATAAAATTAATACAGCATATAAAGCTGAGGTAGAGTTTAAGTTCTCACTGAAGTCCTCAGGTTCAGGGGCTTAAGGATTTAGAGTTAAAAACATGCTGAAGGGTGTTTCTGCATCATGTTTTAAATGGACAATGGAGGGAAAAAAGAAGAAAAATATGAGCTCTTTGACTTCGATAATGCATAAATACATAAGAACGGCCATATACTGTGTCAGTCCATAAGTCCATCATGTTCAGTATCTTGTGTCTCACGGTGGAATAGAGTAGATGATGAAAGAGAAAGTGTAGGGTCTGACCAGGGTTTTTTCCACCGTTCCTCTTTTACTTGCACCTTTTAGCATTAAGGTCTAGAAAGATCTAACCCCCATACTCAATAGGTACGAATGCAGCTTTCCTCCAAGCAAGTCCAATCTTTTTCTCAATCCAGTTAAAAAGTCAACTTCCATAACATTTTGTGGCTGTGAGGTCCACAATTTAATTACATGCTGTATGAAAAAAACCCACAAGCCCCCCTCCCCCCCCAAATGCCTTTGGTTAGTTTTAAACTTACTACCAACTAGTTTCATTTTATGACCGTTAATTCTTGTATTGAGAGAACAGTAAATAATAAATCCCTATCAATTTTCTTCACCATTTAGTATTTTGCAAGCCCTCATTATGTCCACCCTCAAGCATTTTTTTTTTAACAGAATAGGCCTAGCCTCTGTAGTGTTTCCTTATATGGGAGCCCCTCCATTATATGGGAGTCACATTGGCAACCCTCCAGTCCTCTGGTACCATGGCTGTTTTTAGTGAACTACATACTACAGTTAGGAGCCAGGATTTTACATTTAGCCATGGGCATATTTTTAAGAGTTGATATATAAGGATGTAAAATGGAATTTTGCAATGAGTAATTAAGCAAGGAAGAATTCAGGCCTATCAGTAATGTGATTGTGTGCATCTGCATTAAAAAAACTTTAAAAGGAATTATCCAAATTTTGGTCACTTACATTGATTCAGTTCTTCCTTCTGTAGGATTTAACCAGTATTACCAGGAAACAAAATAAGGCTGGCATTTAAAGTATTTTTCTTTATTCCCTGTGCTTCCTCTTTTCTAGCCAAAGACCACTAGCTTATGAAATAAATACAATATCAGAAAATTCTCACATATACTGTTTCATTTAAAAGTAGATACATGACAATTGGTATATTATTGAGTGTGTGTGTACATGCATGTGGTTGTATCTATATGTATGTTGTAAATTTACATGTTTTATGTATATAACATTTAAATATTACCAAGTAATAATGATATTCTGTAGGGCTGTGGGAAGCTTTGGTCCTTGATTTGATCTGGTGGAGATTCGACCCATTTCAGTGGCTGAATCTCCAAATCTTAATTGAATCAGAGGACCCTTTAATCTCTCTGAATGGAATTGGAACCCTCCAAATCGATTCAGAGAGATTTGGAAAGATTCAGACATAGAGACAGTTTTAAATATTTTTCTACATACCTCTAGGTAGCAGGGGCTCATAAGCACTGTGATGCTGGGGCACATGAAGTGTCCCACAGAAAGGTGGGGGGCTCCCCAGTGCACTTGGCAGCAGAGCTGGAGCAGACCAGAAGCACTTCCAGTCCACTTCCAGGTCTGCCGGTGACTCAATGACTGGTGCCTCCTGGATCTGGGGGGGCGGTACTTTGGGTCCCCCTGTGGCCAATTGCTGAGCCAGGGAGGCATGGAGGGGGGAGAGGGTGGCAGCACACTTCCCGGCAGATGCAGGCACTTCTGGGTTTGCTGCTGAGCACATGGAAGGCCCCCCACCCACTCCTGTGAGATGCTCCATGCACTCCAGCATCACAGCAATCACGAGCAGCTTCACACACCCCTAAAATTCTACTTTTATGCTTGCTTGTTAATGGCCTGAAGTAACCACCTCTATCTGATGACCTCACTCATTTTGGATCTGGCCCTAGGTTATAATAAATTTTAACTCCATTTGTGTGATACACTTTTAAATAATGTTTATTACTTGCATTTACAAATAAAAAATGTATCAGAAGTGGATGCAATGATGCTCTGCAACATATTAAAAAAGACAGAAAATTAAATAATGTTGCTACAAACAGACTAGATATTTCTGCTAGCAATGCACAAAAATGTTCTAAATGTAAAATTATCCTTCTAAAATCTCATTTCAGGCATATCTTGTATATAAAATCAATAAAATATAAAAAGGCAGATTGTTGAAACTACTGAGTGATGTATGATAAAATATTCATACATTAATTAAGCATAATTAGCATTTAAATAGGCATCATTTAGATGTTAATTAATTCTTGCTTTCCCTTATCTTACAAGAACATATGTGGTGTGTCTAGCAGCAAAAGATGTACAATGAAATAAGTAGTTTTTAGATGGAATATAATATACATATGAGTATGTGTGTGTGTATACACATATACATATATGATATGAATACACAAATGTAGAATACATAATACACAAATATAAAATATGAATATTCTACATACACACATATCTATATACATATGTATGTGTTTTTGAATACAAACACATATTAAAGATTTAGGACTGGACATGTTCTCTAAATATACTTTCAGTTCTATGAGGACTCTTCTAATACTTCACACACATTTCTGGTTATTTTTTGAACAATGATAAAAATAATGTAATGAATAAGGGCATGACTATCCAACATTATATGATCACAGGAAAACATGCCTATCCAATGCCAGTTGTAGTTGTAGCCCTATGTTGTTTTTCTCTTAATTCTTTCTTTAAAAGAAATTCTATTTCTGTCATTTGTGATGCCAGTCACATAGGGATAAGGTTCACTAGAAAGTTCTGAGTCATGAAGAAATTATACTTTCTTTGCAGAGAATGTTGAAATAAACATCATTCCCTCTGCAGCAGCTCTTGCTTCCTCACTCTTGTGTTTGGAAACAATTTCAGAAATTAATTTAAACTCAGATCAGCATGTAAAGCAACTCAGCTTGTAGCATCTGAGCTTGTCATTTAAAAATTGGTAAACTACACATGTAATTTATTCAAGAAAAAATATGTACTATGTTTACTTAAGAAGCAATATTATCACTTGCTCTTAAGATGCCTCACAACTGAGCAAAGGACCATGATCTCCAATTCTCTCTGGGCATGTCTACATCTGCTATTAAGGTGACTGAATAAACTCCAGTGCAGTATACACTAGAGTTTATTGCTCCCAGGTGTGCCGTTTGCACATGTGTGCAGGGACACAGCACATTGAGCCAGGGACCCCAAAGGTCAGCCTGCCAGCCTGGGGCTGCTCTGACCCAGATCAAAGTGCTGCAGAGGGGCTGGCTTGGGCACAAGTGTGCTACAGTGTAGGGCTAGCTGGCAGGCAGCTCCTGAACTGAAGTACCTTCATGCCCCAGCTAGTCCCGTCAGCATCTACATGTAAATCGTGACATTTTACTGTGGAATTAATTAGGCAACTCCACAGTAAATGCCTCATGTAGACACACCCTCTGTGACTTATCCAGTTATTTCTCAGTGAAGAACTCTTTGGAATCTTTTAGCTCTATTCTCAGAATAAGTTAGCCAGCAGAACTAAGACAAGGAGTATGTCTACAGATATGTAGATAGTACTCAAACTAAATTCAAACTACTTTGCTCAGGTACAAACGCCAGAGACATGAACAAAACTTGGGGTTTTTTTACCATTGAAAGTGCTTTATTGCCATGACTTAACTGAAGTGCATGGCTTTACAGTACTTAAAAAATGGGTGCAGTTCTTTAAATAACCCTTGTTAAATGAGATATTAAATTTGAAGCATTGTATCTTATAGCACTTCAGCAACCTACAGCACTTTAAATAACTTCTGTATACTGGTCAAATTTCTGACCAGTGAAAAAGCCCCAGGAGGCTGTGGAGTGCCCCCTGCCTCCTAGCCTGAAAGTGCAGGGAGGTTCAGAGGCCCCCCATGACCCCCACCAAGCATTACACTTCTGTCATGTTTAATAGCTCTGTAACTTTATAGTGATATAAGAAGTGCTCTAAATTACAGCACTGTAAAACATGCACAGAGCACTTTGGTACACACCCTAAATACTTGTGCAACTATGGCAGCAAGGATTCAGCTGCCAAGTATTTACCCAGAGTTCTGGTCAGGCTTCTGTGGCCTGCACTGAAACCCATGGGAGTCTTTACACATGCTCTGGGGATGGGCAGGGAGGACACTTTAATTAGAGTGACTCTCATATATTCAGTGTCCCATGCTTCAAAATGGTGGCAGCGGCACTGTAAATAACACTCATTTTACAGACTTTAGTTATGGCGCACCTAATTAGCACACTGCAGCAGACTCAATTAATCGAGTCTGCTCCAAAATGCTATAATCACACCTGAAGTACCTAGCTTGTAGTTAAAGAGTTGAAACCATTTATTTGGATTGCAACACAGAAATGTTCAACATGGAGTATTGCACCTTGCTCTCAAAGCAGTATTGCTGATTACTCCCTTTGAGGAGCAAAAAGGAATGAGGGAGAGAATTAGGATTGATTTCTCAGCTCAGCTACTGAAGGGATGCAGCTACGTGCATCATTTCTTGTCTAGGAAGAGAGGTAAAGTTTCAATTTAACTCCTAACTTTTATTTTCTGAATACAAATGATGGGGCTTTTTAAAACAATTCAGGTTGAACAAAATAAAAAGTGCTGATATTAAATGAAATTTATTTTGTTCATGTAGTCCCACAATGATCTTTTCTTATCAACTAGTGTTTGTCAGAAGCTGATGAAAAAGGAAGTTGAGAAAAGCATTTTAGATAAATAAACAAAGGTACTTGTACATGTCCAGAATGATTTCCTAAGACAAGTATAATCTTTCTGGTTTATTTTGAGAAACTACAGCATACAACAATATTTATGAATCATGAGTTTGACCAGATTAGTGGTCCACTAAATCTGGCATCTTCCCTCTAGTGCTGAAAAACAATATTAACAAAAAAGTATATCTATAATCGTTGTAACTTCTACTTCTTATAAACAATTTGACCAAGCTTCAAGGTTCTGAATAATACTTCCCCCCAAGTTCTGAGGATGGGCAGCATTGGGTCCTATCATGATTTTGATTCAGCTCATTTTAAGTAGGACCAGATATGGGGGGTGGTAGGAGGGGAACAGAGAAGGGGAGGGAGTTATATCTGAGGTGTTTATGAATTTTATGATGAAAGGTTTTTTGCTGTAAAACACATTTTTGAAAGGCAAACTTTTTGGAAGAGGTCAGAGTTTTTCAGTCTAAACTTTTGAAAAAAGGAACAGAATTGTCAAAAATGTTTCTTTGTCATTTTAAAATTTCTTGTTTTCCTCTTCAAACTATTTTCAAAATTTAAATTAATTACAAATTTAAAAGGAAATTTTCCAAATTCAAATACATTATTTTAAAGTGACCAAAGTGAAATGCTTTAATTGATCCAAACTGAATTATGTTTTATTTGTTTGTTCACATTTTTGTGATGTCAACTTATCTTCACTTACAGTGAGAAAGAAAAAAAAGAAATCTCTATTTTTCTCCATGTGATGGGAAAAATGTTTCTTCCCTACGTTTGCTTTGGATTTATGTCAAAGGCCTAAGATGCTGAATTTAGATTTTTAGTTTTAGTTGAGATCTGTTTCTTACATAGTACTTTTTCTACTTAAAAAACTAATGACATTTTCATATCTTAAGAAATACTGGCTAGTCTTGATTTGATTAAAAAAGGTACAATGGAAACAACCTAGCTGATGTGCTTGAGATTGCATCAGTGTGTCAAAATGTGTACAGATATTTTTGTATGTATGCATAAGTTTATTGCTTTGTTTTTCACCTATAACCTCCTTCTGGATAAAATATATGTTTACCTGTACATATTCTATTATTTTACTACATAACATGAAGGAAAATCAATCCTAAAAATTGACATGAACCCCATAATCCAACAATAAAAAAGTACAATGATTAAGGTATAAAAATAAATATGAAAAAAAATACAAATGAAACTGTAAATCAAATGTCCTGGCCAGTTAACACTATGAAGCAAACCCAAATACAGAGAGAACATTTTCTGGCACAGAAAGTGATGTGCATTCAGTTAAAAATAAGTATCCATCTTTAAAGCCAAATCATCCCTCCTGTCTTATCTTAGATCTTTTTTTATTCTCAGGCCATAAAGCAAGGCATTATCCTTGACTTTTCACCTTCTCACGTCTGAAGTTTGCCTGTCACCTTCTCTGGAATTTTGTGAAGATTATTTTTTATCTTGATCTGTCCATTGCAGCAGCCCTTATTTATGCCTTGACTACTTCCAGATACAACCACCTTATATGACCTCCAGCCAAATGTCTAAGCTTCAGCACACCCACAATGAATACAACCTAACTCTATCCTTCCACCAGGCAGCAGGTTCATAGATCCCCTGAGCTCTGCCAAGTACTGACTTCTGACAATGCATTTGAAATTTGCCCTCTGATCTTTTAAAAATGTTGTTGGTCTCTGTGCTCTTTCCCTATAAAGCTCAGTGAAACCCCTGAGATTTGATAACTGAACAAACGTATTTGTTTTAGACTACCATTGACCCTTAACAGTTCACTTGTCTTCTTTTTTCTTGTTGTCTGTTACTTATACCAGAAGCTTGCTTGATCCTTTAGAGACAACATGGAAAAGGAAGGATTCAGCCTTCAGAAAGACACAGTCTAAACTATCGTTTCTCAAACGCCACAGCATACCAGGGTGCAAGAGCCCTTTTTGAGAGTGCTGTTGCACAGCTGGAAAGCATTATGTCATGAGGAGACAAGGTTCTTTCCTGACTCCATTAAGGTTCTCTGACACGTCTGAAGCAGGCAGGAGTTCTTAGTCCTGCTGCAGTCCCTTCAATTCTGACTCTGCACAGCATCTCCTGGGAGGTGTGCAGAGTAGATGCAATTGTCCCATGCACTTCAGTTTCCAGGAGTAGGGCTAAGGTGAGGAGGAGGGGAGGTAGAAGCTCTCCAGAGTCTGTTTACCCCTATGCCAGCTCACTCATTCCCAGTGCCATACAGCAACTAGCATTGGATTGACTGGGCAATACGACTACTTGGAGTTCCCACACCTGCTACACCCAAATATGGCTGCTTTGGCAGGAGGAGTGGGGTTTATCATTTATACGGAGCAGCTCTATCTCCAGTGTAGGCACGCACACAGGACAGCAGGCAGCTGGAGGGAAAGGGGCATGTCCTTACGCAATAATCCAGCATCCACTGGTCATCTGGGGAGGTTGCTTCTCAGTGTCACAGTGTGCAGGAGCTGCACCTGGGGGTAGTTTAACCCTAAATGCTGCTGCTTTGCCTATTACAAAGCACAAGGTTGAGCAGCCCTCAGCAGGATGGTAGAGGAGGGTCCCAGCATCAGGACTCTGCTGGAAGCCAGCCTCCCCTTTCATTTATTAAAGAGACTAAAGCAACTCCTGAAGGGAACAAAGCAGCTCCTGAAGGCCTTCTACCCCATGCACTCCCCCTGCCTGCTGCTCCATGTTATCTAATTTCAGAAATACAGCTGAAAACTGGATCTGGGATCAGCTGGAGGTAGGGGATGAGGGAGGGAGGGGGGAGAGAGAGAGAGATAGAGAGACATATTGAGAGGGAGAGACCCTGTAGAGCAGGGAGACAAGGAATCCTCCACCTTGTCACCAATGATTTTAAAAAGTGAGGCTAGGCAGGACCATCCCTAATTGCAGCCAGGGGCCCTGATCCTTCTGAAAAATGGTTCCCTTTGGAGTATGTGAGCTGAACTTTACAAAAACTGGAGCTCCTGGTGATTCTCAACCAGAGTCCCCCAAGCTTCATGCATCTAGGCAAAGGTGGGAGGGGGAGAAGGGCACATCTCCCTTGCACAGGAAAAAGGAAGGCCCTCTGGCCACTTGCACTAAGGTGCCACTACATTTGGAGAAGTTATGGTGAGGGTGTCCCAAGTCTTAAAATGTTGAGAACCACTGGTCTAAACAGAGAAACACAAACAGAGGGGTAGGAATGCATCACAGAAGGAAAATAATTGAGTCGTTACATTTGAAAATGGATTTTGGTTGTTGTGTGCTGTTGACTGCTGTGTCCTTCTATTTCCTTCTTAGCGTAGCTAGTCTACAAGGCTGTTTACTTGCATCTTTATTGCTTTTAAATCTTGCCTCTCTTTTCCTTCAGTATAATTCATCATCCTGTGTATTGTTTTCCTACTCTGCCTATATAACCTTCACTTGTGCCCCATTCCATAATTCTTTACTATACCCCACCCATTATTGTTTCATTCTGCCTTTGATGTAAAGCATTTTGTCATACTTTGTATGACTAATGTTATAAAACAATATTTTATTATAGCGCTGTTCAACCCTGCAGAACTAATAAACAATAAACAACAACTAAGTAGGAACAATAGCGTCAGTGGGCTTTACCTCTTGAACTTCAGAGAGGCCCAAATCAACATCTTGGTGTAATGATGTAGATGGAAAAATATTTAGGCCCTCTAGGGAAAAAAAATAGTGTTATAGTTTAGGCACAGAACTAGGAGTTATATTTCACTCCTGGCTTGACCAATAAACTCGGATGTTAGTAAAATATTTAATACATCAGATGAAGTAGTCTGTTGCCTTTGAAAGCTTATGAATTTCTGAACCAGGCTGTAAGGTGCCACCCTGTCATGCCTTCTGCCTCACTCTCCAGTAGGAATACTTCCACCATCTGTCTGGGTGGAATTTTGCAGGACAGAATGGTAGATTCAAGCAAACTTTTTCCAAAGTGAGTAGTAATTTTGAGCGCCTAAATGTTACAGTGACTCAGAATTCATGGTGTGGATGCTCTCTTTGGAACATTCTAAACATTAGGCCCTGTAAGGTGTCTATAGGTGAGCACCTAAACAAAATAGCAGAATTATAATTTTTGGATAATTTTGTCACATCCTTGAAGAGTGTCTCATCCACCTCTTCTTTCTGACGTGGCCGTTTATAACAGATCCCCACCAAATGGCTTGGTCACTTTGGAACCCTTTGACCTTACCCCTATGATAAGGGCCCATACATTACAGCCTCCATACATTACCTAACTCCCACTTAAATTCCATTTTGAGGTCTCAAAAGGATTTTTTTCTGGAAAACTGTATCGATGATAACTTTACCTTTAATGAAGATTGTAGAGTGTCATTAATAAAGGATACAGCTCTAAATGACCCCTTTGAACAAATTGCAGTCTGTTCTTATGACAGCTTGAGGAGCAAATTTTGAATTCACTTACACTGTATTTGCCAATTTTGAACCCACTCTCACTGTATTGAAACCTCAGTGGTTTCAGAGATGTTTTTTACCTTACATGTTCTTCTACTTCTTTTAGCAGTGTCTCTTTTTTCCTCTAAATTTTCACCCTTGTCTAATTCATTTTCCCCATATAATTCACAAAGGCTAAATCCTCTGTTATATGAATTTAGTTCATGAAATACAAACATAAGAAGTACAGCAACATATTTGTCATTAGTGCCTGAGACATTTGAGAGAGGGATCTTATGTAGGAAAGAAATGAAATACAAAAGATGAATGTTAAAATAATACACATACAAATACACATACATATATATGTGTGTATTAGTCAAGGAGACAGTAGGAATTCAAAAACTGTTAGCACACAAAGATATATTAGATCCAGACTACTACTAGATGGGCGCTACATTTACCAGGTTTTTTTCAGCAGCCATTTAGTTTAGAATAAAAATATACATTATCTGTCAGAAGCAACTATTTTTTCCATGAAGGAATAAATACAGTATTTAAGAAAAATCTATGTTTTAGAAAAGTATACACATATGCCTAGGTTTTATACAGCTTGATGTGCACTTAGCACATCTTACCTGATTTTACAGTAATTTAGTTCTGCTTATGGGTACAGGTTTATGGGTACTTTGTAAACATTATGCAAATTTGTGAAGGATCTGCCTCAAGGCTAGTAGTGGGAGGACCAACACTTGAAAATATAATATGGGCCTGCAAAAATCACACTACCTCACTCATAAACTGCTGGCTAGAATGTTATAAATGCTATTGTTTCCATTTTGGTTTATTTATGCACTTATGTATAAGTAGGACAGCTTGCAGACAAAGAGTGGCAAGATAGTGAGGGTTTTTGGCATTGCTTCTGCCAATATAGTGCCCAGTTTGTAAAAACTTAATGTATGGATCATATATTGACATCACCTCTAACTACTGCCCAATTTAAATTGTGTGCATCTTCTATATGGCACGTGACAAGCCCTGATGATATTTTAAATGAAAATCACGCTATGGTATTTCTTCCAATCATTGGTCAACAGTACAAAAACATGGCATTGCCCCTCAACAGTTGTATAAGGAGAATACTGAAATAAACATATCTCATTTGAATTTAGAGAAACTAAGGAACTCAGTCCATCCTTGAGATAGGATCAGTCATATATCCCTTCTTTCAGAGAAACAGTATTCAATTGTAGCAATAAGAGACATACCAGTAAAACCCTCAGGCATGTGTATAAAATTAGGCATAAGAGTATACCTTTTCATTGCAATGGGACTATTCATTGACTTGAAGTTAAGCTTATGCCTAGGTGTTTTATTAAACCCAGCCACAAAAAAGATAATTTATTTGATTCATGGGTGCAAGACAGGGTTCCTCATCTTGCCTGCTTTTTATGGGCCCAAGAAAACTTCCACTAAATTGTATGGGGTATTTTTATTCATTTCAGTAGGAGGAATTGAGCTGAGGCCTTAGTTCCCCAACTACATAAACGTTCCATCCCACCAAATGTCATGGCAGATCATCTTATTTAGGTTTCATCCTCAAAGTTGTTCTACAGCCTGCAAAACAGCTTCCAGTAGGGTTATAAGGATCAGATTTCTGCACTGAGGTGCCTACTGATGAAGATTGGCCTCTACTGGGAATCAGAAATGTTCCTAACCAAGTGAAGTGTCTAAGACCTATAGCAATCAACTTAGTCTGGCACCTACCTTCTTGCGTGCTTTAAAAAATCCTTCTGGGCATCTATTAACATCATTAGATGTCCAAACTACTTTAGAAATATGGCTGTTCCTCCCGATTTTAGGAATCTTGAGACAACTAAATGGAAAACACAGCAAAACTGCAATACTATTCCCAAAGAGGAACTTAAGCATACACTTAATGTTAACATGTGTTCAAGTGCTTTCCTGAATGGTGGGCTTTGCAATGAAATCTGATCTCTAATTTTAAAACTATGCTGTTGTCAACTCCTGCCATCATTTGCAATCTTTAAATCATTAACAAAATGTTTTCCATAAAACTGTATTTAGAAACAAAAACTGTGGGGAGAAAAACAAAAAAATGTGGGGAAGAGTGAATGTTTTTTTCATTTTTTAAGGTTGCTCAGTTAGGAGAATGTAAATGCAGCAAGCACATTCTGACTTAAATTTTAAACGTCTTTGGTCAAGATTGGGTTTATGTTGTTTTTGCTTTTCTTGATCTATCTAGGGATTGTGTTTACCAGGAAGATTATTCACAGAAGCAGCCCACTTTAGGAGCACAATGGAAAACAATCAAAAATGTATTCTGAATTTGTAAATATGAACATTTGGAATTTTATGCTTCAATCAGGGAACAAACACATACCATATGACTTCTTTGTCCAGCTCATTCTGTGAATACTGAACATCAGCGATGTACTAATTACTCACAATTCAATGATAGATCAAGAACCATTCACAGAATTATTTACTTGGAACTAGCCTGTGAACACCTTCTCTCAAATACACCATTGACTTAAATGGGACTGTACAGATACAAAACATTATGCTGGTGCTTAAGGCATGCTCCAAACCTATTAAAGGTAACGGGAGTCTTTCCATTGATTAGAGTGGGCTTTGGACCAGACCCTAATTGCTTTGCTGAACTGGGGCCTTGATGAATAATTTTGATTCATGAATAAATTCAAGACAATTGTAATCTGTTTACAAACAGAAAGAGGACCATTTTTTCCCACCAGGTAAATTACTTGTCATGAATTATTTGCCCAGATCAACTAAATTTTTAAGTCTCTGTGGCTTCTCTGAAGTTTTCATAGCCATATTCTGACAATGTATAAACATGGGATCTTTATCTCCAAGTCTGTTTTATTTTGCTCTCTCAAATGCACAGACACTTTTTTTTCCCCTCAAACATCACCTGCTGCCTGCAATTAAATGTACCAACATGTCCTCAGAATAATACATCTGGGATGCCATAAAAGGCAATGACTCAGTATTTAAAGAGTTTTAAAGATCTGATAAGAGCTTTTACACAAAAATAGCCTAACAAGAAAAATTAGTTCTGAATATGCCCAGGACTTAATAATCAAAGTCAGTAATGTACATTAACTTAGTGATTCCCTATACCTTGTCCACTGGAGCTCAGCCATAAGAAGGTAATAATTTTTTTGATGAGAACTTTACTAAAACCAGACAAAAATAATAGTTCTTGCTGTAGAAAGGTCATAGAGGAAAATATTGGGAATAGAAGACAAATATGTATTACCTGAGATGTTTGCTGTAGACCAGTTGCTTTTAGCCTCTAAGGTGTTTGTAAACATGTTTCAACATCATATTTCTTATCATGTCTTCTATGGATCATGGCTAGACAGACCATACTTGCAGCTCTCCTCTTAGGGGCACTGTATACAAAAGGCAGTTGTGGTACGGAGGAGGAAAAGATAGAGATAGGAAATTTCTGATGTTAAAGCTGAAACAAGGAAAACAACTGGCTTTGAGTAGAATCTAGTAGGTATTCTAAAGAATATTATATGACAATAGGTCTGACAAATATCTTTCTGCCAAACTGACAGTCAAGAACTACTCAACCATGGGTTGTTTCCCTATCGAATGATGAAAACCTCATGGAAAATGTTAAGAACTTCTTAACAGCATAACAGAAAACGTCAGTTGACAGGGCTGACAGCTGAAGGGGCTCCAAGCCACTGGGGCTTCTGCACACACGTTTAATTCATGGTGTGATAGGAACAAGCTACAAATTTATTACTGTTGAATGCCTCATGCCTCCCAAGGCTGGAGGGGGGGCATGGTGACTGCTCGCAGGCGGTGGTAGGGACATGGCGGTGGTAAGTGGAGACCACCCGCAGGCACCCACGGTGATGTCGTCAGCCAGAGCAGGCTGAGCAGGGATTGCCCACAAGTGGCCGCAGCGGGGATGGGGATGGGGGGGAGTGGTGATCATTGAGTGGCAATCAGTGACCAGCCACAGATTTTGCTGGCAGCATTAGCAACTGGGGGGGAGGGGCAAGTGACAACCACCCACAGACACCCCTGGCAACGGCCAATCTCATGGGGTGCACGTGCACTGCGTGCACCCTATACACATCACCAATGCTTATTACACATATTTTTTTTTAATTACTTTGTGGCTTATTCCTCCTTTTATCACACCATTCATTCATTGAACACATGCCCAGGTCACAGATTAAGACATGATGAACTGATCAAGTGTAGCATGTGGCAGGGGCCTTAGATACCTGTACATCATATAAAAAAGAAGGGACTGTAAGAAATTACTATGGGATGGCATAGCAGGTACAAGTTATGGACTTTCAAAGTGGCAGCCTTGCCCATGCTTCACATGTTACTCCCAGTGAAGCCCAGTTTTGCCTGCATGCAGACTGCAGCACTGAAACCCAATTAAGAAACTCATGCACAGCTTTTTAAGCTTGTTGAGAATATTGTTGGAGAAAAGAATGTGAAAGGTGGGATCACATTTCAGGTCAACAAAGTACTTCTAAATGCTCACAGAATGTCAAGAATCTGCCAAAAATGGAGCATATATTCATGGGCTACATTTTAATACATAATATTGTAATATATTTGTATTTTTCCTTTTGACCAACAGGTCATAACATAGAATGATTACTGGCAGTACAAGTCTTTTATTTTTATGCTGAATTATACTGCTTAATACTATAGTTGTACAGAGCACAAACACAGCAGATACCTGGAAAAATTATTAAGTGCTTTACTGAAAGCCGTTCTCTTGAAGAAGGGCAATAATTGTTAAGTACATAATACAAACACCCCTATCCATAACATGGCATATTTCTCTATTACACTGCAGAAGAGTATCTTTTAATGTTCTCTAGATACCCTGAAACATTAGTAAGGCTCTCTGTAAGAAAAGCTGAGATACCTTTTTACACTTTGAATGTTATGGCTTTACGTTAGGGAGTGAAACAAAAATTATTGAGTTAACTTGCTACCAGGGTCACACTACCAGTGTCAGTTATATATGCTTGTTGTATAGTCTGTTTCTTAATCATGCTGATTCCACTACAAGTGAAGAACCCTAATAACCAACGATCACCTTATTCCAAGTCCCCCATTTCAATTTTTTTTCCACTGATTTTTTTTCCTGCTGCCGGAACAAACGACTAATTTTCAACTTCTAAGGTTCTGCATCTTGTAGAGAGTTAAGGAAAATCTGGAGTATTACAATAGTTCCTGCATGCTCCAAAGAATGAACATGATAGTACTTACTATATTTATACAACTCTACAATGGCAGAGGCTCTGGGGATCTTGGGGTAGGGAAGAGTGCTGGTGGCATTGGGGGCAGGAAACCTGCAGGAGGAAGAGTCCCTCTCCCCACCCCCACCCAGCCACCTGACCCCTCCTCTCAGCTACTGTTTTCCCTTCTGTAGCAGTGAGGGAGGATGAATTTAAGACAACCCACTGATAATTAGATTCTGTAATTGGAAAATGATAACAAATTTATACATTTTCCATATCTGGATTCTAATTATTGGGAGGGGTCATATTAAATTCAGAGTCAGCTTAGATTTCTGGAAATACAGTATATGCTTTTTGTAAAAGTGAATCCGTTTATCTGCAGGTTTTAATAGTAATATAATATAGTTTACTCTGTTTAGGTTTTTCATGTGAGACTATAAAGATAATAACTGGTCTGCTCTTCAGAGATATTGAAGATGAAGTTCAAGGCTGTGCTGCAGTGTAAATACAGCCCTGTTGAACGTGGCAAGGGAGAAATCTGGGTCAAAGTAATTTTCCTGTTGTCTTGATCCAGGATGACCAGAAGCCAGAATGAGCTCTAGGAGTAGCTCAGAGCAGCCTTTTGGCTGGTTTACATTAAATCAGTTTTAGCCACCCGAGCAGATAGCTGGGGTAAGTGTACATGTACAGTAACTCTTGAATTGATTATAAAATTAAAATTATTGATTAAAATTATATCTCCTTTCCATTTCTCTCCCCAAATGCACTGATCAGACGGTGGTTGCGATAAATTTGTTGGAGTACTACAAACAGCCACATGTAAGGCAGAGATTCTATTTTTTTCTCTTTTCTCTAATAGCAGGAGTACATCAGTACATTCCCCTCCCACACTTATACACATTATTATATACTGTATCGTCTATCAGTTTTCTGGATGCTTTCACCCTCCACCCAGACATGGTTGTATTTCAGCTATTGACATCACATCTCGTAAAAATGTTTGGAATGAAAGTTGTAATACCAATATAGAACACTATTCACTATTATTACACTGTATTGCTTGTTTAAGTATATGTAGGACTTAAACTAATTAATGAAAGGTTTCCCAGTGATGAAAGTTGATTTAATTTTATTCTGATCAGAAAAGCCCAAGTGTGCACTGTTGATTTACATATAGAGTAGGATAATAAATGAGAATATTTATTTATAGATAATAAAGACATTGCCACATTAGAAATCTACCAAGAACTTCTGATGATATATAACATGCAAAAGTAACACTTGAGGAATTCTGGGTCCTGGTTCTGATCTGAAATTTGGCAATTGATTATTACAGTTTTCTACAAAGGTTTTCATGTAAAGAAAAGCCTGGGTATCTTGGCTTTCTGCCTACTCTGCAAAAAATATGAAAACTTCTCAAGGGATGAATCAGAAATAGAAATGGGTAAAAGATTACCTCTTCTACCAGGATCAAAAATTGTCTCTGAACAACCTGGTCTCCTTCACTGAAAAAACTAAGGTAAAATTATATATGGTGCTATATTGACTGAAGCAGACAAGAAATCCAAAATTATTCTGTAACCCGCAGAACTGGTAAAGGATCTCAAAAAGAGGTCCTGTCCTGTAATGCTGGAAAACAAAGATTATTATATAAAAGCAATATTATCATCTCAAGTACTCCATTCCATGCTTCATTGTTAAGTTACGGGAGAGGTTACAGGACCTTAACCTGGTCAGCCTTCACAAGAGAAGGCTGAGGGGGGACCTGGTGACTGTCTATAAACTCACTGGCGGGGACCAGAAGGGTTTGGGGGAGACCTTGTTTCCCCTAGTGCCCCCCAGGATAACAAGGAATAAAGGCCACAAGTTGTTGGACAGTAGGTTTAGATTAGACATCTGTAAGAACTGCTTCACAGTTAGGGTGTCTAGGATCTGGAACCAACTTCCAAGGGAAGTGGTGCTGGCTCCTACCCTGGGGGTCTTTAAGAAGCAGCTTGATGCCTACCTGGCTGGGGTCATTTGAGCCCAGTTTTCTTCCTGCCCAGGCAGGAGGTCAGACCTGAAGATCTGCAAGGTCCCTTCTGACCCTACTTCTATGATTCTATGATTCTAAGCTTCTTTCTAGAGGACTCTCCCCATTCTGCCTGGTCTAAAGAAACAATTACCATACACCTAATTCCTGTAGTGCATTCAGTCTTATCTCTTGCAAGTAGTCCTATTCAATATCATATAACTATATTTGATAGAAATATTGGAAAAACAGGCTTAAAAGGAAATGCAAGTCTTTCCTTCCTTCAAGATTTCAATTTGTAGCTTTAGACTCCACTGGGTGAAGGCCCATAAGATTTTTTGGAGGGCTTAGTGACAAGGCAGTGAA
>NW_005842141.1:224378-282759 GCF_000455745.1 Alligator sinensis
CCTAACCTCAGGGTCTTCTCTCCAGTGTTTCTTACTTTTTTGAAGAAGCTGAAGGTAAAGGCACCTGCCTCCCAGCATCACAACTCTTTGCTAGCGGAGGCTGACACAGACTGTGAACATTACTGAGCCTGTAGTTGCTGCAATGGCCGCAACCTCAACTCTAATATATATGATATCTCCTTCTTGACACATCAGCATCATTCCCCAGGGAGTTTTCTGACATCAGCTCTGACTCTTATTACTCTGCAGTATATGTGACTGCAATGCAAGACCTAAGACACTAGTCAAGGTCACCTTTATAGTTAACTTGTTTTCTCTGTAGTCACAGGTGTCATTAGAAGAGATCTGGAAGATTCACATCTTTACTCCCATGAACTCTTCCCAGGCTAATAAACTCTGATTAGTCCTCCTTGAAACCTGTGCTAATAGTTTTCATGAAAACAAATATTAATGAATTTTACATCCATCCTCCCTTCTAAATTGATCTTTGGGAACCTCCAGCTATAAGTCATAAAGTCTCCTTCCCAAATTTTCTCTTCATGCCTCCTTAACTATGTAGTAAGTTTCTGACTCTTAGTTCTGAGAGTGCTCATTCAAAATACTTAGTTTTTCCTCCATTGCTAGCAGAAATCTATTTTTTTCTTTCCCAGCATGTAGCTGCAAAGCTTTCAGAATGTCCCTTCAGGCTTTGAAGATAATCTTGGAAAACATTTGGGGCAACTGAATACAAAGGCTGTTGAGGCATGTAAGTGGTAACAAAGCTGACCAATTGATGTACAAACAAAAGTATGATGAAGGGATAAGTATTTGTGTAGGCTTAGAAAAGGGTTAGAATGAGCAGAAGGGCATGTGACTACATGGAAAAGGCATCATCAGCAAGGGGTCTTGGACAGATTAGAAGGTGATCTGCCATCGTAACAGCCTGACATGAGCTGTCAGGTTCATGTTCTTCACAGGGTTTGGCGGGGCAGGGTTTTTTGTTTTGTTTTGCTTTTTGCTTTTTTAACATCATCTGATCTCTCAGTTTGGCAGTTGCTTGTATACCTTCAATATTCTTGACTTCATTGGGAGACCATGTGATGACATGTCTTTGCCTTTCCTATTCTATGTATGCCTGTAGCAAAATATAGGGCACTTTGTCACTAATCTTTGGATTGGCCTGAAGTGGATGGTTTTGTGGACACTTTAGACAGATTTGTTGCATGGTTGAATCAGCTGCAAGGGACTGGATTCAGTGACTCAAGAGGTCCTGCCTTCTCCTGTTCCTGTTTATTATCTAGTACATCATTGGAATGATTAAGCACTATATTTAAATATATCCACAGCAGACCAGCATAGTTCAGATTTTGTTTCCCTTTCCTTTACCAATTCATTAGAATTGTCATAGTCCTTCTTTTAACCATGTAGATACCTGCCCCTCTACTATGTTCATTCACCTACTGGACATTGAAGTGGAGCCAGATTCCTAAGCAAGATTCTATTCCATCCTGTTCAAGTCATGAAAATACATTAATGAATATACTTTTGTAACATTTGATTATGATGTAACATCATTTTGTAAATTTTAAATCATAAGAAACCATCAAGGAGGGGCATGCACCACCTTTCATGGTTTTTCTAGGGACTTGAACAGGATAGATTAGGAGTACACTTAGGTTGCTAAATTAATTTACATGAATCTGGCCCACAATGTCCACTTTCACAACCTATGTTGTGCTAATCCTTTGCTTTATCTTATCCTTTCATCTACACCAATGAAAGTTGTAACAAAGTTCACCACCACTATTAACACCATGTCACCTTACCTTGCATTAACGGTTTTGGAAGAATTAGAATAGTGAAAGAAAATACAGTGGAGAAACATTATAAATATGTAGTAAGTAATGTCATATGGAAATTGTTATTTTGACCAACGCTTTCTACAATGTGTGATAATGAATGCCAACCATTATATGAGAGAGAATGTAAGCAAGAAAGATTGATTATAGCTCTAAGCAGTTCTGAGAATTCCATATGATTGTGTATTGTGAAGTCCATCTTCAACTATGAATGCTCTGGACAGCATATACATTTCTATCAATATCTAGCAATAGAAACGTTTCTAACCTATTGCCAAAATCTCTTTATACTTGTGGCAAAGTGGGGGTCCCTGACTAGCCACAGGACCAGTTTCCCCAGCTGCCTTTGGGTATGCAACCCACCTGTCTCACCTGCCATGCCTTGATGGTTCATGATTGAGTTGTTCATTAGGTGGGAGGCTGCCCATTACACACCCTGATATTGAGGGAGGCTATCTGTGGCTCCATTCTACCCCTACATCATGACCCAAGCCTTGCAGATGTTATCTCAGGCAGTCGACTCAACCGTCCCCTTCGCCCATTAGCTGTGGCCCCTTCCGCTTCCCTATAGTCCTGGCCCCATCTCAGGTTAGTTGGGACCCCAAGCTTCTTTGCTGTATATGAGCATCCCTCACAGTGGGCTCCTGGCCCTTTTGATCCTTCCAGTCTTGGCCCCAGCATTGATCAGTTGAGTCCCTCAGTTGGGTCTATGCCTCTTGCCTGAACCCATTCCCAGCTCAGGTGCTTCATGAAGCATGCCTGGCCCCGTGGGATCACTCACCCCAGCAGGCTCAGGCACTTCCTGAAGCTTACCTGGCCTTCCCTGGATCAGATGGTTCAAATAGCACACACAAAGGTGAGGGCTGGGGTGAAGGCACCCCTACCCACCTTTCACTGAGGTGGTAACTGGCCTGGTATTTCCTGGGGACTCCTGCACCACTGAGAGCCCCACCAGGCCACCCACTCCCAGCAGGGTGCAGTTTTAGGTCATGCCCAGGACCAGGAGCCTCCAAACCATCCCCTACAGCTTCTGCCCATACCTACAGGATGTTGCATTCAGCCTAGAAGCCAGGTGATGTTACTGCCTTCCCTGCCAACAGCGAACTGTTGTGTTTATATAGGCAGCCAGGGATCTAAAATGGCTGCCACAATCAAGCACCTGCTAACTGCTTGGCTCAGGCCTTAAATCGTCAGGCACCAACAGTGCCTACTTGTCTATCTACAACCTACTTGTCTATCTACAAAAAAGTGCCAGGTAGAAATAAACATTCAGCAAAATGAATTTGCAACTAATAATTTTATTATTTGTTGTTAAAAATATTTTCTTCTTGTGCTATATCATGGCTGAAGGCAATTCAAAATGCAGAAGCCAGTACCTGTGTAGGCTGACCTGAATATTGTCATTCCTTTTGGCCCTAGTACAATCCAGATGTTAAGCCTCTACTTACCTTTATGTCTCCTGGTCTGGACATTACAACCATGATTGTATGAATAAATAACCATGGTTGTATGAATGTGATTGTATGAAAAGTCCTTATGAATAAAGATACACTTCAGCAAGTGCTGAAAATTTTACCAAATGGAACTTTGAAACCTAACTCCTGTCTTATTAACTCATTTTTTTTTAACTTTCTTCTTCTTTCCATTAAAATTGCTGACAAAACCAGTTAGAGTTCATTAATATCCTTCGTGATAAATTTTAAAAAGAGATTATGACCAATATTTTTCACCAAGATTCTATTATAATAAAAGGCTTAGTCTGTCTTTGTGTCTGTCTGTCCATAACACTTTTGGGCAACTGTGCCTGCACTACCAAGAGGGTGGGTGGCAATTGGCTGTGTGGCCCAGTCTTCATGGGCCAAATTATGAGCTGCTGTAGTGGAAGTTTTTGGTGGTGGCAAAAAAGCCCCAGCCTCCCTAGTACAGGGGTGAAGGGGGGGATCATGGTGGTGGTGCCCCGCTGCCACCTGGCCTCAGTACCCGCCAGAACAGCCAGCAAGGAGGGGGAGGCAGCAGGCAGGCAGGGAGGGAGGAAGGGAGGGAGGCAGACGTGGGCCAGACAGATGCAGAGTGGCTGGGTGGGGGTGTAGAGCAGGGCAGAACCCAGAGTGGCGGGGGGCAGTAAAGTGGGGCTGGACCCTGAGCAGCAGGGAGGCGAGGTAAAGCAGGGACAGAACCAGAGCGGGGGGGGGAGGGGAGGTGTGGAGAGGAGTTGGACCCAGAACAGCAGAGGGGGTGCAGGGCCAGATGCATGTCTCCATCCTCACCTGACTCCCCCCTTCCCTTCATTCTTGATGGGAAATTTCCTAGTGCTAACATAAACTTCCGTAAGTGAAGAAGGTTCAGTGTTTCAGTTGCAAATGGGGACCTGAGACTCAGGTTCAGTTCTTCTATACATTTAGGAAAGTTATTTAAATTTATCTGTGCCTCAGTTCCCACTTGTAAAATAAGCATAGTACCTCCTGTGGCAGGCCAGTAGGGGGCGCTCCTGCATTGAGCCACCCACCTCACTGAGCCCGATCACCTTCCAGGCTCTGAGTGCCTCCTTGGGGGTGCCTCACATCTGGCCGACCCCCTTCCTGGAGCACACCCGCTAGCCTGGGGGTAACACTGCCACCACCCAGGGACGGGCTTGATTCTGGCTCTGCACTCCCTGGGAAACACAGACCTAGTAGCCCTCAAGGGTACTTTATTCACTTCAAGAATTTGGGATGCTTCCCTCAGTTGGAAGCACAAGTAGTGGTCTCCCTCAGTCAGATGAACCAAGGGGTCCCCAAGGCATAATCTAGACCCACTCCCAATAAGGCTCCCATGATAGGTACAAAGAACTTTATTGGTTACAAGGGGTAGCATTGGAATAGAGTACAGATTAGAGCAATATCAGAGAAATCCCATAGAGCAAACTGAGTGGCTGGGGGAGAATTTGTTTATGCATCTGAGTTACTGTGAGCTATATATCTAGTTAGATCTCAGGTAGCCTACTCACAGGTATCATCCAGAGACAGGTGGAGATTCCCTCTGAAGGCAGGCAGTTCCTTGATCCTGAGGATCAACTGTATTGATCCCAGGCAGTTAATACAGAAATGAAGATGCTCCCTTTACCTTGTCTCCTTAGATCAGAGCAGGGAGTTGTTAACAGGCTGGGATTTTTATGAGCTCTCAATACTGTCCTTCTGCTACTCCTGTGCTATATGAAACAGAAAGGCAAAAAATTAAGTGATACAAAGAAATGAATATATTCCCCACATATTTGTGAAGGGACTGACCCTCACCTCATTCATAGCTGTATAGGCTGTATGTTCCTTACACCATCTCATGATAATCTACTTTGCTTTCCCCTCTGCCCCCTTGCACTGAGTTCATAAGCATATACTTGTGTGATTGATGGATGAGAGAAAAGGCCCACGGTTCTACCTTAATAATACCACCCCCCAACCAACACACACACACACACACACACACACACACACACACACTCTTTAAAGTGGTACTGTGGCATGCAGGCTCTAGAATGGAGATATCCTTGCCCTCCCCAAATTAATGAACTGCATAGCATAGGAAGCTTTAGTTTGGGAGTACATTCCATATATACCTGGTCAAGATCCACAGTGATCAAACACAATCTTAGCCCTAAATTAATACATTATTGGAAATATGTTAATTGAAGACAAAAACACTTTTTTTCCAGTAATTTTGTAGACGCTCTTGAGCTGTGGAGTCAGCACTTGAAGCTCCTCTACACTGTATTCATCAAAAGATAATCCATTAGGTCATATGTGGGGCTTCATGAAAGAGGCAAAAACTCTCTGGTAAGAGGATAGAAGGCTAGTAGCTGAAAAACACAATTGTTACATGTAATAACTCTGTATATTACCTATTTAAAGTATTGAAGGATTTCTCATGTGTTACAATGATATATTATAATTAAATATAACTTCACTGCAAGTTATTTTAAATGTTTTTAATATTAAAATCAATCCCCCCACCCTCAAATCTCAGGCCCCATATTCTCAAAGATACTTGAATTTTTATCAGTCCCATGCCACCTAATATTTCTGTCAATTGAATGTAAAAAGCACTTTACGTTGATTAATATTCTATTAATCCACCACAAAGTACTCACATCACTCACGCACTTACATTCCTGGTGAGTTCCTAAGATATGCCTCATTAACTGGATTACTTGTTTGATGTGAACACTGTCATACAGTTCTGTTGACAGCTAGGGCCCCTTGTGTTGGATTGTGCAGTGAATGGTCTTTATTAATGTGAACTCCTTGATGTAATGTCTTTCTGAAATTCCCTCTGGTCTGTAGACGATGGCTCAAGGTCAAGCAGTTTGTGAATAATTGTGAATATAAATGTTGGTGTCTTGTCTGAGTTACTGTAATATTAATTTAACTAACCTTTGATCTGCCTTCAAGAGAAAAAAACATGAAAAAGGGTTGTGCTGAATGAATCTTTTAAATTTCTAGAGTCAAAAATATGCTCATTTTTACTGAGATTTTTTACTTATAACTTTTCAGTGAATTTAGCGCTGGTTAAAGATGACATTTTGACAATCCCAAAACTAAAATTTTCAATTAGTGCCACATCAAAACATCATGGACAATGGCCCTGCAAGCTTAGTCTCACAAGAACAACCTTTCCAGCTAGAAACATCCCTCCCTTTTCCTGAAGCACTTCCTGCTATGTCTCCATATTCTGTATCATAGAATCATAGAAAACTGGGGTTGGAAGGGACCTCAGGAGGTCGTCTAGTCCAACCCCGTGGTCAAAGCTCAGTGTAGCTCAGTGAAGACCCAATCACTTTGCATCACACTTAAAAGGAGTCTTTTGCATAACTTGTGTGAGAATACAGTCAGAACCCTAAAAGACAGCTTGACTTCTTGTTTGGTTTTGTCTGCTATTAGATGATTTTCTCTCCTTTGCTGAACTTCCCTCAAACTAAAGTTGCTTAATGAGATGCTGTCTTGAATCAAAGCCTCAGATCCAAGTAACTTGTATTTGGAGGGAAGTCTCATTCTAGACCAGAATCAGTGATGTATTCTGCATTTTTCTGTGCAGAATAGAGGGATAATGTCCAGGGGGAGCCTCCTGGCCCTGCTGGCTCCCCTCTGTCACATTAGCAGCAGTCCTGCTGGGATCTGACAATGTGGTGGCCCCCTCAGAGGGATTTTGTCCGACCAAGGGGGAGGATGAAGATTGGGTGGGGTGGTATGGAGTTGGTGGTGTGGGGGACAGGGAACCTTGGGTTAGTGAGAGAGCAGGCAGGAGGGCAGGGAGAAACACAAAGAGACAAAGTCAAAGACACATGGAAGGGAGGGGGAGGCACACAGCTAGCTTACTCAGTCTTATTACAAACACAAGGGCAAGGAGCAGTGGAGCCCAGGACTCACCACAAGAAGGAAAGATGCGGACTTACTGCTGAGTCAGCTAGTCGTGATGGGATGGTAGAGAGCCCCACTGGTGGTGTGGGTTTCCCTCAGATCGCACAGCAGCAGGAGCAGCAATGGGAGAAGAAGGAGGAGCAGGCTTCAGACCCACAAGCATGGGAGCTAGCCAAAGGGGAGAGCAAGACTCAGTCAGGGCTGCAGCAGACCTCCTACTTCTTCCAGGTCCAGCATCCAGCCAGCAGAGCCTGCAGGGGAAGTGCTGGTACCCCCTGTCTGAATCAGGCCTATTTGAAACACAAAGAATGATGAGCATGGGCCCCCTCTGTTCTTAGACGGGACCAGTAAGTGTGCACCACTAGAGTACTTGGGACAACTGAAGCAATAGCAGGAACAGGGGTGAGGGTTAGAGGTTAAAAACAGATGCTCTAAGTGGGGACATGGAGCAGAACAAACTGGCCAGCACCCACTGGTCATCAAATGAATCCAAGGAGCCAGTGGACACTACCCAGTGAAACTCTGCCCAGAGACATGAATGGATGAAGGACAGGAAGATGGTTCCTTATCTCTTAACAGGAGATTGTACTTACAAAGATCAGGTTGTTGGTTTTTTTTACTTGAATTGAATTTGACTACAATACCTCAACTATACTGTCATGCCAAAAGTAGTCTAGAAGAGCAGGTAACCAAGGTCTGGTAAGGACCACAGGGAGGTTGCTAAAACCCATTGGATATCACTGTAATCAATACTCTATAAATCAAGAGTCTGAGCAACCTCCTAGGATGAGAAAAAGTGAAACCAGCATAGAGAGAAAGATTTGTTTAAATTGCACCAAAAAGGACAATTCAGACATTTCCACATCCCAATTAATATCTGATTGTGCTTTTGTAAAGTTGATGCTGCTAGTTAAATATTACATCACAGGTTAAGGCATGATTATAATTTGAAAAGATATCATAATTGCAGACTTGCTTACAGATTTCCTTAGAATAGAGAGTCAAATTTGTAATTTCCTATGAAGCTAACAAAATGCATTTCATAATGAGAGATCCAAAAATAAGTAATTATGATAATTATTACCATAATTACTTATATTGTGTAATTATTGTAGGGATAGTATAATTATTGCATAGCTTGTCAGAAAACCCAGAAATTAAATTCACTGGACACATCCAGATGAGCACGGATGTGTGGCATATGGCACCACAGACCCATCTGTAGCACCACCTACTGCACATGCAGGCATTCACCAGGCTGCTACCTTGCAGTGTTATGGGGAGGTGCCGGGGGGTGAGGGGGGAGGAAGGGGAGGGGGGTTGACCCTGGGAGAGACCAGGGTCAAAAAAAACCATGACAAAAAAAAAGCAGGTTGGTGCACATGGTGGCAGTGTGCACCACCCAAAACTGGAGCCTGGCCAGCTGTCCAGGTTCTCAGCTACAGAAGCGCTGCAGTTGCAGCTCCCTCAGGCCCCCAGGACCCCAGGCAAGGCTGCTGGGGTCGACATGGTTGCTGGCCCCAACCTCCAGTACCCCACCCAGGGTAACCTGCCATGCACCAGACGGCACATGGCATGGGTGTTACTCAGGCACAAGTACATGTCCCCAGGGAAACAAATGTCCATGCTTGTGTGGACATGGTCACTATATTTACCTTTCAAAGAACTAACTTCCATTTCATACACAAAGTTTGGAAGGTTGTAGTGGGATAGTTGAAGGTGTATTCTACCTGCTTATTCATCTCTAAACTTCTGTTTTATAGTCCTGATTCAAAGGTCATTAATGACAATGTAAAGACTCCTACTGTATACACTGTGCTTCAGATCAGGTTCCATATAACTTGAATCAGGGTGTTGACTTGTTTTTAGTTTGGACATACCCAAGACTGACTAAAATTTCCTTTGAAAATGACTTAGAGGAAATTTACCATAGAATCATAGAGAACTAGGGCTGCAAGGGACTTCCATAAGTCATCTATTCCAACCCCGTTCCTGAGGCAGAATCATCCCTATTCATTCCATCCTATAGAAATCCATAATCTAAATTTATATCAAGCTCCCTTTTAAGCACATTTCCCACAAGATGTACATATCTATTTCCTTCAATCTTGTGTCACATGGCTTGCCATCATCATTCTTGTTGTCCTCCTCTGGACTCTTTCTAATTTCTTCACATCTTTTTTTTTAAAACATGAAGCCCCACACAATATTCTAGATGAGACCTAATCAGTGCTGAGTAGAGACGCGCCATCACCTCCCATGTTTTGCACCTAATGCATGCCAAAAAAGCATTTGATTTGTGCAGCTGCATCACACTGTAGACTCCTATTGAGTTTGTGATCTACCAAGACTCCTAGAGCCATCTATGAAGTGCTGCCACAAAGCCATTTGTAGTTGTATTCTTCCCAAGGTACAGTTCCTTGAATTTTTCAGCATTAAATTTAATCCCGCTAGCTCCAACTCAGCTTTCCCATCTGTCGATATCCTTCTGAATTGCTCTTCTATCCTTCAATGTGTTCCTAATCCTACCTAGTTTTCTGTCACCTGCAAATTTATCTATCAGCTTTCTATGCCAGCATCCAAATAATTAATAAATATTTTGAACAGCACTGGACTAGGACAGATCTCTGTAGGACACCACTCAAAACCTCTTACATAGATAGCTTCATAATCACCTTTTGCTTGTGGCTATTGAGCCAGTTGCCTATCCACTCTGGAATAGTTTTGTTCAGCCTTCATTTCTCCAATTTATTTATGAGAAGGTCATGTGGGACCTTATCAAAAGCCTTGCTGAAGTCCAGATACACTGTATCCACAGCATTCTCTTCATCCACCCAAGAAGTTGTCAGAGAGGACAATCAAGTTTGTTTGACTCAATTTATTCTTAGCAAATCCATGCTAGCTGCTTGTGATCAGCCTTTCCTCCTCCAGATGCTTGCAAATGCATTTAGGGTATGGTCCAGTAACTTTCTCAGTATTGAGGTGAAGCTAGCTAGCCTGTAGTTCCCTTGGTCCTCTTTTTGGCTTTTAAGGAGGGACACTGTCAGCCCTATTCCAGTCCTCTGATACTTTATCTGCCTCCCACAACTGTCTTTCAGTTCCTTCAGTACCCTGGGATGAAGTTCATTCGGCCCTGCTAATTTAAGAGCCAGATATTAATAGCTGAACGTTTGATTTCTGCTGAAAGCCCAACTAAACAAGATCTTATTCCTATCCTAAATTTATTCAGAGCCACTTTAAGCATATTTTTGTGAATATGTTTTCCTTTTTCTAAATAACTTTTCACATTCCCTGAAATGTTTAGTTCTCCAATATATTTATTATGAGCTGCTAAAACCCATCCTAATCTGTGTTTTGATAGACTAAACTCAAGTTCTTTCAATTTCTTCTCGTAACATAGGCTCGCCACTCCCCTGATTATCCTTAAAACCCTTCTATCCACCTTTTCTAGTTTGAGTCTGTCTTTGTTGGCCATGGGTGACTGGAACTATATATAGTAGTCCAAATGACGTCTTACCAATGCCTTGATCTTACCAATGCCATGATGATCTGCAATCCCAACAATTGTGCTTCCTGCCATGCTATACAAAAATGGCAGTAAGCATGATTTTGGGATTGAGGATGAGACCCCAATTGTGCCCTACTTGTCAGTACAGGGGGAAGTCTGGATCATAATCCTGGCACCCTCTGTATTGGCAAATGTGCCCAACAATCAGCTCATTGTCAGTTGGCTCTGGAGACCCACTGGGCCAATTTAAGCCCCAAACTTCAACCGATATGTGAAAGACCTGCTTTTGCCTGTTTGACTAATATTTTGTGCCTTCCTTGTACCATCCCGTTTCATATCTGACACCATTATTTCCATTTCCTATAATTTATAGCCTAGGAACTTTGCATTTGCACTTCTCAACTGTTCCTCACTGTTCACACTCCATTCCCTTGCCATATTAGGCAGAGACGCTGTGCTGTCTACTTGGCTTCTGTTCTCATATGTTAGTAAATCCTTTCTTTTTTTCCCCGTCTTTTTGCTTCTTTTTGCTTTTTGCTTAAAGTACTAGAACATGTTGCCAGGTTATACTTTAAAGTGCAATTAACTGGTTAATCACATCTTAACTGTTATGTCTGCAAGGGGCATTGTGCTATTAATTATAGGGTTCCGTATTTATTTTCCTCATCACTAAGCAAAGATCCAGTTACAAAAATTAAGGCTTTAGTTTTATACAATCAGCTTCCTTGGTCAGCAACTGTATATCTATTATGTGTATGTACAATACACAGTGGAGCTCTATCATGCTGAAACTAGTCATTTAATTAGCTCAACATATTTATATACTTCAGAAAAGTGTGGTGAAAATGGTGTTTTATCTTTACTGAAACACACCTCTGAATAATTGGAACTGACATTTTACTACTAAAACCCCTCAGTTAGCAGACTGCAATGGTTACTGCTACCGTAACAAAAGCTATCAAAATAACTTTAAATGGCATTTTCCCTCCATTGGAAAAGACCTCTTATAAATATTGTATCTCTATAACATCTTCTAAACTTATTTCAGACTATTTCAGAAAATTGTGGGGGTTTTTATTATGAATAGGAAAACAAAATATGGCACTGAAATTTACAAAACATTCACTTCCCTTTATGTAAGCTTGCTGAGATGGCTAAAACAAATACCTACACCTGTATGAATAATCTAATAACCTGAATAAGTTCATTTTCTGCTTCTTCCTTATGTTCCTTCTTTCACTTTTATCACTTACTTATTTAAAAATATATAATAAAATGCATCATTTATCACCCTAAACATGGCCATTATTTTAAAAAAGTAAGATCACAGTCTAATTAAAGGAACTTGCTGTTCAGCTAACTTTCACCATTGAATAAAACTGATCTACATTCCTTATTAGAGTGAAACTTTAATTGAATTTGGCCTATAGCCTTTTATTATGTTATTTCTTGATATAAAACCCATTATCTCCAAAAAATCTAAGAATTTTGATTCTTTTACATTTTCCCCAGTTAACAAAAACACACTGAATCTGTAAAAAGTGTTTCTGTTTTGAAGTTTGCAAGAACAAAATATTTATTTTAAAGTGACTCTTTTGTACTGAAACCCCTCTTATACAAGCCTGGAATAGCTACAGCTGGGTAAGAAAAGGAATGAAAATAACATTATGTGAGATTTCAAACTTTATAGTGGATGTGGGAAACAATGTTAGGCTGAATTCAGACAGATTATAGGGCAGGGTAGTACATTAGAAACAGGTTAAAAAAGCCTTGATCTTTCATAAGGAACAGTCTACTTCATCAGATGCAGTGATAATTTCCAAAAACTAGAAATATATTTTGGCACAAATGTATCAAACACATAGAGGTATACTTTTCCACGCAAGATGTCAGAAAAATGCCATGTAACATTGGATTATGGAGTCCTTTTCATGGATATGCATGTTCTTCTCTCTTGCTCAGTGAATACTTAGTTAAATAATGCACATGGAATAACTGCAGGTTCAATATGGAATCTCTTTTGGGAAAGATGGAAATGGTGATTCAAGTCCACTAAGTCAGAGGAGGGTATTAAACTTGAGTATATGGTTGAAAATCCTGAATGCAGGGAGGTACTTTTGAAGCCTGAAATTAGGTCCCTAACTTGTTTGGAAAGGTATATCTTAAGCCACGTGTTTTTGGTTAGTATTACTTACTGCCTAGTTGAAGCGCCTCCCTGCTGAGTATACTGACTTTTGCGGATTCTCTTCATAGGTGCCTAACTTACCCCATACATCAATAGGTTCCTATGTTAGGATGCAGTTTCTACTAGGTAGCAAGGACTTCATGTCCTTTTGCATATCTAGTGTTGTGTGGCACAAAGTGTGATATGATGCTATTGCACCATAGTAACGAGCTACTGCATAGTCAGCATCACCTAAAAGCCATTTGGCAACATTACTGCACAGTAGCTTCAATTACTGCCCAGTCATTTAGTACACAAGTACTAAATGACTCCACAGTAACAACTGCACAGTCAGCATCTCATGTAGATAAGGCTGTTTTATCTAAAGTCTGTAGGACTAAGAGGGAGATACTGTAGACTTGCTGCATCCTGTTCCCAATCTGTCCTGCCTTCAGCTCCTCCCAGCATGAGCCAAAAACCAACAGAGCATTTGCAGGTCTCCCACACATGGAGGAAAGTGTGAAATAGTGGAATGCTTCTTTGGAAAAATCAAGGTTGTTCAGTACTTGCAAGAATCCCCAAGCACTGTACTCACCCCCTCCCCTCCATTCTTTGGCATAGATCTAATATTTTGAAGCATAGAGTCAGGCCTCGATTTACACAGTGGTTACATTCTTGAACAAACACCATGCAAATAGAAATCATGTAAAAAGATACCAAGGGTCTGTGGGAAATAAAGGGTTAGGGTCCAGATGCGGCCAATATTTTTGCCAATAAAATTTTGTGCATGCATGCAGCCATAGCCCAGCACGCAGGCAACCAGGAGCAGAGCCCAGCAGCTTGGAGAGCTGTGTGCGGCTGGTAAGTCTCATATAGTAGAAAGGGAGGGGAAAGGGAAAGGGCATGGAGGGGCAGATCAACACCCCCCATGGTGAGGAAGGAGTGGGGCAGGGGCAGACATTGCCCAGCTGGGGCAGGGCAGGAGTGGGACAGAACCGTGGGTCATCCAAGGGATACAGGGGTGGCAGCTCCTGCTCTTGCACACACCCCAGGAGGACCCACAGGGGCATGTGCCCCCCCAGGACAGGATGGGCAGGCTGCAGCTGCAGGCTGGAGCTGGGGCTGTGTGGGGCATTTCTTGGCAGGGCTGGGCTCAGGATAGTTGGTGCTGGCACTGAATGGGAGTTATGGGGGGGGCTACAGCAAGATTTGGGGTGACTGCAACCCTTGTATCCCCCTCCCACTGCTGCTGGCACCCTCCCTGAGCCCAGCCCCCACTGAGAAAAGCCCCACACAGCCCCAGCTCCACACTGCAACTGCAGCCCACCCGCCCCATGCAGATCTGGGGGGTGCATGGCCCCCTGTGCCCTCCCAGGGTGCATGCAGCAGTGGGAGCCCCTCATCTGGGGGTGGCTCCCACCACTGCACACACCCTGAAAGGGCACAGTGGTGGGGCATGTGCTCTCCACATCTGCATGGGGTGGAACAGGCTGCAGCTGTGGGCTGGAGCTGAGGCTGCGTGGGACTTTTGTCAGCAGTGGCTGGGTTCAGGGCAGGTGGCAGCAGTGCTGGGGAGGGTATGGGGGGGCTGCAACCACCCCAAATTTCACCATAGCCCCCCCCCGTGTAGCCTCCTCCCAGCACCACCGCCACCCGCCCTGAGCCTAGCCCCTGCCAAGAATGACACTGCACAGCCCCAGCTCTAGACCACAGCTGCAGCCTGCCCCACCCTGACCTGCACAGACCAGGGGGGCACATGCCCCTCCATGCACTCCTGAGGTGTGTTCAGCAGCAGAAAGTTCCCTCCCCCTGCAGCCTCTGGATGAGCTGTGGCTCTGACCTGCACCCGCCCCACCCCACCCAGGCTGGGCAGTGCCTATCCCAGCCCCTGCCCCACTCCCTCCCTCACAGGAGGGGGCATTAATCTGACCCCCAATGCCCCTTCCCTCCCCCTCCCCTTCCATCACAACACAACACACATACCAGCTACACTTAGAGCAGCCCCGGTGGAGGGATGGGTGGGAAGTGACCAACTACTATGCTGTACCGTGTATAAGTGAATACATACCATGTACAAAAATAAAGGGTCACAATTAATTCACCGTGCACGACTGAAACTGTGCAGAAAAATACTTTGTAAAATCGAGACCTGGCTGTATTTGTCCTTACTAAAAATTATACAAGGGCATTATCAGAGCCCAAGAACTTTTGTAATTCTTTCAGATTTATTCTCTCAAATACTGATAGTATGAAAGTGCTGTAGACTGACAGTTCTTATCCTGCCTAGGGGGACTGTCTTAAAATGTTGATCCATGCCCTTTTAGGTTCACATGCCTATAGGTATGGAATGCCTTTCTGGTCCTAAAAATTTGAATACATTTCTTTCCTCCCCATTTCTAAGGAACAAGCTTTCCATTTGGAGTAATTTTTTGGTGTATTAACCTTTTACTACCCACTTGCTTGTCCACCAAGCATTTTATCCTATAAAATAAACATTCAAAATAGAAGCTAGGACAAATGAAACTAGTGGAGCAGAGATTATAAAGAACTGAGGGATATCTAATCAATATCTTCATCACTGTCACACAAATCTCCAGGAGCAGCTTGAAAACTCCCAGCATGCATTTTCTCCTTTAGGAATTCTTTTTTTATTGTTTTCTGCCAATGTATCAGCACAATAATCAATTCATAACATTATGTTCATTTTGGATTAGGGTGAAAAATGAGGGTTCACAAGAAATGATTGACTGGTAGGTTTGTGTTACACAAAGAATTGATTTTGAATTAAAGATTTCATAGATTTCATAGACATTAGGGCTGGAAGGGACCTCAGAAAATCATGGAGTCCAGCCTCCTGCCTGAAGAGTCTCACTTTATCTTTGTTTTGAAAAAAAAAAATGTGTTAATAAAATGTACCACCATTGGTTTTCATTTTCTTGGCACTTACATTTCAAATATAAGCTATCACAGAATGCAGCAAAAAAATCCAAGAATAATTGGTTTTATCTTCTCTCTTACTTACTTTGCCCTTTGTCCAAATTTCCACTTTTTCATCCATAAGAGAAATATTTGAAATTCAGGCACAAAATGATTGAAAAATAGGGTTAGAAAAGACCTCAGAGGGTTATCTAGCCTTTCCTTCAGTTTAAGGCATGAACACTACAATCTAAACTATCCAAGTCAAGCATATGTCTAACCTGCATTTAAAAACCTCCAGTGTCAGAGATTCCACAAGTAATCAATCTGTGGGCCTGTCTACATGAAACGCATTAATGTGCATTAGCCTACGTTAATTAGCCTACATGTGCACACCCTTAATGAGCATTAATTTAGGCTAATTGTCCCGAAATTTGATACCGGCAGATGCTGGTATCAAATTTAGGCACAATTAGTTAATGTGCATTAACGCATGTGTACATACAACCCAACACTAACTTCAGTGCTTGGTCAGCCCTGCCCCTAGGGGGCTGGTCTGCCCCCTGCCTCAGGGAACATCCAGGGGTTGGGGTGCTGGGCATCTGCCTGGGCCCTGCCCCCTAGACCTACCCTACAGCCCCCCACTCTGGGCTTCAAGACCCAAAATATTGTATATAGTTCCCCCCTTGTATATAGTTTTCCCTTTGTAAATAGTTTCCCACTTGTAAGCAGGTTTTTCATTGTTGGTGGGTGGGGAGGGTGGTGGAGGAGCACTGACGATTGAAGGGGGAGAGGGTTCTATTTGTTGAGGAGGGTGGGGGGGAGGGATGGAGTGGGTGTTGGGAGGGTAATAAGGTTGGCTTTTTTATTTCACCCATGTGCATGTCCTGAGAGGGTGCTGGGGGTGGGCAGCGAGTAAGGGGTTTGTGGGCAATGGTAAAGGCAGGCTGGAGTGGGGAGTGCAGGAGAAAGGGGTTAGGCAGGGCCTCCCAGAGCCAGTGCTCTGGCCCCAGCTGGCAGATATGCAGCTGTTCGCAACCAGGGTGGGGAGGAGGGGGATCTGCTGGGGCCAACATGGCCAGCCCTATGGCCAACAGGAGCGTGGGCTGCTGGTCATCACTGGCAGGAGCCAGGCTGAAGCAGTGAGGTGCTAAGCATCACTGGCAGGGGCAGGGGCAGCCCTTGTATGGGGAAGCAGAGTGGGCAAGGAAGGAGCTACTGCATACTGCCCCTGTGCTGGGTGTGTGGCTCCTGGGGAGGAAGGGGCTAGCCAGGGATCAGAGTTTGCCAGATGGCTACTGGGTGCTGGCAGCTGGCTCTGGCTTCAAAATGGCTGCCAAGTACTGGCACCCATGTGGCTGGAGGCTGGAGCTTCCCATGGCAGCCACAGGGGCACATGGCATGGCTGAAGGGACTTGGACTAAATTTAGTCCCAAGTCCCTGAACATGTAGACACCTGCCAAAGATAGCTAAATGCACATTAAATTTAGTCGTGCTTAAATGCACATGTAGATGCATCCTTTAAGTAGTCTGATTCTTAGTAATTTGTTCCCATTTTTAACTACCTTTAGAGTTAGAAAAGTCTTCCTAATATCTAAATCAGGTTAGTTTTCAACCTTTACACTTCTTGCCCTGTCCCCTGTGAACACAGAGAATAACTGATTGTTGCTTATAAGAACTCACTATGCATTTGAGATCAATTATCAAATTCCCCTCACAGTCTTCTCTTCCCTAAAACAGATATTCCCAGGTATTCCAATCTTTCCATGTTTAATACAAGGTTTTTGTTATTTCATAGTTTTTGTTATTACATAGTTATTCCTTACATAGTTCTTACTATTCTTACTATTTATTACATGGTTTTTGTTATTTCTTTAATTAAGGCAACAGTAGTCTTCTTAAGGATCAACATTTTCCAAAATATTTACTTCAGATCTTTATAGTCTTGCTTCTACTATTTTGGTAGAATAAATCAATCTTTAGTTCCCCCTCAAAAATTACAAGTATCCCTTAAATTTTAATTGTTTCTTTGGCTGCTAGGTTTATAATGCAGGTAAAATGTATATAGCTGTTGAAATAATTTTTAAAAATCCTACTTGTTGCTAGAGTCCAAATACGGATTTACTGCTTAAGAAAACACTACTTCCCCGATGCCTAAGTCATTGTGTAATCCCATTTTAACTCAATGAAATATGCTTGACATTAGCAACATGTCCTACCTTCAAAAAAACAGGCTTTCTAAAAGGAAGATAAGTGATAAAACTAACAGCTTGTATTTCCCACTGCATTCCCTAACACTTTCCCCCTTAACCTCACCTGTTGCAGTCTAGTCATATTATTGTTGTAATATCTAAACCAAAATGCACATGGTAGCTAGTAAGCTCCTACAAATGTGCACATTAACTCACATTTGTTATTTCTCCCTTCCAAAGTCACTTGGTATTGTTCTAATAGAAGGCAAGGTAGAGGTGCATTATAGTATCTGATGAAGTGAACTGTGGCTCATGAAAATGTATGCATCTCTAATTTAGTCTATAAGGTGTACTGTCTTTGTCCAGTGTTTCCTGTACAATTCAGAGCAACATAGAACTACATTTTCATGACTCTGGACCACACAAATTCAACTTAAAGAATTCTTTGAGTGCCCCAAATGAATTCTTTGAGTGCCTCAAATACCTTCTCTTGAGGCATGCCTCAGTAGACCTATTTAAAAATTGATCCCTTCATTCAATTATAATTTATATCAATTAATTTTAATTGCAAGGATATTAATCCTGCAACATTACTCTGAATAAGACCACAAGCCAACTACAGTTTTATAATCCTTCTGGTTTTCTCTATGCACACACCCATTGTGACGTCCCCAAACAGAAGTAACACTTGCTCTCTTAAATAAATAATGAAGAAATAAGACATTATTAAAAACAAGCAAATTATAGACTTATTTATCTGAGACAATATCTAGCTCTACAATGAGACAAAATGCTATTGCTGCAGTTTCTTGTAATTGAAGTTTTGTTAATAAATAAGAAGCACCATAAGAGTCCCTTTTCCTACTGCATATATCCATTCCTCATGTTGTATGTGTCAGTTATCAACTATGTATCTATACAACTGCTGTACGGCTATTTTATTGCATGTCATCTGTGCCATTGTTTCTTGTATCCCTAATTATTTTTATATCTTTCTATCTCTGGAGGTCAGTAAAGCAGCTTTCATTTCCGCCTCTGAGGATGCCAGGAAAAAGAGAACTGAGGCAAATCTTGCTGCTCCTAGTTCTCATGCCAAGAATGTAGACCACAACAGCCTGTGTAAGGAAGTCTTGTTCAGTTCTTTTCAGCCCTGGGCTGAAACCTGCCCAGATCAGATGAAATCGTTCTTGGACAATTTCCCTACCCAAGAAAGAGTCTGAAAACATCTCTGCTGATCATGCACAAACTAAAAAATCTGTGGATATATCCCTGAAACAAAGGTCACCCCACCTTGAAAAATGTCAATCCCCTTGCCCAAAGTATGAAGGTATGCAAAATAGCATGTTTCCCCTTAAACTTGGTTTGATAAACAGCAAAACTATTTTCTCTAGAAGTTTCCAAATATATTCAGCCTGAGGCAGATATCCAGCCTGAAAACATTTTAGGACAAATGGCTAAAATTTTGTAAATTAAAATAAACTGAAAAGGAGGCTTTATACACAAAAGTGTGAGACAAATATTAATTAGGCCTCCCTAATAGGACCAGCCATAATTTTAACTTGCCTCATCCTTACCAGAACCTTTTTTTTTTTCATTCTTGAACTTGGAGCAGAACAAGTCACCATTTGTTACCTCCACAGCAAGAATTTGCATTTGTTAGTCCTTCATACGGAATAGCCCTAAGAGTTTTTTAGGTCAATGAACTGAAAACTAGTAGTGGACTAAAAGCCCTTCTGGCAGATACAATGACCATAATATGAAGATCAACAGCCCCCACAGTTATGAATATTACAACTATCTATTAGTCTACTATGATAACAAATCAAACTCTTGGCCAGGATAATATCCCCTATGTTTTTTAGAAGTAAAGCCAGAAACTCTTCAACTTTCTACAACAAATTAATAGTCTATAGTTGTCCTCCATTTAACAGTATGTCTTAGAACTATAGCACTACTCTAGCACAGAAATGCTTTTACACACAATGATCAGGATTATTCCAAAGGCTGAACTTGGCTCAAATACTTCCTCTTAGCCCCATACAGGCTACTTATTGTGCTCCTTTGCTGTCATTTTATATGTGGGAGGTAGATGTCCTTTACACACCAAGTATAAATGGACAGAAAGAAGCTGACCAGGTAATCCGTTTGGTTGATTTCAGACAATCAAACCTACCTCCAAAATCTGAGTGCAGAAAATTTCTTTTCAACAAAGGAACAGACTGCAAATCAATTACATCTTCCTCCCACAGAAATCATTTCTATGATTGATCATGATGTGCCCCAGATCTGATCTTAGTATCATGCATGTATTTATAGGTTATATATAGAATTGAATTTTCTATTGCTTTTCCATTCATTTTTTCCTATTGTGGGGAGGAAGCAAAACACCTTAATTAAGAAAAGGTGGAGTTGAATACTTTAGAGATCCCTGCCAGCAGTCCAAATTAACTAGTATCAGCATCTGGAAAGTACTGCTAAAACAAAAGAACAGATGTTCAGGATGTAGTGATGGCATTCTTAAACTTTTCATACTCTGAATGTTGCACACATTTGGAGGAAGCTGAGAGATAGAAGAAGCACAATCAGATGAAGTGAGCAAGGAGAAGATTAATGTCTTCTTGGCATAAGGAAGCAAGAACAATGTATCATAAGACTACAAACAATATAAACAGCACTTAATGTGCCTACAATTAATAACCACTTGAAGCAGATGCTGAGTAGAGATCTTTCCTCCCTCTGTATTGTACACCCTGCCTCGATCAGTGTGTTGCCCTCCTCGCTGTCATGATAGAGTGCCTCTCAGTCATTAATGGATTTTATTCTCACAACGCTTCTCAGAAATATTATTCCTACTTTAGGAATAGGAACTATGATCTCACAGAGTCAATTAAAACACTTGCCTGAGGGTACATAGGAGGCTTGCAGTTTTACTGGGAACTGAAACCAGGTCAAGTGACTTATCCACTATACTTATGCTTCCCATTCTTACCAGAGAAAAGATTAATCTATACCTTCTGTTAAACTTTTTATGACAACCTTTATTATTGTTTCTTTTCCACTATCCCTGTGGACAAATTGAAAGGGGGAAAAAACATGCAGCTTATAATAATTATAACTGGAGGAAGCTTCTTAGAGCCAATTTGTAGCAATGTGAACACAGTAGGCTTGAAGCCTGTATGATGTTTTTGACATTTTCTGGAAGGAAAATAACTCAGACACAAATAAAATATCTCCACAATGACAGGAGTGTTCAAAATGAGAGAAAAGAGCCTGTTGAAACAAAATAAGTGCCTCAAGGTTGGTTGGTTTAAAAAAACAAAAACAAAACAGACAAGCTAGGGGAACTCTGTTGATTTTAGAGGTTCTATAATTACTAACAGATTAACAGTTTCTATACTGAAGTCAGCCTAGTCAGTCAAACTTGACAGTATATAGAAGTTTATAGAGAAGAAGAAACTAGAACTTTTTTTTGAATGTATACATTCACACACACACACACACACACACACAGATGTATCAGTCAATACATCGTCTTTTTTGGCTAATGGAGGATTGTTGATAAACACATGCCCTAGAAAAAAAAGTCCAAATGAAAATTTAAAGAAATAGGAAACTAGTTACTGAAAGATGACTGTAGACAGACACATATGGCAGTGCTTCTCTCCCAACAGTAAAGCACTGAAAAAAAATTTAGCTTTTAAATAGATCATTAAAATAAAATACTAGAATTTACTTGTTTTTCAGAATAGTTTCCTGCCTGTTTGTACTAAATATTTTATATTTTATATCAAAGGCTTTCATTCCCATCATCTTTTGTACCATCACTAGCTCTTCCATTTGCCATTGCCTATTTAAAAATCCCATCCTGGCCTTCAGTAATTGAGCTACTTCAAACTGTGTTCTGTTGACACAACCAGTCCTGCTGCAGTGTCTGCACCTGAGATAGATGTCTTCACAATTTAATCCAGTGTAGACTGAATTTTGAATACAACTTCCCTTTCAAGCAGTTCAGCATCAAGTTCTCCAGAGGAAGAGCTGGCTGGTGAACAGAATGCAGCATGGATAGCTGTGTTCACCAAATTTGGATGAGAGAAAAGGAATAAAATGTAGGTTAGGAGAGAATACAAATATATGTCAAAAATTTGGAGTATGAGTGCTTTTCAAGAGGAACTACTGAATCATGTTTGCTTAAATGTAGGTAGGGCCATAGCAAATATAATCTCATTCAGTCCAGGAACTAGCACATGCCAGCAGGAGTGTGGGGTGCTGCTCATTGCTGGCATGGACTGGGCTAGGCTGGAGCAGCAGGGAACTGCGCATTGCTGGCAGGGGCAGGGACAGTCCTGGCATGGAGAGGGAGAGTGGGGAAGGAGAGAGCTGGTGCATGCTGTCCCTGCACTGGGCACATGGCTCCTGGACAGGGAAGGGGCTGACCAGGGATCAGAGTACCCAGGATATCTGCCAACTGCTGGCAGCCGAGTCTGGCCTCAACATGGCCACCAAGTGCTGGCAGCCATGTGGCCGGAGTCTGGAGCTCCCCCTGGTGGCCACAAGATGACATGGCAGGTGTACAAGGATTTGGGATTAACTTCAGTGCCAGGTGCACTAGATTTAGTGCCAAATCCTTGCACATGTAAAGACCTGCAAAAAAAAGCCAAACACTTCATGTGCATTAATTTAATGCACATTAAATTTAATCACACTTAAATGCCTGTGTAGATGCACCCACTGTGGATGTGTCTACACAAGACATTTACTATGAAGTTGCCTAATTAGCTCTACAGTAAATGCTTTAGCATCTACATGTGCAGTGTTATTAGGATGGCATAAACTAGTTAACTCTGCTGTAGGTTAGTACCTGCAAACGTAAGTGCTATCCTAAGATGGAGTTTATTGACTCTTGGAAGGCTAAGTAAAGGAGGGGGGAATAATACCTTAAAATACCAAGAAAGAAAACCAGAATCTATCTTCAGTGAAAACAGGGCTGGAAAGTCTAGGATCATCCCTGTCTAAACTGTCCCTGTCAAATATTTATCTAACCTGATTTTAAAACTTCCAGTGATGGAGATTCCACAGCCTTTCCACTGCAATGCCTGGTCACAATCCCTGCTCCGTGTGTGTATGTTTGTGGGGCTGGGGACTTGACCCTTTCAATGCTTAACCCCACTCAGAGCTAGACAGTTCTTCTGAATATGTAGCTTAAGTCTTCTGAATATGTAGCTTAGCACTTTTAGCCTGCTTCTTCTTGTCCTGTTCTGTGAACAAGGACAAAAATTGATTACTTGAAACATGATTGTATGCGAGTAGATGCTGTATCAGTAGTTTTACTGAAACTTTCCCAAAATCAGCCCTCCAAAATTGGGATGCCTTAAATGGGTAAGATGACCTCTGCACTGGGATGAAAGCCTGAAGATGCAGGAATAGCCACTAGGGGCTATGTTTCTTTTCTGGCCGGCATGGGGTGAAGTTCACTATTTCACATCAGAGCTATAGTTTTAACCCTCTCAGGGCCATTACCAAATTGACAATAGCTTTTGGCTAAGCAGTCAGGGGAGGACCCTGAAAAGTAGGTTCTGTCTCTGTCCCATGCAGTCAGCATTCAGGCATGACTCTGGAAAAATCTTTTTTTCTCTCATTCCACCTTTTTTCTATCATTCTGCCTACAGCAAAGTGTGTTTCTTATTTGGGGATATGGCTGTGTGAAAAAATATGGTATTCTTAACATAAGTGGTTGTTTATATGAGGGGTTCCCAACCCCTGGGGCTGTGACCCAATGCTGGGCCGTGAAGGGTTGGCTGCCAGTCCGCAGGAGGGCTGGCTGCCTGACTGGAACTGACCACAGACTGGCAAACCACAGACTGGCAAACCATGGAGTGGAAGTGACCAGCATACTGTAGACCAACAGCCAAGCCTTTTTTATACTGAGTATAAAAAAGGGTTGGCTACCTGTCCACATTATGCTGGTCACTGCTGATCCTCAGCTTGCTGATCCACAGTCACTTCTGGTCCATCTTTTGAGGATCTTTAGCCTAAAAAAGTTGGGAGCCCCTGGTTTATACAAAATAAAATTTATTTTGGTGTATTTTTCTGTATATACAGAAAGGCAGATGTTCAGTTGATGTGAACTTGCAGAACTATCAAATCAAAACTCATTTTTCAGCCAAGAATGCTGCTCAGCTCAGCATATGACCATTTACTTCAACACAGCTAAACAAACCTTACATTCGCTAAGAATAATGTCCATACACTTGACCCTACCAAGCACTTACCTAACTTATGCTCTGTGGTTTAATACCTAAACACAAAAGAGTGACTGATGGATGAAAATTCACTGTGATTTCACATTTGCTTTCTCTCATTTGGGGTGATTAGGATATTATTGTTATTTTAATACAACAATGGGGCTTGGGTTTTTTTTTCCTTTTAAAATAATCTTTTGAACATGGTGATAGAGATTAGTGATATCAGTCTTGATGTAATAATGATCTACAATTTTGAGACCATTAAGGATGTATCAACACGTCTACTATAGAAGATTATAAAAGTTTTAAACCAGCTCAATTTAACACAAACCCAGGAGTTTTTACTGTATACACTTCCCAGGGATTTGTAATTCATAATCTCTCTGGATGTATGATAATTTAACATCTGCTGTTTTGCTATAATGTTCTAGAGTTTCAGCCTAGGCACCTAACAATATGTTTACAGTTTTATGTACTCCAGTTAAAAAAATTGTCAGTTTTAACTCGGAGACATACCAACATACAAATAAATTGTAAGTACCATTGTGTCATTGAAAAATAAATGCACATAAGCTAGAACATGTTCATTTATCTTTTATTTTACATGACGTTCTACTCCCTACAGTGAGGAGACAGTTTCAAAAAACAGGTCAGATTTTCCATGAATTAAGGGATTTTTGGCAGGTGTCTACACATGCAGACTTGGCACTATAATTAGCCCCAAGTCCCTGCATCCCTGCCATGTGCCGCTGTGGCCACATGGCTGCCAGCACTTGGCTGCCACGGTGAAGCCAGAGTCAGCCACCAGTGCCTGGCAGCCACCTGGGAAATTCTGATCCCTGGCCAGCCCATTCCCTGCCCAGGAGCTGCATGCCCAGTGCAGGGGCATTTCCCACCCCGCCTCCCTCCCCCAGGGCTGCTCCAGCCTCTGCCCCTGCCAACAATGCCCAGCAGCCCGCTACTCCAGCCTGGCCCCTACCAGCGATGACCAACCCCCTGCACTACTGCTGGCCATGGTACTGGCCCTACTGGTCCTGGCACCCCTGTACCCCCACCCCCTGCACCCAGGCCCCTGGACAGCCATGCACCCAACAGCTGGGACCAGGGCACTTGCTGTGGAAGGCCCTGCCCAACCCACTCCTCCTGCAGTCTCCACAACAGCTGACCTGCCCCACCACTCACACACCCCCTACCCATCCCCAGCACCACTGTCAAGACATATGAATGGGTGAAACATGGTGGGGCCTAGGGGGCAGGGCCCTGGGACAGATGCCCAGCACCCCAGCCCCTGGATGTTCCCTAGGACTGGCCTCAGGCTGGTCCCCTAGTGGCAGAGCAGACCTGGCATTAAACTTAGTGCTGGGGCATGTCTCCACATGTGTTAATGCGCATTAAGTAATTTGATACCTGCATTTGCAGGTAACAAATTTAGGCTCAATAGCCTAAGTTAATGTGTATTAGGGGCATGCACATGTAGATGTACACCCATAATGTGCATTAACTTAGGCTAATGTGCATTAATGCTTCTCATGTAGACGTGCCCTAAGTATTGAAAAGGAATGATTTTTGTTTGTCCAAAATTTTATATAAAAATTATTTAAAAGAAATGTAGAATTTTCATCTTCTTTCATTATTCTTTTACTCTCCTCCCCTTTCTTTCTTTCCTCTTATTTTGACCACTTAAATAGGAAAGGGGGGCTTGAAAAATTGGACAGTTCCTCCCCAAAAGGAAAACTGAATACCTTTGTTTTTTTAAATTAAATTAAAACAGAACATGGTTAAAACAGAACATTTCCTTTTTGGAAAACATAATACAGAGTTTCATTTAAAAAAATGTCTACTAACACTAGCAAAAATTTGTGAGGCCTATGAATTGTAATTCAGCTTGTTTTAGGATTTCAGTTAACAGGTCTATCGATTTTATTGTTAGGGATAAAAATGAATAAATGAGTTCATGTTCTTTGCTCAGCTACATTCAGTAGTAGAATTTTTACTATATTACATGGGTGACATCCCAGCTATTTGCAGCAGAACTTAATGGAAAATTCCTTTTTATTTTTATTTTTTTTTTGGTAAGAGAACAAAGAAAAATCAAAGAAAGCTCTTACCTCTGGTGAACAAAATATTCTGGCACTATAGCATTGTTGCAAACTCTATCCTGATTCTGGAACCATTATAAACATAGTTACTTTTACACTCATGTATAATTATATAATTACACTTGCTTCAAAGTGAAATCTCACATTCAGAAAGTTCAACTGGCACATAATATTAAAAACTGTTGAAGTCCAATTTTCCAAAGTAAGTTAAGCATTTAGGAGTCCCAATCTTTAAGTCACTGTTGAAAATGAACCTTAGGTAGCTTTTCATATTTACCCCATGTTGTGACCTGACAAGCGAGGGAGACAATGAAGATGCTATGGACTTCTAAAGCCAGGGCAAGCAGATGAATAGGAGAGACCAGTTGAAAAGCTTGCAGTGTATAATCTTGTCTTATACATTGTCACTTAGTTTCTGAAAGCAGGCTGGAGGCCACATAAAATAACCATCAACACCTAATTATACCTTAGAAGCAACCTAGCACAGTTAAACAACCCAGTGGAAAATAGATACTTTTACATTAAGTCAATTGAACAGTCAATTGAAATAACAACCTACCCACTATGAGTAATAGGACCAAAGCCTGGCTCTCAGTTGGGAAAGCTGCCACACAAAATGCTCTTGTTTAGATAAAAACAGGAGGGTTATAGATTAGAAGATCTAGAACCAAGGTATTTGATCCACATTTATTACAGTGAAGGGGACTGTATCAGAACCAAGCAGAAATAGGTCAGAAGGAAGATGCAGGACCTAGAGACCTATCCAAATAACAAATGCATGGATTTCACAGAAATCATGACATAGGTTGATCTATGTGAAATTCACAAAAGAAAAAAAAACTTACTAAAAATAAAATACTGAACCTCCAGTGGGAGCCAGCTGTCCCCCCAGCTGTATGTCCCACTTGGGAGAAGTGGAGACAAAGATGGGAAGGTAAAATAGCTGCCACCCCATTCCTCACTGCTGAGTGGCTGAGAGGGCTGCCTGGAAAGCAGCCCTGCCTGACTCCACCAATAAGCAGTAAGGGGCAGGGCTACATGATGGACAGCTCTCTCAGCCAATCAGCAACAAGGAAAAGACCAGTAAGATGGACAGCCCTCTCTACCAATCAGCAGGGGGGGGGGGGGGCCGGGCACTGAGCTCCTCAGTCAATCAGAGTTGTGTGGAGGGTGCAGCCATGATAAGCCCTCAGAAATGGTGGCTGCCCCATGATCTGCCCATGAAATTGGCAGGCCATCTCCTTGAGTTGGGTAGATTCCTAGTTCTGTCAAGGATCCATGCTGTTTGGCAGTGCATCCTATTATTTAACATTGATCTCTTTACAAAATAAATCTCTTCCATTTTGTGGAAGCTATTTTTATTAAGGACAATAAAGGCACATGATTTGGAGGTAGGCTAGATTTCTAAAATATCTGGCCAGCCAGAGTCATATTAATTGGAGCTATCTTTACTCCATTTGGAATATGGTAACCATCAAACATCAGTACCAGTATGTGGTGCCATTGCTCATGGCATCAGTGGAGGATGAGCTGATCCTGAAAGCAAAATTCCTGCAATAGGCCTTTATGGAACCAATCCCATGAATTGCTAAAAGCTTCATGTACAGCTGAACAGTTTGAGCTTTCACTTACAAGAGCTACATGAAGAGATCACACTATTTGCAAACCTTTTCAGTGACCATATCCCTATTCCGTCATCATGAAAGAATATAATGAAAGAATCCCTGCTCCCAGTCTACTGGCTGGCTCTGTAACCCACTTGAGATTAAATCTGCTGCCTGGCCATATAGCAAGCATCAACCATTATTTTTCTGGAGCTGAACTAGATTTTCTGTGCATGGTGTTTCCGTTGAATGTAAATAAATTAATATCAGGTCCTTTTACCTGTAGGATGTTTATAATGCAAATGGATTAAAGGACAGCAAGTTTTAAAAAGACAAAGTAGTTCTTTCACAGGGGGAAAGAAGAGAGTTAAATAATGGAAGCAGTAAAGAAAGGACTATTTGGGGCTAGGGAAGTGAAGGGAACAGACAGGCCTGGATAGATGTAACATCTGAAGCTCTTCAAATGCAGCTGCACTTTGAAGAGCTTAAATAATGGAGTGATTGAGTTGCCTGCTCATGCACAGCTGCCATTCTTTCTAATGCACACTCCCTGCCCCTGCTAGAGTGCTTCAAAATTGTCATGGCTGCAGTGTGTTCTCCAAGCAGAGGGTGCAAAAAGGGATTGTTCATTACTAATTCACCCAGGGTTGGGGAAAGAGTAGGGCAGACTGCCAATGAGTATCCTCCTGTGCATTCCACTTCAGGTCTCCAGGGGTATGTCCACATGACTCTTGTGGCAGGATGCATGCTGAGAATGAAAAAAATGTTCCCTGCACTGCATATTGGCAGCACGGGATCAGAATTTGGTACTGGATTTCCAGGTACCAAATAAAAACACCAGGAAGAAGAGCAGAGCAGGGCAAGGCAAGCCAGGACTCCGACCTGCAGAGACGCTTTAGCATCCAGGTGCCCCCTGCTGCCCTAGCATGCTGCGTTCACATGCCAGGCAAGCAGGAGTTATGCAAGGCTGACCCAGGAGCTGTCACTGGTAAGTAGGGACTGTGGGGTGGGGGGAATTGTGAGGGGGAGTTCCTGTGGACTGGTCTGGTGTCATCTAGCAGGCTTAGAAGGTACAGCAGGGAGAGCTGCAAGGCCGGGCTAAAGGATGGCAGGGAGGGACCACCACTGCACAGGACCTGGTCACCCCAGAAGCTCCTGTCTATTTATCCATCTGATTACCATGGGCAAGGCCAACTTGGCTAACTTGTAGCCCCTTTATATGGGGGCTAATGGATGGATGACACAACAAAATACTTGGGACAACTAATGAAAAAGCAGGATAAGAGTGTCATGTGGGTCAAAGGGTAAAAACACAAAAATAAGTGTGCCTGAGGGGGACACGAAGAAGAGCCCCCCAGGCCACACCTACCGGTCCTCAAAGGCATCCAATATGCCGGTGGAGGTCGCCTACTGGTGCTCTGCCCAGAAACATGCACGGACAAGTAAGAAGAAAGTGGCCCCACAGTCTCTGGGCACCTTCCTGGCCAGAGCCTCCTTCCTGGTCAAGTACAGGCCTCACTTGTCCAGGGTCAGAAGGAGGTTGACCAGGAGGTGCCAGGACTTGGTGGTTCTGTGGATGGGGTGACCAAAAACAAAAAGATGGGGGGTGAAATTCAACCAGAACCTCAGGAGGAAGTTCTGGAGGTGGAAGGGCTGCAGCAGAGTCTCCCTCTGCCCACAGAAGAGACAGGAGACCAAGGTATCTGTGAAGCTCACCACATACACACCTGTGGCAATGACTCCATGGAGGAGCCACCAGCTGAGGTCCCCAGTGGCTTGTAGGATGAGGGTGGAGTCCAGCCACGCCCTTGCCAAGCAGGTCCCACCACTTGGTGCCTGGGTGGGACACAAAGGTGTCATGATGAAGAGTGCAGCGCATGAGCATGTAGAGGTGGTGGCAATGAATGGTGGAAAAGCAGACTGGTCTGGTGTCTTCCAGTTGGCTTAGGTGGTGGAGCGGGGAGTGCTGCAAGGCCAGACAAGGCGCTGGTCCCACGACAAACTCCAGTGGGCTGGAGGACATGGGGGGGCAGGGACTGCCACTGCATGGGACTTGGTCAACCCAGAAGTTCCTGAGAGTGAGCATTCCTGAGCTGTTTGCTAGGGCAAGTTTTTTAACTGCTGGGGCGAGCACAGGTGCTGGCCCCAGGCTCTAGCGCCTCCTGGCTGCAGATCCAGGAAGAGCTGGGCAGGGTTATTTTGCCCCAAGTGGCACAACTTGCCTCACACCAAAGTGCATGTCCAGGCACGTGTGCTGAGGCAAAAATCTGCAGCTCAAATTTGTGCCACTCCTATGTGAGCTGCTGCAAATGCACATGGCTGCATGTGTGGATGCGTCCCAGAAGTGAATCCCCCTCTCCCAGTCCCCGGCCGGAACCAAGAGACTCAATGTTGAAAAGTTCAGAGAGCTCCTACTCCCAGCTCCCAATACTTGCATGCCTCTCTGTAGCCAATCTCCTGATTCCAGCAAAGGGGTGCTCTGGAAGGCTGGAGGCAAAGAAAAACACAGGGATTTCTGTTTTACAGGCCCAGTGACAATTAAGTACACAGAAGAGCTTCATTTATTGTCTCCCCTACTTCCCCTACTCCTTCCAAGAAGAAGAGGGGGAGAGACCATAGCACTGTGGGGTGCTGGAGGACTAGGATACCTAGGTGTGTCTACAATTTCATTAATGCACTGTAGTTACTGTGCATTAAGTTTAGTACTTGGATAACCAAGTACTAAATCAATGAACAGTAATTCCCACTACTGTGCAGTAACACTAGTCCATGAGGTTTTCATAGAATCATAGAAGTAGGGTCGGAAGGGACCTTGTAGATCTTCAAGTCCAACCCCCTGCCTGGGCAGGAGGGAAACTGGGCTCAAGTGACCCCAGCCAGGTAGGCATTGAGCCGCTTCTTAAAGACCCCCAGAGTAGGAGCCAGCACCACTTCCCTTGGAAGTTGGTTCCAGATCCCAGCCGCCCTAACTGTGAAGTAGCTCCTACGGATGTCTAAACTAAACCTACTCTCCAACAACTTGTGGCCATTATCCCTTGTTATCCCGGGGGGCGCTGGGGGAAACAAGGTCTCCCCCAAACCCTTCTGGTCCCCGCCAGTGAGTTTATAGACAGTCACCAGGTCCCCCCTCAGCCTTCTCTTGTGAAGGCTGAACAGGTTTAGGTCCCGTAGCCTCTCATTGTAGGGTCTACCCTGCTGTCCCCGGATCATGCGGGTGGCCCTCCTCTGGACCCTCTAAATGATGTCCACATCCCTCTTGAATTGGGGTGCCCAGAACTGGACACTGTTTTTTTTTTTTATGCTAACTGTGCAGTAGCCTAATACTACTGTGCAGTAGCTTACTAGCATGAGTGTTTGCCCAGCATGTTACTGCACAGTGTTATTAGGCTACTGAGCAGTTGGTATCTCATACAGATGCACCCCTTGTTTCATTTCATAGAGTAGACAGACTTAACAGGAAGTGCTTCAAAATGATGCTCTTCCACAGTAATACTTGTTTTCTTCAGAGCTCTTTCATTTGACTGTGAAATGGCCGGAATGAAGCTGGCTCTAGGTTGTTACAGCCCTGGTCCTCCCTTGGCTTCCAGTTTTAAGGGAGGCCCAGCAGAACAGGATGAGTACCTGTTCTCTTCCTCTGGCTGTCTATTCAGAAGTATGTCTCTCAGTGTTTCTGACTTTGAGTGTAATCATTCAATTGGAGATGGGTGAGAGAATTTCTTTGGAAGCAAGAAAAAAAAACAAAAACGAGTCCTATCGTGAAAGATACATGGGGCATTTTTGGAGCTGCCATGCCTCCACCAGCTGATTCCCTTCCTCCAAACACTGTGGCTGTCTGTTCTCAGTGTACATCTGGAGGCTTGCTTAGCCAAGAGCAACCTGCAGGTGGTAACCATGTTACATCTGCCAGGCCTCCACCTCTGCCTGAGCCTAAATTGTGTGGGTTAGCATTCCAACCGTTAGCTGAAGTAGGTATATTTGCTTTCCACATCTGCTGCTACCTAGTCAAATGAGCTGCAGAGCTCAGGCTCCCCAAATAACAAGGTGATATATTTTTCATCATTAAACTACAAATTTTTGCAGGTGGATAGCCCCCATCACTCTGCTGTGAGCAGGTTAAAATTTCTCCTTAAAATAACAAGCCACTCTTCCCTGAAGCTAAACACAACTCACTGTTTTACTTGTGAGTGAAAGGTGTTTTACCATTTTCATTATTTAATAAAAAAAATGGTACTCACTGGTGGAAACTGATTTCTTTATCATACAACATATTACAGCTATTAGCATTATATAATTATTAACCTTTGAGGTACTTAAGGATAATAAGGGAGTAATACAGAAGGATTCACCAATACCATGTATCTAAAGGTACTTTGAACCAGAAAGTCTGATTCCTGGGAAGATACAAATTATCATTATGGCTTTTGACCCAACAGGGAACATCTGCCAGAGTTAGTGATCCTAATCATCTGAACCACCTGTTGCTTTCTAGGCCATTACACAGCTGTAGTTGTCAGTTACCATCATGTTTCTCAGATGTATCTGAAGGTGTATCTTGTCAAGCTACAGTGGGTTCCAACAAGACCTATGCAGCTAATTTTTTTTTTTGTCAGGCAGTCAGAGATATTATATCCAGAGAGGTCTTATAGGACATTTACCTGTATGGTTTAGCAATCTGACTTCCAGTTCAAGATAGAGTTCACTTTATTTACCGCAAATAAGAGAACAAAATAGTATCCCATGTATGGTCTACTCAGTGACTAAACCCCCCAAGTGCTGGGACAATTAGGTTTTATGTTTTGTCTCCATGTGTATTTTCCTCCCCTTTTTCTCAGTCAACCCAAATAGCTTGCTAGAACAAAGTGCCCTCAGCACTTGTGGCCAAGACTCAGTAACTTAATCTGGGATCTTCCTATGAAATGCACAGGTAGGGAGTCCAAATTAAGCAAGGAGAAGCCTTTACGAGGATGAAAGCCTTTTATCTTACCCCAATTCCTTTGGCCTCTTCTGTTGGAAACTAATCATTTCTAAAACCACAAACAACCGTGTTTTCCAGTGATGTTTATCACATCAGCATAACAATGTCACCATGTGGTGGCAGGAGCATGAGACAAGGAGCTGGGACACCTGCACTCTTTTCCCGAATCTCCCCAATTGGATGTGTGACCTTGGGCAAATAATATCTCTGCTTCCACATCTGTAAAATAAGAAATCCTACCTACTTTAGCTTATGAGGGTTAATCACTGCACGTCGAATGGCTGGAGATACAGTATTTACATTTTTGAAGTGAATTAAAATAATTTATATAGCACAAATCAGTGTTTTTTATTACAGTCCTTCATACAGAGGTCATATTTTTAATATGCCACAATAACAAAAAAAAATCATCTCTCTCAGCATGCAAAACAGCTGCTAGGTACTGGATTCCTGTTGTAAAGAAAGAGAGTTTAGGCAATGCTGCAGGTACTGAGATGAAGTTAACTTTTTAGCAGACAAAATGGGCATGTTTCAAAAGGACTGTTTCTCAGCCACTCCAAACCTCCAGCTGAGCATCCTTTCATTTTGATTCATAAGTTGTAAGCAACCTCTCCCATGGTAAAGGGAGGAAAAGTAGTGAACTGTTACACTGGACAATTCTGTCCACACACAGAGTGAATGCTAAGTGGACTGTCATAGTGTTAATGAAGGGACAGTCAAGCTGTGTTCCAGTCACCAAAACTCCAATGGGATAAGTGTGGTAGGAACTCAGAAACGTGCTAAAATGACTGACAAGGAATATAAGTAGGAGAGGGGAACTCGGTGGTTCTGTTATAACATCAGAAAATTAAGATCTGATACTGTCCAAAGTCTAGCTCAGACAAAAGAAGACTAGCTAATCCTAGTGCCTGAAATCCACAGGGGTCCTATTCTGAATCTCAATTACTGTAATGTGGAGGACACATCACAACTGGCTTCAGTTCATCTTCTATATAACCTCAAGTGAGTGTCATAAGCACCGGCTATCCTGAAGTGGCTACCTCCTCTTTCCTTTCTTTATTATAGGAAACTTTAAAGCAGAATGGGAAGTGGTGGTGGGGGGAAACCATAGCACCTATTTCCAAACTGTTTTACTTCTGTGGCAATTCAGGAATATTGTCAGGCTCTCTTGATCCGGTTGCTTATGTATTACTAGCAAATTGCCCATCAAGAATAATGGATGACCTAATATCCCACTGGGCTTGATTACCCAATCTTCCTTTGGGTTGCTCACATGTTGGTTAACCATCCAGGAGGTTGAATTAGATATGGGGTTGTCAACCAGGGACACATACGCCCGGGGTTACTTGGGACTGTCCCAGGGAGTATGCGCGAGCAGGTGGGGATGAAGCATCACCACCCTGCACCACCGCCACCTCCCAGGAGCAGAGCCAGGAAGGACAAGGCCAGTGGTGCTCCTTTGAGGGCTGCACAGGACCCACCCAGCCAGCCGGACATGGTGGGGGGAGGAAATTTGCACATGGCAGCCGCCGCTGCCACCCACACCCCCACACTGCCACCACTCGATACCTCCCCACTTAAATCACTGGCTGGAGCTATGCCCCCAACCTGCTGCTGCTGCCTTCAAAGAGTCTTACAGACACACAGAGACACACACAAACAGATGGACTAAGCCATTTATATATATTATATTTAGAGGGTGAAATATTTTTATGAGTTGGAATCCATTATAAATTATGACAGCTTCAAAATAGATATCCCTTTTGTTTTTGTCATAATGAATCTTTCTTATAAAAGCTATTTTGCATACAGTAACTAGAAACCAAAAACTGGTGTGTGCTTCTTATCATGCCTATGTCTTTTATAAGCTTCCATTTGCGGTCACTGAATCATTTCTAACTTTGAGGTCTCTGTTAAAACATAGGGCTGAAATATTAGGAAGATATAATTTTTCGTTTTAATAATTTTAATTAAAAAAGAATTAACTGCACATTTTGCTAAAAGGATAAAATTACACTTCAACAAAGGTACTTTTAATTACAGGATATATGGGGACATACAGTTCTCCCTTTTTCCTCCAGCTCATACTCCCTTCAACTGTCTTACTTGTTTTAAGGACAACAGCAGTAAGATATGGCCTGATGGATAGAAAATTTGCTAAGACAGTGATATACCAATAACGCCCACTGGTCTGTTTCTTATATAATGTGAATCGCAAATCAAGATTTGGAAGATAGTAAAGGTAGACCTTACTTTCAAATGCTAAGTTAAAATGTATTTCCTTGGAGTTATTTAAAAGAACACCTTCAAGTTGAAAATTACTTTTCTGACTGAAACTTTTGGACATTACAGAGTTAAGGTGACATCTAAGATTCGTAATTTCCATGCTTCTCCTCCTCCTCCCCTACCCCCTCCCCACCCACTTTTCTTATTTACTTTGGCAGCAATTTTGCAAAATCTCAGTTGCTCAGTTTCACCCATCTGCAGCATAAACCACAAAAGGCTTGATCCTGCAAATATTAACATGTAGTATTAACTTCATACATGTGAGCTGACCTTTTTACTTCTACAGAATAAGTGCTCATACACAAAATTAAACACACATGTAAGCCTTTGCAGGAAAAATGCCTCTCCCTTGCCAGAAAAAGAACCAAAAAACAAATACATAAATATTACGAGTGCAGCAAAAAGATTCTCATTCTTTTTCATGAATTAAAAAAGTATATTTTTAAAACATTAAATATTAAAACAGTATATAAATATTTTATGCTATTCAGAAGATAACAGAAAGTAAACTGGACATTTTAAAAGTAATTAATGAACAATATTCAAGCTGATACTGTCCTTTTAAATCTGCACATCTTTGCTCAAAATTTTAAATAGACTGCCATGAATTTTTTCTATCAAAAAGAAAATCTGGACAAAAGAATTATTTCAGGCAGAAGAACATGTTTCATAGCTTCAGAAAGAATCATTGAACAAAGATTGAGAAGAGACGTCAAAATTGGAGGCAATCACTTTGCATTCATGCCAGGTAAATCAATGATTGATGTAACCGATGCAGTGAAACATCTAACAGAAAAGTACAGAGAAAACAGAAGAGAAATTCACTTGGAGTTTGTTGGGATGGAAAAAGTGTGACCATGTGCCAAGAGAAGTGATGTGGTGGTTCATACAGGAGCAACTAGTACCAGAAGCTGATGTAACACTTGTACAGGATGCATGCAGAGGGCTAACAATATGAGTTAGAAGCACATGTAGAGAGACAGAGGATTTTCTGGTAAATGTTGGGGATCAGCATTACACCTTTTCCTGATCCTGCTAGTTCTCTTCTAAAGACATGTAGAAAAATGTCCCTCAGTGTGTGATGTTTTCAGATGATATGGTTTTGGTTGCAGAAATCAGAGAATAGGCAGAGTATAACTTGCAAGAACACTCTTGGAAGGCATGATGAGGTACAAGGAAAAATATGGAATATGCATCATGGATAATTTCAGACAATAGTAAGGTAAACACATATTGGCACTGGATGACCAGCAAGTACAATCTTTGTTCAATTTAAAGAGAGATGTGGAAGTAAGGAGAAGAATCAAGTAGGGACCAGATGAAATGGAGGGAAGGAGGGAAGGCTAGATATCAGGAGACGCTACTTCACTGTCAGGGCGGCTAGGATCTGGAACCAACTTCCAAGAGAAGTGGTGCTTGCCCCTACCCTGGGGGTCTTCAAAAGGAGGCTAGACAGCCACCTAACTGGGGTCATTTGACTCCAGCATCCTTTCCTGCCCATGACAGGGGGTTGGACTAGATGATCTGCTTAGGTCCCTTCCAGCCCTACAAACTATGAAACTATGATGTGAGTAGAGTGGTTGGTGATAAGAAGGGTGGCTTGTCTGAAGGGAAGAATCTACAAAACAGTGGTGCAGCTGGTGTTGTTGTATGGATCAGTATTGATAATGAAGAAAAAGCTGCTGCCTAACATGAGCATGATGGAGATGAGGATGCTGAAGTGGATTTGTTGAGTCAACAGGAAAGATCATGTAAAAAACAAAGAAAAAGGTGACAACAATAGAGGAAAAGCTGAGCAAAAGCAGAATTATATGCTTTGGGCATGTAGCTGGAAGACTTGAAGAATATGGAGGAAATAACGCTCAGGTCATGAGAGTCAGGAGCAAGAGAAAGTAGAGCATAATAAGATGTGGAGTATATATATTAATAAAGGACCTGAAAACATGCAGTGTTTCAGCAAAGATGGCAAAAAACAAAAGCTTGTGGGAAAACGAATACTCAGAAATGAACCCCACCTAGCAGAAAAAACTGGGAAGAAGAAATTGAACAAAATGTGTGTTTATTCCAAAACACTGGGTGTTATCCATTTTGGGAGGAAAATACTTTATTTATATTTGGTTAAATTTCAGTATGAAATGTAGCTTCAGAATGAAAAATCACATAGCTTCATATCAAAATTGTTGAATCAAACTTTGACTTGACAGATTTCTTCCAGCTGAGCCACCTTGCCATGTTCAACACAATGATACCCCATTGTAGAATGCAGTAGAATTTTTACTGGAGTCTATGTGGTACAAGGCATCATTGCACAGAGATACCGGAGCTGGCTCTCTATAGACTTGGGTTTTTTTTATCAAAGCAATACAGTATCACACTGCTCCCAGTCTGATTAGCTCTGCTGAGAAGGTGGGTAGATTAGCCCAGCACCAGACCAATGCTAATGCGGTGCTACTCTTCCCACTGCTACAGCTATTGCCTGCAGGGTTATATCTAGTAGCTCTTCATAGTGCTGTATTGTGCTGCATGGATGAGGCCTGTCATTTCCACAGTAGAAATAACAGACAAATAAATAAGAGCTGATACTAGTTGTGGTGCAATTCTCCATTTTTCCTTCTTTTCATCATCCTGCATGTCCATATCATGCAACTAATCTCAATTCCTGGAGCTGGCTCCATCGTCTTTCCTTCAAGAATAATGAAGGGATATTTACAGGACCCTGAGCTTTTACCACTCTGACGCATGTAATACAGAAGTTTGATTTTGGTTATCATTTTCCTTCTTTTTATTAGGTTATATCAGTCCTCTCTTTTCTAGTGAAAATAACATAATATCCCTTAACCTCTCCTCATACTTAGACCAGGCATAATAGTATCCTGGCTCTGGCTCTTCAAGACAATAGTTCTTCTGTGATTTTGACTTATTTTTTGTATAATGGTTCCATCCTTACTTGCAGTGGTGAGGTGACTGAGAGAGCACACTGCTGAATCTGAGTAGCTAAATATGAGTTTGAGAAGCAGAGAGAGGAAACAGCTATTTAATCTATACCAGTCAATGGAAAGACTCAGTTCCTGTCCATACTTCTTCCTTCTTATGCCCAGTATGGATGCTAAGAAGCATCCCTTATGCTCAATTGCATGTACCAAATGCCAGAAATGAGGCAGTGCTGCCATCTTAGAGTATCCCTGAACACATGTTCTCCTGCTGTTTTCAGACAATCTCATTTACACTTCTTGGCATAATCTCCAGGCTAATCTAATGTGTCATGCTGCCTCATTTCTAGAATTTGCCATGCACTCAGCTGGAATGAATGGGTAAGGCATGTTTCTGGGTGTGGCACAGAGGTGGTATGGATGTGCCTATAGAGCTAACATGGAGCTGTCTCCATAGAGATAATTTAGTAGATGTAGGTGGGTAATCAACTCTCCAAACACAGTCATAGTAAATGCCACATGTATTTATTGTATGAGATTACAATTCAATGAGGTTATACCAGGAATGAACCCTAGCTAATCTCTTTCTGTCCGTCCCCCCACCCCCCTTGCACCAAGCTGCTTTTCTGACCTATGGGGATTATTGCAAGCATTAAGCATTAGCGGTGTATAAAATGGGCCATATTTGATTCTGATTTGGCCCAAACCAGGGACGACGATTCGATTCATTGATTCAGATCACTGTCTCCAATTTGATTCGGCTGAATCCAAATCTGAAGATTTGATGCTTATTCAAAGAATCAGTGATTCAGCCATAGACACAGCTTTAAATGTTTTTTCTACATACCTTGAGGTACCAGGCATGGCTCATGAATGCTGCAATGCTGGGACAGATGGAGCATCCCACAGGAGTGCAGAGGGGCCCCCCGTGTGCTCAGCAGTGAACCCAGAAGTGGACTGGAAGTACTTGCAGTCATGAGGTGACAGAAAGAGCACACTGTTGAATCTGAGCAGCAAAACATAAGAGTTTGAGAAGCAGAGAGAGGAAATAGCTATTTAATCTATATCAACCAATGGAAAGACTCAGGTCTTGCCTATATTGCCTCCTTCTTATGCCTAGTATGGGTGCTAAAAAGCATGTCCCTCATGCTCAATTGCATGTACCAAATGCCAGAAATGAGTCAGTGCTGCTATCTTAAAGTATCTTGGAACATGTACTCTCCTCCTCCTCTCAAACTATCTCATGGACGCTTCTTGGTATAGTATCCAGACTAATCTAATGTGTCATGCTGTCACATTTCTAGAATTTGCCATGCACTCAGGTGGAATGAATGGATAAAGCATGTTCTTTGGTGTGGCGCAGAGGTGGTGTAGATGTGGAGCTAACACTGCTGAGCACGTGGGACACCCCCCACCCGACACACCCCTCTGGCTCAGCGATCAGCCACAGGGGGATGCCAGGTACCCCCTCAGAACCAGGAGGCACCAGTTGCTGATCTGGGGGGTGCAGGGGAGGCCCCGCGTGCTCCCCAGTGGACCCAGAAATGGACTGGAAGTACCTCTGGTCCACTTCCAGGTCTGCTGCTGAGCATGCTGGGGAGCCCCCCACATGCTCCTGTGGGATGCTCCATCCGTCCCAGCATCTCAGCATTCACAAGTCACCTATCTAGAGGTATGTAGAAAAGCCATTTAAAGCTGTGTCTATGTCCAAATCACTGAATCTTTCCAAATCTCTCTGAATCAATTTGAAGGGTTCCAACTCGATTCAGAGATTAAAGGGTGTCCTGATTCAATTTGGATTTGGTGATTCAACCACTGAATCAGGCTGAATCTCCACTGAATCAAATGAGGAACCAAAGTTTCTCACAGCCCTATTAAGCAACCAATCCATTTGGGGTTAGCTCCCTATTTTGTACTCCCTCCCCCAGTTTAATAAATGGATTCTGCATTTCAGTTAGTTTCTAGCTTACCATACATACTAACCATTGAGAGTCACTTCGAAAGCCAATTCAGTTTCTATATTTCAGTCTGGGTGTCACGTTTTTATTTTTCAGCTGGCAACCTATCTTTGACAGCATAAAAAGTATATATTCAATATTTTGAGGGGAAAATAAGGCCATACCTTTTCCTCCACTGAAGTACATCAATCCAGGAGAATCTTTTGCAGGGGCTGGAATGGAAAAAATGGTCAATATGACTTTTTTTACCAGACAAAATTTGACCATATTTGACCAATATGACCAATTTTTACCAGACAAAATTTAAGGATGGTCTTTTAAAATTTTTTTTTAAGAGAAGTTTGATGTGTGTGATTATCTGGCCATGGCATGAAGTAATCAAGGACACTGAGTCAGCAAATAAACCCTAATACAACATATTAGGAAATTACATGAGTGAAATAATGTAATTATTGTTTGTATTAAAACATTTTGCATGGAGTTATGTGCTGATTGAAGCAGCTACAAGTGGGTTATAAGAATCCCTCCCTACCAAAAAAAAGATCAATGACCCACTGTGTAAAATAAAAATAAAAATGGAATGGTTAAACACAAATAAAGAAATGCATTCCAATGATTACAGGAATTGAATTTCCTTTTCATTACATTAGTTTTATGCTGATGTATTTCCTGTGATGATAGACTTATGCCAGAGAAAAAACAGTGCAACAGAATGGACAATCATTCCCTATTTATTTTAAGTTCAAAACAGCAGATCTAAAATGTCAGTATTCTGGCAATACTGCTGGAATGTTTAAACTAGTTTGTATGGTCTAAGATGTCAGAAGAGCAATGTCTCCATTGATTTCCCAATGAAAGTCAAATAAAATATTTCCAAACTCTATAGTTGGGACTGGAAGATTGCCAGAAAGTGAAAGGATTACATACATTCATCATGACAGGCCAGTAGGAGAAAATATCTCCTTTATTGTGTATAAGCTGCAGAATGAGTTTATAAGAAATATAAGGCTGACATCATCTGTGTAGAATCATAGTGCAGAATGCTAACACTGGAAAGAAAAGGATAGAAACATGGCATCATATCAATTCTTTTTACAAACTAGAAAAATACAGTATTAAAATCCATAGTGAAACCTAGACTTCTATTTCATAGTATCATAGTATCATAGTACTTAGGGTTGGAAGGGACCTAAACAGATCATCAGGTCCGACCTGGTTTCATTGTGGTCCATTTCAGTATCTGCAGTACATGCAGAAAAAAACAGGCAAGATACCACTCATTCAGTGGTTAGTCAGATCAATAATTGTTAAGTGTTTTGTAGTAACTTCTGTAGGGGGGATGCACCAATCTAAGAGTGATAGCCTGCCCAGTGCAAATATGACACACAATAGTCACAGTAGAGATGATCACCTACCAACCATCAATGGAGAGCTGGTGAAAGAACAGTTAGAGAGGCTGGATATCTATAAGTCAGCAGGACTGGATGACCTCCATCCAAGAGTGCTGAACAAACTAGCCGAAGTCATAACAGAACCACTGGCGAAACTCTTTGAGAATTTGTGGTGCTCAGGAGAGGTCCCAGAAGATTGGAAAAGGGCCAATGTTGTGCCCATCTTCAAGAAGGGGAGGAGAGAGGACCCAGGGAGCTATAAACTGATCAGCCTGACCTAAATCCCAGAAAAGATCCTCGAAAAATGTCTCAAGAAGTCCATATGCAATAAGCTAGTAGAAGGAAAAAATCTGAGTGACAGCCAGCATAGTTTTGTTGTGGGTAGGTCATGTCTGACTAACCTCGTCTCCTTCTATGACCAGGTTCACACCACCTGGATAAGGAAAATGAAGTCTATGTCATTTACTTGGACTTTAGGAAGGCCTTTGACTTGGTGTCCCATGAAGCTCTCAAGGTAAAACTAGGGGACTATGGGCTCAACAATGTCATATGGGTGGGAAACTGGAGGTGGGGTTGGACTCAGAGAGTACTAATAGACCTGGTTTACCTGTGTTGACCTGGTGGAAAGCAGCCAGTGGGATCCCCCAGGGTTTGGTACTTGGACCAGGGCTTTTCAACATCTTCATCAATGATCTGGATGTGGTGGTGAAAAGCATATTGGCAAAGTTAGCTGATAACACTAAGCTATGGGGCAGTGCGGCCATGCATTGGAGTAGGCTCACAATCCAGGTATACCTAGACAGATTAGTTAGATGGGTGGACCAGAACCAGATGCTGTTCAACACTGAGAAGTATAAAGTGTTCTGTCTGGGGAGGAAAAATCTGCAACTAACTTACAGGCTCACTCGTGCTATGCTAACTAACACCACATCCAAAAGGGATCTGGGGGTCATAATTGACCATAAAATGAATATAAGCCACTAGTTTGATGCTACAGTTACGAGAGCAAAGAGTACACTGGCATGCATCCACCAATGCATCTCAAGCAAAACTAAGGAATTTACTCTCCCGCTCTGCTCGGCATTGGTGAGGCTGCAGCTGAAATACTGTGTCCAGTTCTGGGTGCCACACTTCAAGAAGGATGTGGAGAAGCTTGAGAGAGTCCAGAGAAGAGCTACTTGTATGATTAGAGGCCTGAAGAGCAAGCCCATATGAGGAAAATATGACAGATATGTTCAACCTAGAAAAGAGAAGACTTCAGGAGGATTTGGTGGCAGCTTACAAATATATCAGGGCTAGGCAAATTAGGGGCTAGGCAAATCAGAGCATCAGAGGCTAGGCAAATAACTATTCACCAAAGTGCCCATGGGAAAATCAGGAGCAATGGTCATAAATTCCTACAAGAAGATTTCAGACTGGGTATAAGGAAAAACTTCTTCACGGTTCATGTGACCAGACTCTGGAATCGATTCTCAGCAGGGGTGCTGCAGGCATCTACCCTTCAAAAGGAGACTAGACTCACATTTGCTGGGGTCAAATAACCCCAGCAGTCTTTCTTTTTCAGAGCAGGGGGGCTGGACTCGATAATTTCATGAGGTCCCTTCCAGCCCTAAACTGCTGTGAATCTATGAATGCCATATGAAAATTTCAATCTAAAGTGATTGTATTGCTTTAATTTCTCACTAATAGCCGCACTGAAATAATAGCTCTCAAAAAGCTATAAAGAATAACATTTGGGATCCTATATGATTTATTTTGCAAATCTTGCCCAGGAGTAAACAGTATTTTACTGGTGAAGCCAGGCACATTTCGTTCTTTAATGTTCTCTTATTTCCTATGTTAAAAAAAAATCTTTGGTATAATTACATTTAAATTGTATAAAGAAATGCAAAAGAGGAAAGAAATAGGTACTAACCTAATAAGCCTGAATGAATATTATTTTAAGAGAATTTAAATTGATGTAAGATAAAAGAGTAGAAGTTCTTTCCTCCATCATGATTTTACTGTGTTTAGTACTTTGAGTCTATGTGGCACAGGAACAATAATGATATTAAAAGAATATAAACAGGAAACTATTGGATTCAGTTTGTCCATAACAGGCAAGTCTTTTGGCACTCATTAATCCTAATGCAGAAAAACTTTCCATTAATGTACTATATTTTATGACTGTAAATGACAAACACTTGAGGGAAAAAGCATTCAGTATTGATGGTATAACCATGTAAAGCAGAAGTAAAGCCCTTAAGTAAAATTGAATATATTTATAATTACTTTGTATTTATACACTGTACCTGCACCCAATTTAATAGGGCATGTAAACACTTCCTTAGTTTTAAACATGTATGTTGTGTTCCATTGAAATCAATGCAACTATTGATGTACTAAAAGTTACATATTTACCTTAGTAAAACAGGGTGCCTATACATGAGCAGGGAGGCTGTTCCAATACACTGTAATTCCAGTGAGTCGTAGCAGACTGGATTAATCTAGTCTGTTGGAGCATGACAATTACAATTCTCCAACAGCCTCTTGCATTTCGTATATCAGCATCCCCGCACTTCAAAATCACAGTGGGGATGCTGTATCTAAAGCTTGTTTGATGAACTTTAGATAAAGTGCCCCCACCGCCATGTTGAAGCATGGGAATGCTGATACACAAGACGCTCTGGGCGCTTTAATTAGAGTTGCTCTTGAAGACCAAAAATGGAACTTAAGCTTCACTATAGAATCCTTTTTTTTTTTTAGATTGATTTTTGCCCAGTGAGCCAGAACTCTGTCTTAAGAACTTTGGTTATTTTGCTGGCTAACAAAAAGAAATAATATTCTTATGTTCCCCAAGTCAAATTTGAGCTCATAATGGATTATATTAAAAGTTGTTCCATACAAGGAGCAAGATTCTTATGGTCTCAGCTCCATTAATATTAATGAAGTCAGAGTAGTTTATTATCTAGATGTTCTTAAAACTGTTCTGGAAACTGAATTCCAAAGCCAATACTGAGGTAGACCTAAGCTCATTTCTGAAATGAGAGGAAAAAACGTTGGAAAAAATGTTGGAGGAGCTAATGATATTTGGAAGCACTCAGCACTACAGCCACGTGAAATTTTGGGGACAAAATATTTGCACAGGTGTCAGTCAAAACAATTTACATATTTTTGTGTTGAATATGGCTATACTGTGCTGAATGGGCACATCTTGAAAGCTGCAAACACTGTACTAAATGATGCACAACAGAGAAAGATATGATCCCTGACCCAAGAATCCCATAAAGATTTGAAAGAAAATACAACTGACTAGGATGAGCAGTTACAAGGAAAAGGGGATAAAAGATAATGACAACAAGGTCACATTATTACTTAGGTTAGTTAGACATACAAGGTAAAAATTCCAAGCTATTTGAAAACCTTTATTTTCCCCTATGTGAATGAACAGCATCATTTATCCCCAACTCAAACCCAACCTAGTTATTGCTTGGGGTCTGATCTATTGTGAAAGGCATGATAGAAATAAGTCTTTCAGGAGACGAGGGGAATGGACTTCACACATAGGATAATATATGACATATTTTTCACAGAGGCTAGGATTTCTTAGGGTGGTATCTTTTATTGGACCAATTGCTATTTCACCCTAAGAAATGAAATATATCACCCTAACAAATTCTTGCCTCTTACATATTTTCTGAACCATCACAGCTGCATCACTCTTACATTATCATATTTATCAGATAGAGAGCTTGAAGTAAAATATATAAAAACAAGTTGCAGGGTTTTTTGTTTTTGTTTGTTTGTTTTGGTCTCTTCCATAGAGAAAGATTGAAGGTATTGATTGAAAATCATGTATTGATTTTAAAAGACAAGAAAGGTCGGTGTGGTTAAAAGAAAACACTATAGTCCATGTCAAGATTCACACAAGTGCTGAACATCAATGAATCTTTCCAAACAGTTCAGATTACAGATACTATGCACATGTCAAGATCTGGCTCCCTGAAACAAAATGTCTTTTTGTACTAGTAAAATTTCCTACTGTTTGATATCCTTGCGTTTTGGGAGATTGTCTGATTTAGAGGCCTCTAAGTTATCTTGTCCATACCTTAGCATCATTAAAAGATTCATTTCCTAAACCAAAACATACCTTGGCATACAAGATGTCAAATCTAACCTTAAATATTTCTAGGGGAGATAATGTATCTTTTTTTTGGTCTTTCATGAGGCATTCAGAATATTTTTCAAAGGTCTTGAAGAAAAACAGCATGGCATATATACAGAATAAACCCCTCAAAAACACAAAATGTCCTGTTGTTCCAAAAATAAATATGCAATGGTTATTCCAAGTGCAAACACCCCTATCCTGTTGGATACTCATCATCATGTTGTCTTTTCCCAGCAGAGCTGTCCCTTGGGGGTTGGGGAGGAGGTAAATCAGGGTGAGTGCCCTGGGCCCGGCACTTTGGGAGACCCCGTGGACAGTGCCGTGCAGGCCTCAAGGGCACCACCACTGTGTGTGGCCACCGTGTGCTGGCAACTTCACACTCCAGCCACTTACCACTCCCCTCCCCCCCCCCCCCCCCCCCACCCCCCCCCGCCCCAACTCCATGCTCCACCTGCTTGTGTCTTCCTTCCCCCATTGCACCAGCCCCGCACACCCCTAGGGTCGGCTCTGTTTCCCAGCAAGAGGAAAGAGTAAAACAGGTCTATGGTTAAGAACTCAACTACAATTTGAGAGATTTATCCAAATCCTGGCTGTGCTACAGACTTATTGAGCAACACTGGGCACATTACTTTTACTTCAAAATCTGTGTCTACACAGTAAACTTACTGTGCCTAATAACAAATACTTCTGGGCAAATTGCGCTACTCTGCAGAGAATGTGTCCAAACCTGGGAATGTAGCTGTGGGGTAGGCTTGGGGCAGGCTAAATAACCCAGCTAGAGCATACTGTAGTTTCTGGTCTGGACTTTACAGTTTTTGGTCTAGGGTGCAGCCTGGGCAGACAAATGTAGAGTGTCCAAAGTGCTACCACTGGTTTATCCCAGTAAGCTTATTGTGGAGACAAGGTCTAAGCCTCTGTGTTTACTTTGTGTAAAATATATTTGATAACATATGAATATTTTAAAATATAAACACACACAGAGGCACACAAATTGTGAAAATGGCACCAGTTCATCAAAAGGGTAACAGTACTTCCTCAAGGGATATCAGGGGTAAATCATTAATGGCTGTGAGGTGCCATATGAGACTCTCATAGAGCCACATAAGATGAGATAGATCAGCATACAATCAGTTGCTGGCTTCTCTGTAGAGAACCTCCACTCAGTCTCACCTACAGCAATATTTTTACTTTGCTTTGTTTTAAACATAGACACCTTTGATTCCTAGGAGCTGGACTGAATCTCGATTAAATTTGAAATAGGCTGCTCAATATTTCCTTTCTAAAGCTTTTTTTAATGACTACTGTGATTTTCAGCAGATAAAAGTTCTTAGAGAAAAAAGCAGCTGCCTTGTGTATGTGAATGGTTTGAGGATTTGCTCCTCAACCCCTATAGGAGAGCCAAAACACTTTAAAGGCAAGTTAATTAGAAATATCTAAAGATAGATGGACTGGTAGCCATTCTTTTCACATACTGACTGGAGTTCTCTTTGCTTATAACAATGATTTTACCAGCTTTGATAAAATTTCTCATGAGAGCATAACCAGAGATTCTCAGCCAGGAAGCTTTGGCACACAGGAATGCGAGAAGATCTTTAAAGGTGATACAAGAGTGCTGTGTAATATTAGCATTCTTATATGTGCAAATACCTACACGTGATTCATAAGAAACATCCAGAGGTTTCAAATAGGAATCCATAGAATTAAAACATTCTGACCTGTTGTAGTCTTTTTGAGTTCTCTGCAACAGAAAAATTGCTCTGTTATTTTCTGTAGTAAAAAAATGAGTGAACCTAAAAGCTGGCATTTTGCAAGGGATATCTTGAGTCTACCAAGGGATGAATCAAGTCTGAAAAGGTTAAGAACCACTGGCATAGTGTTCCCAGGCTATGGTGTCTATGCAGACTTGAAAAAAAGACTCCTGGCTTCATAATGGAATAATATAATTAATCTTTATGGTCAATCAGTTGATGATTTAAATGTATTTAGTAAATTACTGACCATACATTTTTTCAAATTCTGTAATGTTAGCTATAGTCAGCAACACTGTCTTCTAATTTTACCCTCTTAACAACAAACATAAGCCCAAAGAAAGAAGATAAGATTTAACAGTAAAAGCATTAACTAATTATTATTGTTGTTGTAATTCCACTTAAAGTTATCTTCTTCTTTTTTTGTAACTGGCATGTATGATTTCTACTAACTGAAAAAATCAGGCTGGATTTGATCCAAGGATGAGCGTTTGCATACAGATAGTTAAATAGGATCCAGGGAAGTGAATTAACTGTGTCTAAAAGCCTATGATGTACACACCTTTTTGATCAATTTGCTCAAAACATTCCATGCTGCACAGTTGAGATATCCTGTAACTTGTATGCTGCAGAATAGTTTCCAGGATGCAAGTAGTTTTTCTTTTTATGATGAAACACAGAGATGAATAAATGAAAATCCTGTAGACAATTGAAAATGATCAGATAGCTCCATGATATAGATAGAAGAAAGCTGCTGGTATTAGTAACTTAAAACAGAGATTTAAACAGAAAATCTGTACATAAAGCTACAATGTTTTCATATAAAGCATAACAAATTACTTTTTTATATCTTTATTGTGATCCTCAGCTGAGATGCAAACAGCATGTATAGCTGTTGTGCAGAAGGGCTGAGTACATTCATTTTATAACTCAATATATTTTACACAGTATGGGCCTGCACTGTCTGCCACTGTAGTCAACGGGAGACTTTCTGTTGACTTCAGCAGGGGGAGGGGCAAGCTCTATGGAATAAAACCTCTCTAGAGACTTGAAGACTTTCTCTGTCCAATTATAAAAGGTAAAGGCTTTCTAAAAGAGGTATGTAGGGCAAATCTGTCACAGGAGCAGACCTGGGGGAAGGGGGAAAGGAACAAGGTCTTTCTCCTTTGTATCAAGTGGCTGAAGGGGCTGCAAAAGTTACTTCAGCAATTAGACTGGTATTTTTCTGTGGCTTTAGAGGGATGTTTCTTTTCTCTGGGCCTTGTTACATGGTACGTTTAGGCAGCTTCTGAAGCTCTTAACCCCTGGATTTGCTGCACATTAACACTTTTAAGTGGTTTAAAGCACTAATTATTTGAGTTAAAATTATGCCACTCCAAGGCAGGATTATCTCCAATTTGCCTAATTTTGCTCCTGTTCCATTAAATTGTGGATACTCCCTACAGAGTTATTTCACCGAAGCTGAAGCCCTTCAGCATCCCAAGATACAGTGACCCCTTCAGAGTTATGGCGAACAGGGACACTGAGGTGCAGTGAAACTGGGCATGGTGTGTCACCCTCCAGGGCCAGTGGTGCAGCCTCAGAGTGCCCAGTGGCTATAGTACCTCCTGCTGCCATCTGGACCTGCTCACTGCTCTTCATGACAGTGCACAGGGCAAGGGGGAGTGGAGCTCTTTCAAACGTGCAATTCCCACCTCACCAATCTTAAAAAGGCTTTCACACAGCAAGGACACTCCTCCAGAGAGGTAGATCGCATGTTTCAAGAGCCACCTGGATACCACGTGAAGAACTGCTGCAGTACAGAAGAAAACCCCCCACAAATCGCACACCGCTGGTTATGACCTATCACCCATCCCTTGAACCTGTACGGAAAATCCTCAAAAAATTGCAACCCATATTAGAAAAAGACCCTATTCTTAAAAAGATCTTCCCAGAGCCACCCATCCTAGCCTTCAGACAAGCACCAAATCTCGCCAACCTCATCACCAGAAGCAAACTTCCTCAAGCCCAGAACACACCAAAAGGATCCAGACCGTGCCATGACAAGAAATGCAAAACCTGCCCCCACATCTCCACCACCCCCACTATTACTACACCCCACAACAGAGCCATCAGCATCCCAGGATCTTACAGCTGCACCTCCAGGAATGTAGTATACCTCTTCCAATGCACCAAATGCCCTGATGGAAGATATGTAGGAGAGACCAGACAACAACTGCGCACCAGAATGAACGCACACCGGAAATCCATCAAAGACAGAAACACCCAATTACCGGTGGGGGGCACATTTCTCACAGGAGGGCCACTCTCTCTCCAATCTCTCAGTCCTGATCCTCAAGGGAAACTTACACAACACTTCCCAGAGACGAGCCTATGAGCTCCATTTCATCAACCTGCTCGATACTAGAGATCAGGGACTAAACATAGACATTGGATTTTTGATACATTACAATCTGCCTGGCAACTGACTCCCCAGCCCAGCCCAGCCCCTGGCTTGTTTACTTTTCATTCCATCCAGGAAGAGCACACACCAACTGCTGAAGCTTTCTTAGCCTGACAAAGGGTTTTCGAACCCGAAAGCTTGCTTAATAACTATTCTCCAACCATTTGGGTTGGTCTAATAAAAGATATCAAATTCACCCAAGGAACCTTGTCTCTCTTGTCTATACACCTACACAGCGAGCATGCTCAACGTAATTGACACTTTGTTATACATCGTGGCCCCATTGAGGGAGATTCAGTGTTCAAGTCTCCCAGGTATTATTGTTAATATCACATTTCTTCAGATTGGCCTTCAAGGTGTCCTTGAATCTCTTCTTTTGCTTATCTCGAGAGTAGTGACAATTGGTGAGTTAGGAGTACAGAACCTATTTCGGAGCCAGTTTTCAGGTGTTCTTATGATGTGTCCTGTCCAACATAACTGGTGCCATACAAACATGGCTTCAGTGGTGGCAGAGCTTGCTTGAGTGACAACACTAGTATTCATTCTTCTGTCATTCCAATTCATATTAAGATATCACTGATGGTAACATCCCAAATCTTTCAAATATTTCCCAAATGTCATCTACGTAATATTGATGTGCTCGCAGTAGCACCAGTGGAAATCAAGTGCAAGTCCACCAACTTCTTTTTAACTGAAAGGGGAAATAGATACCAAAGTAAATTTCATGCTCTTCTTCATGCATTCAACTCCTACTTACTTCAAGGGCTGTTTCATTGGGTCTGCAACTTGAAGAGTATATGTTTACTATTCTGTGTTTAATAAACAATGAAAATAATCCATAAAAATCTTGTTAGGGTTTTTGACATTATTGTAACATACCCCCTTTAAGATTACAAATCATGTAGCAGAAATTAAATGCCCATTTCCTCATAAGCATTATACATGATAAACAAGGAGGTCAGTTTAATTCATGCTGGGTGTAATTCATGAATTTGAGCATAAAATAGAAATAACAGAGTGGCCAGTTAGTGCCAGTAAATGGTAAACTACTGTTAATGTAGAGTTGACTCTCAGCAAATATCCTAAATTTAGGAAAGCCCAATATATCATGTTTCTCTTGTAACACCGACTTGACTATGTCACACTTTCTTTCCATTATAAAGTTTCTGGTAATAACAAGTAAAATAATTCACAATAGAAAAGGAAAACTAGAATACTTCTACTTCAGTAGTCTGATGTGATCAAGTTGTTCAAGAAGTGCTTGCTGATCCCTGTCTTCAATTATTCTGGACAGATGATATTTAAATACTACAAGAGTCTTATTCATTATTTATTTATTTATTTGATGTAGATGCTGCCCACAGGCCTCAAGGGGGAGGGAGTTCAAAGCTGAGGAGTAACTATGCATGCATTTTTGACCAAGGGACTTGAGGCACAGATGGAACTTATAGGGATTTGCTCTCAACTGACTTTAGGGATCGCAGTGGAATGTAACAAAGGAAGTGGTCCAGAACTTCACCTAGAAGCTTTCAAGTTCTTTCCCCTGCAACTATGCTATCCTATAGGCCATCTTAACTGGCTTCCTAAGCTCACCTTAACTTATAAACACTCCTTAACTTAAGAATGGTGTTGTCTGTGGCTGATGGACCACATGCAGCCTGCTTATAGTTAAATTATATTGTGTTTCTGTCAAAGCTGATACAGCTTCCCCCACCTCAGAGTTTCCAGGCTAAGATTCCCATTTCAGAAGGCTTTTGACAGCAGGAAAAATGGTGGTGGCAGTCAGAACATAGGGGTTAATGCCACTGCTGCCCACCCAGTACCAGAGGCAGGTTTTGTATCCCGTGGGAAAACCTGCAACCTGAATCCAACCCATGAATCCAAATGAGCCGTATACTTAAAAAGAACCATCCTTAAGTGAGATATGCACAGTATCACATGGGAAGTGCATCTATGAAAATGCCTAATTCAAATTTTCACTTTAAAGTGTTAATACTAACTATCACACAAGTCAAATTTCTAGGTATGTTTTTATACTATGTGATTGTATCATTTGTGATTCAAGTATATAGGGGGACAGGTGTTCTTGTTTATTCATAGGCCTGAAGATAGGCCTTCAAAATTATCTAAAGCAGTGGTTGTCAAACTTTTTTTTGTGGACCACTTGAAAATTGCTGAGGGTCTTGGCAGACCACTTAATAAACTTTTTTTTTGTTCTACAAATCAAAGCACACAACTAATATTTTAATATCAGTAGTCTTACCTTACAAGTACTAATATTCTTGATTGTTTTGCAACCTTTCTGTGGATCACCTGAATGGACCACAGTTTGAGAACCTCTGATCTAACGAATAACATTTTTTTAATAATGATACTGAAGTATTTCAAGAGTTTTGTTAGAAAAGATAAAAGCTGAACTGAAACTATGGAAAGAAAAAAATACTGAATAACATTTTCTTCTCAAATCAAACTTTGTAGGGAAGGTTGCCACAGCCAAATCTAAAGTAAGCTAAAATAAAATACTGTGAATCCTTTCTCAATTTCAGTAATCAATAGCTGTCAGAGGCTTCCTTTTTCATTCCCTTTTCTTTCTCGCTAGTTGTAATACTTCAGTCTGAGAAAGAAATCTTGAGACAGAATGTATGTGCTCAAGATCATTTCTTGATTTTACAAATAAGAATACTTCTGAAGGTCACTTGCTCAACAAAGATGTGAACAGAAGTGAAGGAACTGTTAGAAGAGGTGATTTGTCAGTGACTAGGTCCTACATGAGTTTCTTTGATTCCTTGCTGATGCAACGCATTCAGATAACAACATCCATGAATAATGGCTTCAGTTATACATGCCTTTGTCACCTTCCATCTGCACTACAATAGTACAATGTAATATACAACAATGCATGAAGCCATCAATCCTTAGGAAATGCCAAATAATACAGATTACTACAATGTGTCATTTAAGGAACATTGGATATTCCAAGTAAATCAGCCCTGTACTCTCACCCCTACATTGACTTCCCATAGAAAATGAGTCCAATCAAAGGTTTTGAAAAGGAGTAGTCTCAGCTCAGACTATCTAAGAGATCACCTACACTTCTGGTTGACAATCTCACTCCACAGGGACAATGAGCAGAGCTTGCTCATGCAGAAAACTTAACTTTTTTGGAGCCGACCAAGATTGTTTAATGAACTTCCACAGGTAACAAGAACCATCACAAGACTCACTTCTGCTTTAAATAAAAGGTGGTGCCCTTCATCAACCTTGGTCTACTGAATACAGAGGAACCTGTATGGAAGGACACCAACAACAAAACAACTACCAACATAAAACATTCCATTGTAAACACAAATTTTCCTTGTGAGTGGGTGGGAAGAGAGAACAAACCATGAGACAACTGATAGTCATGTCCTTTGAAGTACTATGAGAAGGTGTTCAAATACCATGGTCATTAAGCTGGTATAAGGCTCTGTAAAATAGAATAGAACTGAGGCCTGTAATTAAACAAATAGGCTGCTGACATCTGAATAGGTCAGAACAGGGGCAGGCATTTATTTTGGGTGGAAGGCCACTTACTGAGTTTTGGCAAGCTCTGGAGGGCTGCATGGGTACTCCTGCCCCGCCCCTTGACAAGTGCTCTGCCCCCTGGTCTCCAGGAGGGTTAGGGGGTGTGATAGGAAGTCCCACCCCCTAACCCCTGAACTTTGTCCCTCCCCTTGCCCCCAGAAGTACTCCTTTCAGCATCTCAGAACCAGAAAAATACCAAACTATATCCTAAAAAGTAAACATCTACAACATTAATTTGATTTGATTAATTTGATATAAAAAAGTCTTGTCTTGATTTAATTGCATTTGTGTAGTGTACATAGAGGTGATAGCACAATAGCTTAAAATTAAGTCTTACTCTTGTATATTGTGGGGGGGGTGGAGGGCATGGGAGCTGGGTACAGGTTTGTGGGGATCTGGGTGTGTGGGTATGTGGGAGGCTGTGGGTGTGTGGGGAGTTGTGGGGGGCTGGATAGGTGTTTGGAGTGTAGATGTGGGGTGAGGGAGACTGTGGGTGCATGCAAATAGGTCAGGTGTGGGTGAGTATGGAGTTTCTGAGGGGCTGTGTGTGGGGGGAGGGTGGCTGCAAGTATAGCAGTGCAACGGGGATGTGGGTGCATGTTTATGGTGGGGTGTGCATGTGGGGCTCATTCTACAAACACACACACACACTCTATCTCTCCCTGTACACACACATACACACCCTTCTGACTCCTGGCCCCAGGGTACTGGTGTGGCCCCATGCTCTCTGGTCTGGCGATGCAGTCAGGAGCCACATGGTGCTGGAGAAGTGTGGGGGCAGGAAGGAAGGGAAATGGCAGGGGTGGGGTGGGGTGGGGTGGGGTGGGGCTGGGCTGCTGGGTCCTGCTGCCTGCTCCACCTGGGTCTTACTGGCCTGGGCTCCTGCCATCTTTGACAGGCAGCCAGGAACAGATAAATATTAATGTTCTAAAAAATTTAGGGGCCCCACAGGCTGGATAGAATGGCCTGGCAAGCTGGATCCAGCCTGTGGGCCATATTTTGCCTGCCCCTGGGTTAGAGGCTGAGCCTCTGTAGGACAAGAATACATCATGCAATGAACAGTGAAGTAATCTGTGAAATGTGTTTGTAATCTCAGACCACTTGCTAGCAGAAATGGGTCAGCATCCTAAAACTACATCATGCATGCTCTTCTATGGTAGCAGCAGAAAGTGATTTCTACAAGTTTACCATTTAGTTAAGGGTTGTGAAATATTGTTGAGGCAGCCAACTGCCCAGATACTGCCTATTTTGCAATCAGTTTTCAGGGTTCTCACTCCAGTACCTCTTAGTATGTGAATGTGCACATTCAACACGCCATTACCCAGCTTGACATTACAAATTGCAGATTAAAAAAAGTTAGGATACAGTGATTAGAAATGCTTAAAGAGCTTTATTTAGAATCCATAAAATAAGACCAAGTATGCAATCATTTTAGTGGATGGAAAATGAATGTTACTTGTGCAATTAAAAAAAATGCAACATGATAAAATGTCTAATTCCCATATATATGAATCTAAGAATCATCATGAATGTCTATACATGTGGTTTGGGGTGGAGGGGCATTTTAATTAGTTCAACTCTCATACAGCTGTTTTAATTAAAATGTCAGTGTCACATATATTCATAGAATCATAGAAAATGAAGGTTGGAAGGGACCTCTAGAAGTCATCTAGTCAAACCCTGAGGACAGTCACCTCAGGGACCAGACCTATTGCCACAGAGACAGCTCCCCCAGTGCAGTCGGGGAACAAATATGAGGCCCTGACTGCACTGGAGGAGTGTGCGGTGGAGGAAAGTGCACTGGAGGGGCCTGCTGCCATCACTGAGTGAGCTGAGGGCTGGCCAGGTAAGCAGAAGAAGAGACACCGTGTCATCATTGTGGGCAACTCCTGGCTGAGAGGAACAGAGGGACCCATCTGTCATCCAGATCCCATGGCATGCATGGTCTTCTCCCCGCCCAAAGCCAGGATCAGGGACATCACAGTGAGAATTCCTGACCTCATCCAGCCCTCTGACAACTATCCCATGGTCCTCATCCATGTGGGAACAAATTATGTGACCAAGAGTAGTCCAGACTGTATTATGAATGACTAAAGGGCTCTGGGGACCAGGCTTAGGAAGATGGGGTGCAGGTGGTCTTCTCTTTGATCCTCCTGGTCAGCGGTCACAGTAGGCATCACGTAACCTGTGTCAGAGAAGTCCTAGACCACAATACACATTTCCATGCAAGGGATCTCCTCAGACATGATGGGCTTCATCTCTCCACAAAAGGTAAGAGTCTCTTTTCTTACAGGTTGGCTGACATCCTACATTGGGCTTGAAACTAAGTATGATGGGGGATGGGGAGGCAGGAGATAGAGAGAGTCTAGAACCTACAAACTGCAAGACATGCAGCAGTACACCCCAGGTAAGTACCAAGGGGCCCTTTGGTCATCAGGATGGGGGACAGGGGCACCAAAGGCAACATTCAGAGGGCTCAAGTACCTCTATACTAATGCGAGGAGCATGGGAAACAAGCAGGAAGAACTTGCACTTCTGCTTGCAGATAATAACTTTGATTTAGTGGGGCTAATGGAAACCTGGTGGGACCCTACCCATGACTGGGCAGTACACACTGAGGGCTACAAGTTGTACAGAAGGTTCAGAGTAGGGAGGAAAGGGGGCGGGGTTGCTTTCTATGTAAAGGAGCATTATACATCTACCCTAAACAAAATGGAATCAGAGGAGGAGAAAGTTGAGGCATTGTGGACTAGGATACATGGAGGTCAAGGGGAAAGGGACTTGGTGGTGGGGGTGTGCTACAGACCACCACACCAAGAGAAAAAGCTAGACTTGGAATTCTTGAGGCAGCTCTCAGAGGCCATATGGTCTACGGACGTGGTTGTCATGGGGAACCTAAACTACCCTGACATCTGCTGGAAGGAGTAGTCAGCCAAATCCAACCATTCATGTAGATTCTTAACCTATGTGCAGGACCTTTCCCTAATGCAGGAGGTATATGGTCCCACTAGGGGGAATGCCTTACTGGATTTGGTGTTGGCTACAGGGGAGTACCTGGTAGGGGAGCTGCAGATTCATGGTCACATTGGAGACAGTGACCATCAATGAATCAAATTCACAATATGGCATAGGGTGGGTAAGATAACTAGTAGGGAATAAGTGCTTGACTTTAGGAAGGCCAACTTCAGTGTGCTTAGAAGTCTAGTTGATGACACACTGCAGGATAAGAGTATTGGCAAGATGGGAGTCCAGGAAGGGTGGTCATTTCTAAAGGAAGCGGTCCTTCGGGCACAGAGGGGGACTATCCCAGTATCAGAGGAAAGGAGCCAAAAAACTGCCTTGGCAAAAAGGGAAATACAAAGGTGTACTAAGGCCAAAAAAGGAGGCATATAGGCAGTGGAAGCAGGGAGAAGCTACCAAGGAGGAGTATATCTACTTGGCCGACACGTGTAAGAAGGCAGTTAGAAAAGCCAAAACAACTACAGAGCTGAGGCTGGCAATACAAATTACAGACAACAAAAAGTATATTTTTAGGTACGTAGTAAAAGAAAGGTGAAGGGCATCATGGACTGGATGTGTCAAGTCAGCAGGCCTGGATGAGCTGCATACAAGGGTACTTAAGGAATTGTCCGGTGTCATAGCAGAACAACAGGTATGGCTGTTTGAGCACTCGTGGCACTCAGGCCAGGTTCCAGAGAACTGGAAAAGGGCCAATGTGGTCCCTATTTTCAAGAAGTGGAGGAAGGAGGATCTGCATAATTATAGGCCAGTCAGTCTCACCTCCATCCTTGGAAAGGTCTTTGAAAAGATTATGAAGGATCATATATTTGGGAGTCCAGCAGAAAAATAATGCAGCAAGGAAACCAGCATGGATTCATAGCAAGTAGATTATTCCTGACCAATCTGGTTTTGTTTTATGATAGGGTCACAAAATGCTTAGATGCAGGAGTAGAGGTGGATGTCTTTTTCTTCGATTTTTAGCAAGGCCTTCTTGCAAGGTATCTCATCCCATTCTCATAAATAAATTAAGAGGCTATGACATAGAAGTTTACACGGCCCGGTGGGTGGCAAATTGGCTTAGTGGTTGCACCCAGAGAGTGGTAATAGATGGGTCAGTATCAACCTGGAAGGATGTGGGTAGTGGGTTCCCACAAGGTTCGGTCCTTGGGCCTGTACTCTTCAATATCTTCATCAGTGACTTGGATGTGGGTGTGAAGTATACTCTGTCCAGGTTTGCAGACAATACTAAATTGTGGGGTGAAGTGCACACTCCAGAGGGTAGGGAATGATTGCAGGCAGACCTGGACAGGTTAGAAAAGTGGGCAGTACCCAATAGGATGCAGTACAACAAGGACAAGTGCAGAGTGCTGCACCTAGGGCACATAAATATGCAGCATACCTACTAGCTGGGGAATGACCCTCTCAGCAGTACAGAAGCAGAAATGTATCTTGGAGTCATAGCAGACTCCAAGATGAACATGAGTTGTCAGTGTGATGAAATCATCAGCAAAGCTAACCGTACTTTATCATGCATCAGCAGATGCATGACAAATAGAACCAAGGAGTTGATACTTCCCCTCTATGAGGCATTGGTCAGACTGCAGTTGGAGTACTGTGTCCAATTTTGGGCACCGTACTTCAAGAAGGACGTTGATAGACTCGAGAGGGTCCAGAGGAGGGCCACTTGTATGATTAGGGGCTTACAGGACAAGCCCTTTGAGGAGAGACTGAGGGACCTGGATCTCTTCAGCTTCCACAAGAGAAGGCTGAGAGGTGATCTTGTGGCCACCTACAAATTATTAGAGGGACACAGCAAGGGATAGGAAATGCTCTGTTCAACAGGGCACCTCTTGGGGTAACAAGGAACAATGGTCACAAACTGCCAGAAAGCAGATTTAGGCTAGATAGATATCAGGAAAAACTTCTTCATGGTAAGGGTGGCCAAAATTTGGAATGGGCTTCCAAGGGAGGTGGTGCTCTCCCCTA
>NW_005842141.1:282797-309826 GCF_000455745.1 Alligator sinensis
ACTCTTTCCTGCCTAGGCAGGGGATCAGACTTGATGATCTATTGAGGTCCCTTCCGACCCTAGCATCTATGAATCTATGAACACTCTGCTCAAAGCAGGACCATCCCCAATTAGATCATCCCAGCCAAGGCTTTTTCTATCCAGGTTTAAAAAACCTTTTGGCCCAGTCCTCCAATTTGTCTAGATCATTCTGAATCCTAGCCCTACCCTCCAGTGTATCTACTACTCCCCCCAGCTTGGTTTAATCTTCTGAGGGTGCACTCTATGCCATCTTCCAGGTTCTGAATGAATATATTGAACAAAACTGGCCCCAGGACTGACCCCGAGGAACTGCACTTGATACCAGCTGCCAACTAGATATCAAGCCATTGATTACTACTGAGCCCAATGCTCCAGCCAGTTTTCTATCCACCTTACAGTCCACTCATCTAGCCCATACTTCCTTAGTTTGCCAACAAGAATATTGTGGGAGACTATATCAAAAGCCTTGCTAAAATCAAGGTACACCACATCCACTAGACTCCCTGCATCCACAGACTCAGTCATCTCATCATAGAAGGCAATCAGGTTGGTCAGTAGACCTGTTCAAAGTGGCTAGTATGGAATTTGGATTTGGATGATTCCGGGAACAGTGATTTGATTTGGTGATTCAAATCATTGTCCAAAGTTGATTCAGCTGAATCTGATTTCAAGATTCAGCCGCTGCTAAATCGGCCGAATCTCCAAATCAAACAGGCCCCACCCCCACCCACTCTCCCAGCCCCATTAATGGCTGCCCTGCCCGGCCCCAGCATCCCAGATATTAAAAAAAAGAAGAGAGAAAAAAAAGCCCCGCACACACCACCTCCTGCCAGACTGGGGGGGGGCGGGGGAGGCTGATCCCCGCTTCCCCCCACTGTCCCACACTGTCCCAGTTCCCCTCCCCCACACACACACTTACCAGCCCAGAGTCTGGGTCCAGTTCCCTGCAATGGAGAGCGAACTCTGCCTGAATCACCAAATCTCTGAATCTTTCCCCAAATCTTTTCCAAAATGATTCAGAGTCTTCAAATGCTGCGTACTCCAGCTGCGGCCTCACCAAGGCTGCATACAATGGGAGAATGACGTCCTGGGACTTGCTTGAGAAGCATCTATGGATGCAAGCCAGTGTTTTGCTCACTTAACTAGCTGCAGCATCACACTGAAGGCTCATGTTCATCTTGTGGTCAATCATGACCCCCAAGTCCATAGTGCTAGCCAGTGTAGCACTGCCGAACCTATAAGCATGCTGCGGGTTTTTCTTCCCAAGGTGGATAACCTTGCATTTTTCAGTGTGAAACACCATCAGGTTGTCATCCACCCAATACCTGAGCCTGTCAAGGTCAGCCTTGATCACCCTCCTATCCTCCGGTGTGGACGCTTTACCCCAAAGTTTGGTGTTGTTGGTGAACTTGGCTAGTCCGCTTCTGATAACAATGTCCGCATAATTAATGAAGATGTTGAATAATGTTGGCCCAAGGACAGAGCCTTGAGGGACCCCACTAGCCACAGGCCACCATGACAATTGATTTCCATCAACAATCACCCTCTGTGTCTGACCATGGAGCCAATTCCCCAGCAAGCAGATCATGGTGAAACCAAGGCTGCAGTTGGCCAATTTTGCCAAGAGGTGATTATGGGATACCAGATCGAAGGCTTTTTTAAAGTCAAGATATACGACATCGATCACTTTTCCCTTGTCCGGGTGCTAGGTCACCTGGTTGTAAAAGGAGATAAAATTGATCAAGTAAGACCTACCCACAACAAACCCATGCTGGCTATCCCTCAGGATGCTGCCATTGGCCAGTCTGTTAAGGATGGCCTCTTTGATAATCTTTTCTAAGACCTTCCCCAAAATACAGGTCAGGCTGGTGGGCCTGTAGTTAGCCGAATCCACTTTCCTCACCTCCTTGAAGATAGGCACCACATTGGCCTTCTTCCAGTCTTTGGACACTACACCAGAGCGCCAGGAGTTCTCAAAAGATCCATGCCAGGGGCTGAGCTATGATGCTTGACAGCTGCTTGAGTACCCTTGGGTGTAAACCATCAGGGCCAGCTGACTTGAAGGTGTCCAGCCTCTCAAGGTGTTCCTTCACGAGGTCAGCATTGATGGAGGATAAGGAATCATCCTCACCCAGGCATTCCTAGCAGGGGCGCCTGTTGGGACTGGTGAAAAAATGTTGCAAAGTACCCATTTAGCAAGTTGGCTTTTTCCTGGTCATCAGTTGTCAGTTGTCCCATCTGGTTTAGCAGGGGTCCGATGTTGCCCTTGCATTTCCTCCGGCTCCCCACATATGTAAAAAAAGATTTTTTATTGTCCTTGATACTTGCAGCTAGTTGGAGTTCAGTCACAGCCTTGGCTTTCCTGGTTTGCTCCTTGCAGGTCTGGACCAGTGCAGAATATTCCTCCTTGGAGGTGGATCCCGTCCTCCATCCTTTGTAGGTCTTTCTTTTTAGAAGCAGGAGGGCTGCTAATTCCCATAAAAGCCACAGGGGCTGCTGTGCCCTTTTGCTGCCTTTCCTTCGAGACAGAATAGACTTAGCTTGTGTATCCAGGATTGCTCCCTTGAGGAGCAACCACACTTCCTGAACTCCCCTCCCCTTGGGGTTGTGGACCCTTACAGCCTCACCTACAAGCCTCCTGAGATTGTCAAAGTCAGCTTTCCTGAAGTTGAGGACTTCTGTATTGCTGACTGACTTGCCAGCTTTACAGTAGATGGTGAAGGTGAAAAGCTCATGATCACTTTCACCCAGCTTCCTTTCAATTGTTAGCCTGCTGATTAGGATGTCCCCTGTAGCCAGTACCAGGTCAAGCAGTGCTTTATCTCTAATCGGCCTGTCACCTTCTTGCATCAGGTAGAGCTCACCCACATGCAAGAGAAAGTTTTGCGACCACTCTGATTTAGCCAAGTGCTCTTCCCATGAGATGTCAGGGTAGTTGAAGTCTCCCATAACCACCATGCACCAGAAGCACGCAGCTTCAGCCAATTCCCAGCTCTTGATCCTGGGTAGGAGGTCTGTAATAGACTCCCACCATTGTGTCCCCTGTTCCTCATGGATTTTAACCCAGAGCGTCTCCAGTTGTCCGCCCTGGGCGCCAATGTCACCTTGCAGGGATGCATATCACATTCTTCTCCTCCAAGTGAAATAACCTGTTCATTCACCACTGTTATCTGTTCACCTTCTCCTCAAACTGTGCTGCCAGGTGCAGTTGTCTGGGACCTGACCTTGCTTGGGAAGACTAAGGTGAAAAAGGCATTGAGTACTCCAGCCTGTTCTGCATCCTCTGTCACTAGGTTGCCTCCCCCATTTAGTAAGGGACCCACCCTTTCCCTGATCTTTCTCTTCTTACTGACATACTTGTTACCCTTCATGTCCCCTGTTAGTTGCAACTCCAATTGTGCTTTGGCCTTCCTGTCTTCATCCCTGCATGCCTAAGCAGTACTCTTATACTTCTTCCTAGTTGTTTGTCCAAGTTTCCACTTTTTATAAGCTTCCTTTTTGTGATTTAGTTTACTGAACATTTCCCTGATAAGTCAACCTGGCCTTCTGCCATACTTGCTAGTCTTCCTGTACATCAGGATGGTTTGTCCCTACCCTCTCAGTAAGGCTTCTTTAACATTTTAGTCGAAGCATCCCAATTGCCATTTTGAAATGCAGGATGCTGAAAACGTGATGCAGCAGCACACTGGAGCACTGTAATTAGAACACTCCAGTACACTTGATGTGTTGGAGCATGTGTGTACAGGCACCACATAATACCAAGTCTTGAAGTTTCCTGAATGAAATAGAAACTAACTCTGGGTAAATTCCAGTGAAAAGTGATTGTGATTACATGGGACACCTGTAATTTAGAAGGCAATAAAACTGTAAAATTCTAAAGTAAGATACTCATGAAAGCAGGAAAGTGATAAAAGGAACACTTTGGACTAACAGGTATCAGAAATCTTGTTTCAGACAAGATAGAGAGATCTGTATTGCCAAACTGCTGCCACCTTACTGACACCAGATAGGTTCTTCATAGCACAATTGAGATAGAATAGAATTAGGAGAAGCATCATTCAGGCTAAGCTTCTCTGGGTAAAATTCCATGGCAGTGTTATGCCTGAAGTCCACTACTGTCCAGCTTCTCAGCCTCAAGACAATACTGAGCTTGGTTCTCCACTGATATTTACCCAGATACAGCAGAGAAAGGAGCCACTGATATCGGCTCCTTGATCAGCAGCATTCTGGCTCCAACACAACTGTATAAGAGAAGCTCTAATTTACACACAAGGGTGTAAGATAAAGGATTCAGTTAAGCTCCCTCCTCTCCTTCTTCTCCTGACACACCTTCTATAAGCATGTCATATATGCTATAAGAGAAGGGGCCAGCAAGTGTCTGTGCCTTAAGTGAACTTATCTACATGGTGGAGGGAAGGTATCTATAGGGTAAGCATTAGTCTTTTAAGTTTAAGGGTAGGGGAGTGTAATAAATTTTGTGCCAAATAATTGGTCCTGTCTGCTCCCCCTCTGCTGTTCAGACAGCACACAGAAAGTCCCCCCACACCATGCTTAAGCCCACTGCTGACAATTCCCTAACACAGAGAGAGGTAGTTGGCTGCATTAGTTGGAAGTCAGACAGAGATCTGCACATTATATACTAACTAAGTCAGAAATATAGAGCATAAGATTTCATAAGTCTAAGCTCGCTTAAGCAGATGGTGTTAAAGAACATGCACAAAGCAGCACATAAAATGGAGAGAGTTATTTAAATACAAAAGACACAGCACAAGAAGGATACTCAAGGGCCACAGTCCCACGCTGGACCCAAACCTGTTTCTGCCTTTGTGTTCACTCTAAGATTGCCAGAAAACAACACCTGCAGCACAATATCATTCCTGTGGAATGGAGAACTGTACTCAGTCTTCAAAACCACCCAGACATCTTCATACAACAGACCAGTAAAGCAGGGTGCAATTTGCATCATGGACTAAACAGCATATATATAAAAAGTAAAAAGAAAATTTGACAGCACTCCTGACAGAGACACAATACCAGGAGAAGATAAATTCTTAAACAGTCTACCTCTAGAACACAGGAGAGTATTACTGCTCTTGGAGATCAAGCTAGGCAACATTAACTTATTACTAAGATGCAACTCAGGATGCCCAATTGTCTCTGGAATTATGGGGGGAGTTTCTGGCTACATTGACTCTATCCTATATCACTGTAGTTGCCAGCTATTTGAAACACACCACAGATTTCTTTAAAAAAGCAGGCTCTACTGACAAGCTTCCAGGAAATACAATGTTACTATGGTTGTCACATCTCTGTATGCCAACATCCCCCATGAGGACATATTACAAGTCATAAAGAACATTATCCCCAATGAGGACACTGTTTCCTTTTCCATCACACTCTTCCAGTTTTACACACACCTATTCCAGATTTAGAGATATTCTATACCTACAAATGAATGACACTGCTGTAGCAAAACCCCCAGTTTTTCTTTTTCTTGTATTTATTTTAAAATGCATTCACTCCCCTTCCCCAACCATTTCTGACTTTTCTCTCCCTCTCTATTCCCTAGATAAGTATAAGTAAGCTAAGATGTAGGATAAGCTTTAACATTTTTATTTTGGTAGCAAGTTTTTGGTTTTGGAACTCCACTGTTTTATATTGTATTATTATTAGGGTTGTATTGATTCTTACTGTTGTATATTGTATTATTATCATTTTCATATTGATTTTTATTGTTTTGTATTGATATTGTATGGTTAAGGCCTGTGTTTGTAAGTGAACCAAAGTCATGTCAAGTTTCCATTTTATATGTCAAGCCTCCATCTTCTGTCCTCTACCCGGGCATCCCATGTTGCAACTGTATGAGTCACGTACCCCTCCCATGTAAATTGGTTCCCCGATGAATGAGAATGATTGGGAATGATTGCAATACAATGACAGCAGGCCTCTACTGAATGGCCTGTAATGACTGGGCCTCCACCTCACATTGATTCATCCAGGAACCATGGACCTCACCCAGGAACAGAGACAAGAACCCAGCATTTGAAAGACAAAAGACCCTGCAGAACCAGCAACTCGACCATTTTACCCCACCATTAAAGACACCCGAAACTGCATATCCCTGCATAGACCACACATGCTCAGTACACCAGGGGCTGACTCTTGCCTGGGCATGCTTCCTGTCACTAGGGTCACACAAGGTTTGCCCCTGTAAAAAGAGGCAGTGAAGACAGACCCAGTGGGACACCCTCTCCATCTGGACCAGCACCATGCCACACCACCTATCCACCCAGAGGCCCTGCCGGTGACCTCCCTCTGGACAGCACCTATTGGACAAGGACCCCTTTCCAGCCTGGATAGGTAGATATTACCTGCACACCTCATCCTACAATTTGGACTCTCTCTCTCTCTCTTTGTCTCTCTCTCTCCTCCTGGACTTCAATCCAGAGGGCCTTTGGGGGACTTGGGAAAGATACCTGCCCAAACAGGTAGCAGTCCAGTTAACCCTACATAACACACGGTTCCCAAAGGATTCCTACCAGTTGGCACAAGATAGCATGACCCCTGTGCTGCTCTCATGTGTGTTGGGGCAGGGAATGAGAGAGCTTTGACTGATTGCTGACTATCAGCTTTCCCTTCTCCTGTATTTTCCTGGATGGTTGTGCATGAGGCAGTCCATTCTTTGCTAGGTGCTTATTAGGCTCAATCAGAATCATTTAGGCCTCAATCAGAATCATTTAGGCTCTTGTCATGCTCTCTACAGGGCACCTATAAACTGAGAGGGAAGAAAGAAAGCTGCTCTCTCACCATGTACCTCTGATACATCAGGCAATCAGCCAGGGAGCTGCTGAGACAGCAGCTACCCAAAGTGACCCAGACATGCCTCAGCATGGTCCATGGAGCAGTCAGGGAGGTGCTGAGAGAAGCTGTGGGAAGCTTTCTCCCCTATTTTCTGGTTGTACTGATGGAACTGATTTAGAACTGCAAGGAACACATTTTGAACTTAGCACAACCAAACATTTTCTTCTTAACACAGTTGTCTTTGAAGACCATGGTTTATAACCCTTAAGTTCCCAAGGGCCCATAAAGCCACCAAATGGACATTGCTGGATTGGACTAAACCTAGTGATTCCTTTTTTTCTTAAAGCTCTATTGATGTTTTACAGTGACAATAGGTTAAATAAAGTCAATGCTCCTAGGAGAGTGCTAGCTCCTTTAATAGTCTTAGCTTATAAAAGAAAAGATTAAAGGAAAGAAATACAAGCCCCCAGTTGTTCAGATTTCCTCTTTTTTGAGGTTTCATAAGGAAGGATCCCCTGCTCGCAGAGTTATCTCTCTATTTGTAGTGTATATCTCAGCATGTGTTCCACTGTACTGCTAGTGTTGGTCTGCTTCTCTTTCTCATACCAGCACAGATATCAAAACCAGACTTAAGTCCTAGTCTTCAGACTCATGTTTGGAAAAAAAAAAATCAAAGAAAGCATTTTGCTACTTAATGGGGGGTGGAAAAAATATCAACGTTCTAATCCAGCTGCTAGGGTTGCTAAAGGCTTCATACCTATTTAGTCTGAGCATCCAGATTGGAGATGGGAACAGATGCGCTTATTGCCTTTGTGCACTTTCAAAGAGCAGTTCCCATAATAATATTGCAACATCTGCTTGGTGACAAAGATACTTTTAGTTTTAAGGAACATACCAGGAAAAGAACATGGACTGTTATTTGAGTTGAATAAAACATCCCAAGCAACTGCAATATGGTTACATAACCCACTCTCAGACAGTAAAAATGGTCAGAAATAGAATAACTGGAGCAATTTGCTAGCAATTATATTGCAAACACTATTACACTGACAGGGAAATGTCTGGCAGCTGATATGACAAGTCAGCAAAGATGTGCAGATATAAAAAAAAAAACCCCATCGGCAATTTTCTGAGCACTGTATTAACAGTTAACAACCTAGAGAGCAAAGTTAAATACTGCAGCAGTATGCACTGCAAACAGTTTGAAAGTACTTTAAATATGCTTCAAGTTCCTATTAAACACTTAGCAACTTGCAGCAAAGTTATGTAGACAGAGCAAAGAGAGAAAGACATAATAATGCACAAATATTTTCAGCATACAGTCTAGAAGTGATTGCATCCATGATTTTCTGAGTTGGATTATATTTGCACAGATGTCTTTTTTAATCCTTTATCAATGTTATGCTGTATAAAATTATCTCCAGTGTTTACAGTGATTTTGCTTTCATTTCTGATGGAGTGTTCAGCAACTACATTACTAGTAGATTACAATTTCCATCCAGCCCCTCTGTAAACTTATTTTAAAGTTTGGCTGTGTGCATTGCTTTGTCAAGAAAAGTATCTCTGCTTCAGCATTTTAACTATAATTAATCATGACATTCACCTTGATTGCTGCCAAGTTTATATTCCCTAAGAGATGGAACAAAACACACAACGTGTGAATTATTTATACTTCCATATGGAGTCTTATTGTTCATACATTCACAGTAATTCTTAAATGTTGTATCTTAATGAGAAAATGTATATCACTGGTACATTTAATTTAAATATAAAAATAAGATATGTATTTAAAGAGATGAAAATGTATTAAACAACAAAAATTAACAATAGGGATACATTTTTCCAGTCAATATTACAGTGATGGTTTTCAACGAATATTTATACGTGAACCCACATACTGTTCTCTGCTGCATTATTGTCTCCAAATGGTGACACACTCCCAATAGTTTAGCAAAGGAATCCCACAAAATATTTTCTATTAACCCCTGGTTAAAAAAACAAAAATTCCAAAACAGCCTGTGATTTCTATGGGAGGGTAAAGGAATAGTAGAATGTGTCTGTTTTCTAACATCAAGAAATATATTTTCTTGTAAGCAAGCAGGGAGGAAATATCACTTGTAAACAACCCAATCTGAGAGCAAAATGATTGGATATGTTTGTACTGCATAACTGGGAAATGTGCTGGAGTAGATCCTCAAATGGTTTATATACAACAGCACCACCATGTTCAATTGAGTTTGGGCAGTTTGTAGAGAGGGAGATGTGAAAATACTGTAAATTATTCTGAGCCACACTCTCCCAGGGTTGGCAACCCTAACATTTGGTCCAGTCTCAAAAATACAAACATTTCCTCTTCAGAAGTATGGTCATCAACCCATAAGGTAAGTCATCTCTGGTCAAATAGCTCAGCAATGAACAGAGAAGAGTAAACTCCAGAAGCAGCATGGAAATAACTCTTTCAGTTATAAATAGGTCCTTAGGATTTCTCAGAAATGTATCATGGCTTCCAGATTACTTTGATGAGAATGAAGTTGTCATTTTCACCAAATCCTTCATATTTACACTTAAATATCATTGTTTTAACTGCATATTGGATACCCAAGAAAGGGAAGAGAAAATGTTACATGACAATCAGTGTATCGTGAAATGAGACAAACCTGGAAGCCATTTACAGCAGGAACCATCATTTACTATTTCCCCCAGAACATGGGGATATGATATGGCTTTGTGTTTGCCACATCAGCTGATACAAGTGCTTCAACATAGCCCATCTAACATTTTATGTCACACTGAAATACACTGAGGCAAACAAATGAAAATGGCCATGCTCATCAATCCTTCCATGGGACAAATCATATGCCATCCCCTTTGCCGTGATTTTCTCCACTATGGTGGTGCATCCTTTTGCATCAGAACAAATCTGGTTTGACAAAGCCGGAGCACTGGCTTCTTGTGGGTCCTTGTACATCTACATGCAGTGGTGTGGGTCAGGGTCAGGCAATTTACACTATACAGATCCTTTTCAAATCTGCCCTTCTCCCACATGTGGGAAGGTTGATAAAGTGATGGAGCTTAGTCTAGACCTTGAGTTTAGTGCGTTAGGTCTGGACTCTGATATTATTTATTTCCACTGAATATCTTACTCTGACAATGGTTGTATTTATTATAATAGGCTTACCTGTGAAGTAAAGGCTATTAAATATCAGTAAGGGAATCATAATCTGGCCTATAGGGTAGAGCCCAAATGAAGCCCAGGCAAAGGGCAATGGTTTCCTCCTCTTTGCCCCTGTATATAACCAACTCACTGGGAAAGGAAAATCTGTTTGCTCCTGTCTGACACAAAGCTTCTAGTAGATCACATATATTGTTTTATTTTCCAATGAATATAGTAGACGGATTTTGGTTTTTTTTTTTCCCCATTGTAAGAGATCAAGTACAGGAACTAGATTCTTAGCTACCAACAGAAAAGCATAAAATATGGTAAAACTGTGCTTCTGAAATTTTAGCATGAATCAACTGCAAAGCTAAATGAATGTGTCTAAGAACTCCATTGTAATATGGCTTTTAATCTCATGCCTTTAAATATACATGGTTTTACCCAAATATAATTTTCTAGATTTTACTAATTTAGCTATCATGGACTGGTGACCATTTATTGGTTGTGATACCTCTTACATCCCAAAATAATTAAAATGAGAGAGAGAGAGATCATTCAACAGTAGGAATATAGAAATGATGGAATTCTGTCTCCCTGTTGAATCACTAGAGATGGCGGTAAGTAGTTATAGCTGAAGAAATGATTATTAATTTATGATCAATTCACCATATATTATGGAATGAAATAAAGTTATGAATGAAACAAATAAGGCTAATGTAATTCTAGTCAAAATGTTCCATGGTAATAACTTTCTATGTGAGATTAAGCTCAAAATGCAGTATGTTCCCAATCAGGAAGTCTAATTTTAAAGTATTGTTGGCTAAGTTTTTCCTTGGTGTAACTCCCCTAATTCCATAACTTTACCATTAAACTGGAGTTTCCCACCTCACACACTAGATGAATGCTATAGGACTACTATTTTAAAATATCTGGGATGTTGCATACACCATCTGACAAAATCCTGCTCACTTTGCTACTTCAAGCAGTCTCACTGCAGTCAATAAGACCATTCATCATCAGTAAAGTGATGGATTTGGACGTTAACAACATTTTGTGTGATTGTTGCAATCAGCAGTAAAGCTAAGGAAATTCTGTAAAAAAGAAGACTGGATTTTCTGTTTTTCTGCTACAGTGCTATAGCATCACCCTTAAAGACAGAATGACAATCTCTATTTAACTTGCAACCCACTATGCCACCACCTCTCTTTCCACAAAGGTGGGAAAACACTCTGTGTTTGCTGCTGTCCCACCCAGGTACCTCCTGTTTCACTGTTAATAAGATTAAAAGGAAAGAGCTATAAAACCTAATCTTACAACCATTCCATACATAAGTGAAAGGTTCCAGAACTAGGCTCCTTAAACGGCCACCTTTTCCTTGGGCTGGGGTCATTTTCCATTGATTGATGCCTGTAAAAAGCACCTAGATATGATGATGAACAAATACATATCTAATTACTAACAACACTAATACTTTCCAATACATTCCTTCTTTACTCCCACTGAATAATATCTTACTCATGACAATGGTTTTATTTATTACAATAGGCTTACTTGTGGAGTACAGTCTATTCAGCCCTCAAGATAGAGGACTAAATGAAGCTTCAGGAAAATGGCTCTCTATAGGCACATGCCAGAGCATGATCAATTCCAAAAATTAGAAATTTCTATTCCTTCATAATCATGGAAAGGCCAGCACAATATTTCACTTTTTTCTGTGCAATTTATATATTGTTCAGACCTTTTCTCTTTCATATTAAAAAAAAAATGCTAAAAAGAAGCAGACATTAAAGGATGATAATGAATCTGGGTGACTTAAAACAGCTCTCATTTGCATAATGACCCATTCTCTTTTGCTGAGATTCTGTTGTCCACTTGTAAGAATGAAAACTAAACAGGGTGTTCTGCTTACAGTTTTTTTTTTAAGGGGAAAAAGCAACAGAGACTTTCAAAACTGTTTACTCCAATGTTCCACCACTGTAAGAACGGATACATTTTATAGTGGTTTGCCTGGTCAATGTTTAAGTGTCTCAAGTAAACAGACTTCTTCTAGTTTACACAGGAGAGTTTCCTATAGTCCAGTAGGTTTCTCTGATGTTTCTCCCCACTTGCCCTCCAAAGTATTTCAATTTTTTTTCTTTTTAATTGAATGCCTTTACACTTAGTAATATCCCCTTGTATTACTCACAATAATTCTTCTCAGTCCACAGTGACAATGTCCTTCAGATACTTATAGATTGTTATGTACTTTTGTTTCATTTTAATCTTTCCCCATTAATCAATCCCTCTAATCTAAAAAGATTCTGTTATAGAGACTCCCGGGAGTGAATGGAGCATTGCTGGTGTGATCTCACCCATTACATTAAGTATTATAAAACAGTGATTTATTTGAACAGGAAAGCCAAATAAATTCCCTGTCTGGACTAATGTAATTGTTCCTCATTCAAAATGTTCAAAGATTTTATAGTTGGTCCTTTTCTCTCCCCTTTCTTTCACCCCACCAACAAATGTACACACCCACACAAGTATATGTTCAGATCAAGCCCCATGGAAGTAGACAGGAGTCTTTCCATTGATTTATATGGGTGCTGGATCAATATCATAACTCCCAATTAATCTAGGGAATATAGTTGTATGCGAGTGTGTGCATGCACACATGTGTGAGTGAATGCATCAATGTGAGAGAGGCAGGAAAAAAAACCTAAAGGAAAAGTAAAATGCATTCATGTAACAACACTGTCTTTCAATGATTCAGTGTTGGGCAGACTATACAGTGCAAAGTGGGGTGGCAGAACTTGACTCTTCTAGCTAACTTGATTCTTTAAAACCTCTGTGACAGCTGTGAAGCCAGGTGGGGGCAGATTCTCATAAATCTGGTCCCCAAATTCTTCATAACTTTATTGATGATAATATATACTATCTACATACACTAATTCAAAGTTTAGATGCATTAATAGGTATTTTGGGCTATTTGTGTGATAGCTATGTCCTGAAAAATAGGCACAGAGCAATGCTGAATGAGCATTAGGTCTGACCATGAATATCAGATCTCTGAAATCATTAACATTGAAGTCATCTATCTGTAGTCTGTATGCAGGGACAATTCTGGCCAAGCTAATGCATTTGAAATTTCTGTGCCAGTGAAAAGATAACTACTTAAATGATTGAAGAGTATGACCTATAATTACTCTAGGTATGTTTAATTTAATTATATATGAGTCATATAAACCTAAGTTATCCTTTCAGATGTTTTAATTCACTACATCAGGCTCCGAAAAAAGGCCTAGAGCCACAGAATATTCAGCACCCTCAACTTCAAGCAATGTAACTGAGAACTGAGGACACTCACCACATCATAGGAGGCATTCCCCACTTCGCCGTATCTGGTCCCTAAGGAAGAATGATTAAAAATTACATTAGGTAGAAGACAGCAAACTCTGGTATACAGACCCTCCACTCCACTCCCCTCTCCCCTAACACCGCAGTATATGGAAGAAATATTTTTCTAGCCTAGCTTTTTCTTTAAGGTTTAGTGAAGACCAAATTGTGATTGTGAAATGAGAAGGGATTTCTCTGAACTTTTATATTATCAGATATCACTTTATGTCTTGTCTACATTATAAATCCTTAGAATCACTATGGCCACAGAGGCTAAATCACAGAATCATAGATAAGTAAGGCTGGAAGGGACCTCTAGAGCAGTGGTTCTTAAACTTTTTTGTACAAGCACCCATTTGTAAGCACTGATGGCCAGTCCCCCCTACCCTAGCCCCCCCCCCACCCCCGAGGGGGGCAGGGGGTGAGTGGGGGGGGTGGGGGGGGGTGCCTCAAGCAGCCCCTTGCAGGAACTATGCCAGCCTGCAAAGGAAAAGCCATGGTTTCCCATGTTTTTCTCTTTTAACGGAGAATCAATTTTTAAAGTGTGTTGATCCATTTTTTACGTTTGTTTGTGACGTTCTTATATATTCTTGAAACTCACTTTTGGGTCAGGACCCATAGGTTGAGAAACACTGCTCTAGAGGTTATCTAGCCCAACACCTTGCCTGAGTCAGGATCATCCCTCTCCAAACCATCCCGTAGAAACCATAATCTAAACTCTACATAAGACTACCCACAACCCTAACAAAATACAGACCTAACACCCTAACCTGCCATACGTAAAGCAGGGGAACCATGGCAGCCAATGACCTGCTTCTATGAATTGTCAATATGTGCTCAAGAGATCCTGGGTAGAAGGCCATGCTCCAAATTAAAGACAAAAGCAAAACCCCTCACAATCCATATGAATGTGATCATGGGGTAAAATTTCTTCCTGACCCCAAATACGGTGATCAGCTGGGATTGCGGTTTTCCATTTGCCATGGAAAATGCAAATTTTTTCCTTTAAAGGAGAAAAGCATGGATTTTCTCCTTTAAAGGAGAAAAATGGAGCAGCAGACCTAGAAGGGGAAGGGGGAAAAAAAGCATGGGAAACAGCAGGTTTCCGCTTGCAAGCCAGCAGAGCCCTTGCAAGGGGCTGCTTGGGGCTGTGCAGAGTGAGAGAAGATTGATCAGGCAGGGGGTGCCATGTGCATGTGTGCCTGCACAAAGGCACATGGCAGCCAGGCAGCTTGGAGAGCAGTTCTCACAGATCCCTGTAACTGTATGTGGGGGAGAAAGGCAGATTGAGGTCCCCAAGGTGAGAGAGGGAGGGAGCAGGGCAGGGCTGAGGCTGGGGCTAGGGACGCTGCTGAGCCGTGCCCATGTGTGGGGCCTGGGGTGGGAATGTGCAGCCACAGAGCGCAGTTGGGGAGTGGGAGAGAGCTACAAGCAGCTCATCCAGGGAGCAGTATGGGGCTGGGTGCCTGCCACTATATGCACTCCCAGAGTGGGAGGGATGGAGGGGCACATGCTTCCTAGATTTGTGTGCAGCCTTGGGGTTCCCTGCCCTGCTGCTTTCTACCCAGGGCCTCTGCAGCAGAGTGGGGCAAGCAGACTTGGTGCATTGCCAGGAGCCCCATGCTGGCTGTGCTGCCATGGAGAGATACGTCCTACCCACTCAGCAGCAGCAGAGGACCCAAATCTGCATTGCCACTGTTCCTGCCATGCTTCCTGTATGGGGGAGGGGGAACCAGGAGCCGTGTTCTGCTCCGGGCACAGCAGCTGCCACCTCCCTCAGATGACAGCCGGGGCTCAGGTGCTACTGGGGAGGCACTGGGGGCTGCAGGCCCTGGCACTGTAGTCCTGGCATCTGGGGGTCCCCTCTGGAAAGGCTGGGTGAAGGCCAGGGGGCTGGCTTTGGTCCCAGCAAGAGCACTGTTACACCCCAAAGTCGCCTGCCACTCACCCACAAAGGTAAAAAAAATCCCTGGAAAGAAATAGCAGATAGGACACATTTTATACACATAAAAGTGATGTAGGTTGTAGAGGACTGGACTGGAAGTCAAAAAACTTGAGTTCTAACTAATCCTGGCATGGCCAATGACTTCCTTTTGATCTTATGTAAATCATTTCATTCTACTGGCCTTTCCCCCATTTTCTGATCTATTTAATTATATTATACACACACACGCATAGAATACAAGAAATACTGACTATATCTATGGAGATAGATAGATAGATAGATAGATAGATAGATAGAGTAAAAGCTCTGTTACTCATCATCCCTCAGGAACAGGGGAAGCCAGATAACAAAATATGCCAGTTAATTGTGCGGCCCTGGCCCCCGCTTCTCACGCCATGTCTGGGGCGTCCCTCCTCTCCTCCCACAGCATCACCAATGCTTCTGCAGGGCCCTGCAAGCCCCGTAGTACAGGGAGTCAGGTCCCATACAGCCCCATGCAGCCTGTTATGCCCCCAGGCCGCGGGGGCTTGGCAGTACAGACTGCTTTGCCCTGAGCAATGGGGGCTCAGAGAAACCAGAAGTGCCATGGTGGGCACTTCCGGTTTCATTTTATCTTACAAGCCGGCATGCCGGTTAGCGGAACATGCCGGCTTGTAAGATGCCAGATAACAGAACTTTTACTGTAGATAGATCTAGATCTCTATCTGTATATTTATATTTTTTTAAAAAAGCTCTATGGGTCCCTAATCTTACTTGTGTTCTCTATACTATACTACTACCTAATAATAATAAAGTTTCCATAGTGGGTATTTTCATATAGGAACTGACAATTACAAATAAAATCTATGAGTGCTTATTTTATAGTTAATCTAATATTCATCAATTTTAGTCTTTCTGCCAAGTATGGCAATGAATTATAATCCAGAAGATGACTGAATTTTGATAACTAGCATTTTAAAAATGCCCTTAAACTACTATTTAAAATAAACATAAACATACTCTAACATGTCATTATCCTAAAACGCAAAAATGTTTCAGGCAACTTTTCAGCCATTTCAAAATAAAATAATGTTATGTTTAGAATGAAAACATAAATATATATATATATATATTTTAAAGACATATATATAGGTGAATGCTAGTGTATTAGAGTTAAGTAGAACTCCAGTTATGGATACAACACTCATGGCTGTAGTATAAAAACGAGTTAGTTACTTTTCTATGCCAGAATATTTATCCCACTATCAAAAAAGTAGGACAGTCTTATTTTTAGACACTCTTTGACCAACAAGTTGAGCTCAAATTGTGCAGGTACCATTTGTGTTTGTGAACCACCCCTCTAAATTCATTGACAGTAACTCTGTGCTTAAAATGATGTGCACAAGTGTTTGCAGGATCAGGGCTCTGGTTTGTGAATCCACTGATTCTCTGAAGAAACTTATATTCATCATTATTCGGTCATTTTAAAGACATTACATTTTCATTTTTCTGCCACGTGCATTTCACATTTCAATTTCCAACTGGGCAGTTAGGTTTACCATCAGTTAAAGCAGATTGCATACATAACTATGAATGTTGACATGCATTCATCTACCATTGTTCACATCTTTTTATAACCATCCTTACTACACAAATTGGGCCCTGATCCTGATACTGGATGCATATGAAGTAACATCTTTACAGACTGTTCAGTCAGATGAATCAGGCAGATAACTTATTTGTACCAAATTTGGCGTAAAAATACATTGAGTTAGAAGCTACATATTTTATATATTTACATATAAAGTGTTTGTTTACTTTTCTGTAGCTGGGAGGGATGAGGAGGCCTCGGTGGGGTGAGGTGGAGGGGGCGGGATGTGCATGCAGGGAGGCCTGGACTGTGGTCAGTGGCCTGCAGAGGGAAGCAGGAGAGAGCTCTGAAAAAAATCTCACTTGCATGCACTCAGTTTCATGTTGGACCCCTATGGGTGTTAAAAAATAATCAAATAGTATATAGCAACTGTATAATCTATGTTTATTTATGGTACTGAAAAATGAAGATATGTAAAGGGTAATTATGTATTTACCTCTTATTCATGAACACCAGAGAAAAGTAATCTGAGCAACCTGGGGCCAGCTTAAGAGGAAGGAGACCAGTGATAACCAAACCTGCATCCCAGGACCACTATTTGGTTCTGGTCTGTCTGCTAAACTATTATAAAGATCATGATTATTGCACAAAAAAACTTCTTTATTAAGGCTAAAAATTAGGTGCATACCTCACCCTTCATTCAACCTTCTGTTCCTACAAACATATATGCACATACTTATCTTTACATAGTACAGGTAGAACTACTGGGAGTCAATTAAACAATGTGGCTGGGTAAAGAGAAGCAGGGGCATATTTGCTGGGTCACAGTCTGTGTCTGCAAAGGCTAAGCAGTAAGATGTAATTCATTTCAAAATAATTTTCATAAGAATCTTAATTACCCTACTTTAAATGGGAAGCAACTATTGATTCAAATAAAATTCCTATGGACTTGCACAAAGGCAAATGAGATCAGAATCAGGCCTTGTGTAGCCAAATTCTGCCCATAGACATGTTAATCTGGAATAGCTCCATGGGTTCATTTAGCAAGTAAAAAACTCAGCTATAACAGTAGAAATATTTTGGTTTCTTTTTTTACAATTACATTTTATTGTATTTTAAACTAATCTGTTTTATTACTTTCAGAAAATTAATGTACATTAAATATATTTGAAAGAGGTACTTGCTTGTAATTTCTCCTTTCCTACTGCACTTGTATTCCAAATGCACATACCTGAAATACACTTTGGGTTGGTTAATGATGCAGATTATTTCTAGCCCAAGCACATGTACTGAGGTTGGACACCTAATTCCAATGACAAGGACACCATCCTTCAGTTACCTAGGTCTGTTGTACATTCAGCAAATATGTGCTGGAAGCATTGCAGGTCTTTAGAGGAGAAGAGCCTAGATAAGAATGTAACAACTGACATTCCTTCAGTTTACCTATGAAACCAAATTCATAAATAGAACAACACAGAGAAATGCAAGTGCCATATCTTCAAAGCTGGACAAGAATCATAGGTCTTACTCTAACTTCTATAAAGCAGCTTTTGAAGCACAAAAATAAATTATATTGTAATTAATTCAGAAGAAAAAAGAAAAATTGAAGTTAGGAATGCATTTTTCTCCAGTTTTATGCTTCAACCTACCAGAAAATTGAAATCTCTATCTTTGGCAGTATTGTGGCAGACTTCCAACTTTATCTTAATGAAGAAGGAATTATTTTTGACAGAGTCCTGGTTTCCAAGTATCCTGAAATTCTCTAATTCATTTACAGTGAGGTGGAGGGAGAGTGGGAAGACCACTGAAGCATACAACTATAATTCAAAAAGAATGTATAAAAGCAGTTGGTAGAGCAGAAGACACAAGTCTTTTATGGCATAGAAATAACTTCAGTCACTCTTCCCTTAATGTAATGCTTAAAAATAAAATGGTGAATTTTCACCTAATACTATCAAAGAAATAATAAATTAATGTCACCAGGTTTGCAGCTTAAATGAGATCTGGAAGAAGATGAAGTTCTAAATGCTTTCAAAAGAAATTTAAGAACAGAATTTTACCAACATCCTCTCATAAGGGAATGTAACTTATTTATGCACTCTCAGAAAACAGGGCCAAACCCAGTACTGTGTATACAGCCAGAACTCTCACTAAAAGGCTCCCCTTTAGGAAATTTACTCTAGTATTTTATGTACAGGTTTTGTGCGGGGAACTGTATGGACTTTTTGAAATACATGTGCTTTATAAAACGACCACAGATAAGTCTTAAGGCAAGGGCATCAGGAAATGGGATAGAAGTGGACAGCACTAGCATAATTATCTCATCACTAAAGCAATAGATGTACATATGAAGAACTTAACTATGAATGCATTTAATTTCTTGGAGCAGTTCCATTGACTTGAGTGTCTTAAGAATTGGGCCCCACACAGGAATATTGTTTGTTTTTATATATAATTCTGGTTAAAAACTCATTAACAAAATGTATTTTTAGGAAGCAGTTATAAGGAAAAAGTAGAGGCATAATATATTAAGCCATGAAGAGGCTTCCAAGAACAGGAAACTGAAGATACATTACATTACTCTTATCAGTGACATTTACACTGGTGTAATGAGCATTAGATTCCTATGGACATGGAGTGGACAGATGAAGCAAACTCCTAAACCACGGTAACAACACTGGAGTTGTATACCAGGATAAAATTGGTGTGTAAGTGCCTTCTATCCACAGCTTATTGAAAAGTAATCATTTGATCAAGACAGACAAGCTATTATCTGCCCCCTTACAGGTACTGGAGAGGTACAGTGCTACGTACAGTTTGGGGGAAAATTGAACATTTATCTAAGTTTGTTTATTTCCTTGATTTCTACAGCACCCTCCCCCAAAAGGCTCACATCTGTCATCACATATCCTGATGTAATTAACTTTAGTTTCTTAAATCACTCTGGAGTCTGATGCTCTCTCCCTAGTTGGTGTGGGTGAAGATGAGTAAATGATGAGGTCTGTAGAGAATGGACACACCTTTATGAGATTTATGATTTTTTCCATGGCCTTCGTTTGCCACCACTGGTTCTTGATGGTTCATATCCTCCTCTGAACTACAGCTTTGAGCCGGTGGTAAAAGTCTCTTGTATTTGCTGGTTGCAGGGTTTATTTTGCAAACTGAAGAATGTAGCTGTCTTCTGATGGATAAGTGCTAGGATTCCTTCATTGTTCTCATCAAACCAATCTTGGTGATGGTAAGTACAGTATCCAATTGATTCAGTGCATGCCTTGTGCATAACATTCTTAGGCTCCTCCTAATGTGCCTGGATGCCCTTGTATTCAGGTGTATTCAGGTAGGTCAGAGAACCTCTCAGTAGGACATTGCTGAAGAGTCTTGCATCTAGCTTGGTCTTGGAATGCCTTGATGTTAAATGTATTCCACATTCCTTTCAGTTTTTTATGGTGTTGTGGTGCAAGCTGCATGTCCATGATTGATTTGACTATGTGTTGTCCCATCCAGCAGTCATCTGCACCTCTCAGATCTCAGGTGATACAGACATCAGTAGGTCAGGGGCTCCGACAATAAGAAACTCAAGAAAGTTCCAGTGATCAGTGTGTGGATGTTTACAAGTCATCTTATATTTGTCACTCTGTCTGAAGATGGTATTCATGATGAGCAAGTCATGCTATGCACATTTGCTGAGGAGGAGGATACCATTAGAGTCAACTTTCCCACCCCCTCTTTCCCAATGGTGCCACTCCAGAGTTCAGAGTGTCCCCCAATTCTTGTGTTGAAGTTACCCATGAGGATAAGCTTGTCTTCCTTGGCCATGGCAGTCAGGACTGTGTCAAGAGCACAGCAAAACTGTTCCTTGTTGACTTCTTCATCATCAAATGTGGGGGCATATGCACTGATGACCATAGCATACTGGTTTTTACTGAGCTTCAGATGGAGGGTCATAAGGCATTCATTAATACCCACAGGGAGTTCTGAAAGCTGGCTGACAACCTCGTTCTTGATGGCAAAGCCAACCCCATGAATGAGCCTCACTCTGGGTGACTTTCCTTTCCAAGAAAAGGTGTAGCAATATTGATGTTATGTCTTGCAAGTTCTCTAGCTACTATGGTAGTTCTTTCAGGACACTCACTGTTCAGGGAGTCCATAAGAGTGCAGATGTTTCATGTGGCAAACTTTAGTACTTTATTTTGTTGGTTTTGGCTGCAAGTAGAGTGATCCCACTGGATATGGCAATCCAGCTAGTGGGAGTTTAAGACAGCCTATGTTTAGGGCACCTTTTCTAGCCTCTTCCTCACTCAGGGTTACCAGAGGGTTATTCTAAAAAGGACTGCTCAGTCATGGCTGCAGCTGCTGAATTGTACTTCTGCTTCAGTAAGTGCAAAACAGCCATCACATGACCACACCTACATGCAGATTTGTGACTAGAGACTCCCAGAAATCACTGTTCCTGTCCCCACCACCACTCCTCCATCACTGCAGGACTTGCTTTGTGGAAGATGTTAACATCCCTGACCGAGGCCTGTGTGTGATATCTTTTAATGTGCGGAAACTGGTGAGCAAGTGACAACCTCATGAGCTTGACAGGAGGGAGTCCTAAATCCAGTGGCAAGGATGTCCAAGACAACCAGAGACCTGCATCCTACAGCAGACCTCATTCACCTTCAACGTCACAGAGAACCAGCAGGTCCGCAAGTACTCCTGTTAGGGTCTGCAGGAGTTTGGACCATGATTAGTCTGAATCCTCACCTCAGATCTGTTCACCAGGAGAAACCCTACTAAGAGTACAAGACTCCAGATGACATAGCTCAGAGGGTGATTGGCACACAAGCTGCAGAAATAAGACTGCAGCTTCTGCAGCCCATAAATAATTAGTGAAACACAAAGAAAATATGCTTTGCATACATGTATTTGAATGTATTCATAGCAAAATTAAACAAAATAGTTTTATGTGCAACATTGTGGGGTTTGGAGGTGGATCCTGACTCATGGAAACTAAGCAATTTATCTGGTAAAGTACTGCATGGGCAGTGAAAGAGTTCACTTTGGATGTGATCGTAGATGAGTTTTGACTTGAGATCAAGAACTATTCAGAATGCATAAAACTGAAGTAGTTAATGAGGGGAAATTGAAGAAGGATGTTATGCTATACTTGTTGACTATATTTTCTTTAGTCTTTTGATTACTCACAATTTTTGATTTAAGGGGCTTTATGTAATCACATAAATACTCTACAAACTGTACCCAAAGCCAAATTACTGCTACAGCTGACTCAAAGATTCAGGCTTAAAGATGCAACAAGCTATATTTCAGCTTTGAACCTCAGTTGAAGAGTTAGGCCATTTTCAAATTATTTCTTTTCTTTATTGTTTAAAGACAAAATTTGCCCTGAGAACCATATCCAAAGTCTACCAAAATCACAGGCCAAATTCCTACCCCATGATCCTGCAAAAGCATTTAGGTGGGTGTTTGCCTATAATTTCTTCATGAACTTCAAGTCTATTTATAAGCATCATATTCTGGGAGTTAATGGCTTCATTGGAACCAAGATTTATCACTAAATTAAAAGTTCTAAAGAATAGGTACCCACAAAAAAAGATTAAATTATATCTGTCCTATCTGTCTTTGGGCAGAGAAGGCAAGCACTGAAAAATATTCAATATTTACTGGAAATCCCTATGTCAAAATAACTCATTTCATCATTATGGGGTATTTTTTTTCCATTTAGGAAATTAAAAAACATGACAAAGGATCTCACATAGGGCAGCTAAGTGTTCCTTCCAATACCTTTTATATCTTCACCTATCAGGCCCTGAAACCTAGGCCAAAGAATAGGTCAGGAATCCATTTGGAGTACACAAGACACTTTGAGTGCAGTAGACTAATTCTACTGCACATTGGCATGGCAAACAAAACCTGTGCTAATGTGCAGTAGAATTAGTCTACTGTGAATTAACATCACCAAAAAAAACCAAACATGTGCTGGTTCTAATTCACAGTAGCACGGATTACAGCACATTAATGTAGCACCTTTAATGACAGGTACTAAACTTAATGTGGCATAATTATGATGTATTAGTGAATGTCATTAAAATATTAAATATGAAATGAAAATTGTTGTAGCACCCACCAAGTGCATGGTTTTTAAGTGATGTTTAATGTGCATTAGCTTATTTTAATGCACATTAACTAAATAGCATGTTTTTTAAGTGACACTTTAATGTGCATTAGAATAGGATAATGCCCATTAAAGTATGTGTTGATGCACCCAAAGCAGTAAAACAGACCTGGAGTCTTGTGCAATGGTCTATGCCCGGGTTAAAAAAAATCATGGTGATAAACAGATATAAAGCTCACCACACCATAGAGGTTCTAGTGCCCTTTTCCAAAATGCCAATCGGTTTCAATGTTTTCTGGCATCAGCAGGAGTTAAGAATCTTGAATCAGCTTGCAGGATCAGGCCCTGCCGTCACAAGCTTTATGAGAATGAAGTCCTGTATTTCATGTACGAAACTATAACTTACTTTCAGCAAGTATGTTATTTATATGAATGGCATCAGATAAATACTCTTTTCTGAAAGGCCATGGAAGTGTAAACACTGAACAGCACACACCCACAGTGTGTTATTTCTCTTTAACTCTGGAACTGCTTTGCATACTGATGCAGGTTATATCTCCCACTAGTTCCATTTGAACCAAATGGTGGTAGCAAACAAACAACAAGCCAATAACATCAGACAAAAAGGCTGGCAATAATTTTAATTGTTTCTCCCCTAAGGATTAGAGTCCAAATGAGGCAATGACTGAATCAACTGAAAACCATATTTATCAGTGTCAGTACTGAACAAAGGAATGTCTTGTGTTTCATAAGACACATTATTAACTCACTGGTAAGGAACGGTATTAAGTGCAGTACAGGCTGCTCAGCTTTAATGCCTTCGTAAATATGCAATCTGCTCTCTATATCAGTCATGCACATCCAGCATCCTTTGGTAATAAGAATACAGAGAATTAGTCTCACTATAATGAGAATGTGTGCATCTTTAAAGGAAGGGGGAGGGGGAGAAATGGTCAAAACAGAAGGATTAAAACAATTAAGTTTTAAGAAGTTAATTTAATTATATTTTTGTGAAGCCCACAATTTTGGGGAGAGGATACAGGGAACAGAGGCAAAGAAAGAATGTCATTACTGCTAAAGTATATAAACTGCAAGGAACCCATGGAAATGACAGATTACTGACTGTCTTTAGGTCTTTCTAAGACAGCATGACAGCTGCAAACATATGGCCTGATTTCCAAAAGAGCTCAGCTCCTGATTAAGACATCCAAATGGAAGGGAGCAGTATTGAAAATTGGAGCCTGACAATGGGTGCTTGTCAACATAGCCTTAAACTCTTTAGATTCTGGCTGAGAACCAGGAAAGTTGAGCTAGAGAAACAGCTACACATTTCACAGTTTTTGTAGTGGTCCCTACAGCATAAGGCACAAGGAAGTCATAATTCTCTCCTATTTTATCCTCTATCTAAACTTTTTGATAGTGGCTAACAAAGAAAAAAATCCCTCCCCACATTTAAATGCTTCTTTATGCCTTCCTCACTTTACTGTTTCCTGGACAGCATTTTATTCAACACACTGCTAATAATAGGTAAGAATCCCAGTCACTTATTTTAGGAGTCCAGTGCTAAAGTAATGTAGTGACCTTCCCCACTTAAAGAGGCATCTTTAAAGTGTTTTTTTTCTCATCTCAGCATGTGAAGATCTGGAGCATAACTTCTGGCTTATAACTTTAGTTTGTAAGCATGGGAACCATTGTTAGGCTACCAGAAGCAGTAGCTAGCTACAGAAGCATTTGCATGAGATGATTGTATTGAAGCAGACCTTTCATAATGAAGTCCAAAACCAGTCAGTTTAAAATCCTTTAATCCCTCACAAGGAAACCTAACACTTATCAAATGCCTTTTTCTGTATTAAAATGAAGGATTCTGGATGGCCTCACTGTGGTAAGATTCAGATGTGATATGGAAAGAGACAGATATCCTCATACCATACTTCTCTTATGCTCTGTGATAGTCAGGAAGCAGCTACTTGAAATCATTATTGCACACCTAGGTAAAAACAAGTTTAGATTCAGTGAGGCAGGACTTCTCCTTGGGTATGATAATAAAATGGTGTGGAATGGTGCAGTAGAGTGTATGGGAAGAAACCTTCAGGACTCCACAGGCTGACAAGACTGGAAGTATGAATTATCTGGGATAGGAGAGTGGGAGGACTAGTAATTACCCACTGAATATACCATGGTAGGTACCTGCATTCTTCCAGGGACAGTGGGTGCATCTATATGATTGAAAATAAGCTATATTTGGAGTGAAGCTAAGGTGTGAATTGTCAACTTAGGGAGGGGAGAAACAGCCAAGCTAATGTCTGTAGCTAGTGGCATGCATCCAGTCATTCATTCTAGAGAGAGGAAGCTCCCAAATAAGCTAGAATTGGATATGGAATTAGATAACGGCATCCGTTAAAGACAGTGAGGGATGGAAGTGAGAATCCTAATGTCTGGTATAACGAGGAAAAAGTCCCTTTTCCAGGCTCCTTTCCTTTCATTTAAGCAGAGGCCATAATGGAACCAGTAGGGTCACCACACGGACAAACAATAGCCCATTGAAAAGGAAAATAATGAAGAAAGCATGGTTTACACTGTGTGCTGTCTTGCTCCCAAATGAATCGAGTTAATGAAGTTATGACAGAAACCACTTTCCCCATGCTTTAGCGCACCTCAGACAAAATATCTGTCTTTGAGAAAAGCAAACAAACATTCTCTTTTAAGGCAATGCTTTTCCTGTTCCCGTCTTCCTGTTTTAGTAACAGTTATATCTGAGTTATATAGGAATCTGAGTCTTCTTTCAGATTCCTCAGTTTAAAAAAAAAAAGGTAGTAAAACCAGTCTTTATATAGAAATTGCAAAATGTCCAAGATATCACAAGAGATAAACTAGAAAGGTGAGTTAATTAAACAGTAATGGACAATTACTTTTGATTCACAGCCTTGATAAAGCCTAATATCTATTGGAATACATTAGAAACAACCCAAATAACATAACTTACATCATCTTTAACTTGCTTCATGTTGGAAGTTTTGAAGATTTAGTTTTTAATTCAACTCATTTATTGTTGCTTTAAAATTTTTATGAATTTCTCTCTCTTTTCTCACTTTTCCTCTTTGATTTAACAAAAAATGGTGGTTGAGGAGGAAATAAAACTTGGCAACTACATGTGTCCTATAATTTGAAGATGTCCTTAAAATGTTCTGTAAGAGTTGGGTTCTGAAGTTAAAATATGTAGCTCAGAGTCTGTCAGATGTACCCTGTAATAGGGTAGGGAACCCAGTGAATTCACACAAAAATGACAATTTGACAAATGTCACTGCTGCTTACTCTGAAACTCTGTGCAATTTCTGTAGCATACGGTGGACCAGAAGACAAAAAGTTATAGTTCTTAACATCTATTTTCTCTCTGTCATGTTGATGGAAGTAAAACAAATTTCATAGATTTCATAGATTTCATAGACATCAGGGCTGGAAGGGACCTCGGAAGATCATCGAGTCCAGCCCCCCGCCCAAAGGGCAGGAAGTCAGCTGGGGTCATAGGATCCCAGCAAGATAAGCATCCAGTTTCATCTTGAAGGTGTTCAATGAAGGCGCTTGAACCACCTCCGGTGGCAGGCTGTTCCAGACCTTGGGGGCTTGGACAGTAAAGAAATTCTTCCTTATGTCCAGCCTGAAACTATCTTGAAGTAGTTTGTGACCATTCGACCTCGTCATCCCTTGGGGCGCTCTGGTGAACAAACATTCCCCCAGATGCTGGTGGTCACCCCTGATAAACGTGTAGGTGGCCATCAGATCACTCCTGAGCCTGTGCTTTTTCAGGCTAAAGAGCCCCAGGGCTCTCAGCCTGTCATCGTAGGGTCTGCTTCCCTGACCTCTGATCATGCACGTGGCTCTTCTCTGGACTCTCTCAAGCTTCTCCACATCCTTTTTGAATTGTGGAGCCCAAAACTGGACACAGTACTCCAGCTGCGGCCTCACTAAGGCCGAGTACAGGGGGAGAATGACGTCCCGGGATTTGCTTGAGAAGCATCTATGGATGCAAGCCAGCATTTTGGTC
>NW_005842141.1:312870-313116 GCF_000455745.1 Alligator sinensis
CTCCCGGGGGAGAAGGGCCTGGCAGTAGGAGTCTATCTCCTGCTCGCAGTCCCTGATGGCACGCAGTCTCTGGACTGTGGCCTGGAGCTCCTCCAGCTGGCGCACCAGAGACCCCAAAAGGGAACAGACCCCACAAGGCAGAGAAGCGTGCCTGTTTGCGCAGCCTGTTCGTGCGGCTCCGATCGCGTGGCTCCCTGGGGGGCTGGGCGAAGTAGGGGCCTGGGCGGGGCTTGACCCGGCCCGGCG
>NW_005842141.1:313160-336612 GCF_000455745.1 Alligator sinensis
GCCCCGGCTGTGCTGGGGGTCAGCGGGGGGCTCCGCGGCTGCTGGAGGTTTTTGGGGGGCTTCTGGGGGGCTTCGGGGGAGCGGGGGCACAGCAAGCTTTCACCCGCGCGTCTCTCGCCGCTTCTGAGCCTAACTCAGAAGTTAATAACAAATAGTTATTTGTAAACTGTAAAAGACTTTGTAAACTTACATATTGTGTTAGACTCATACTTAGCAGGCTCTTGAACTCAAAGCCATTATTTTGAATGCTAACTGCAAATATTTTGTAGTTGGATTGGGAAAAATGTGTTTGAAGAGACATTTTCAAACCCAATAACATTAAAATTCCATAAGTGAAGGGAATTTAAGACTCAGTCTCCATTTTTAGACAGAGGCTAGAGAGCTAAATTTCAGTTCAAGCACTAGGTGCCCATAGTGTAAGGTACAAAAAACCCCTCATGCTTGATTATGCAAGCCATAAAGTATCGCCTGCAGTATCACCTGTGAGGCAATGAATACCTTAACTCCCCCACTCCCAGCCCCACTTCCCCACATACACACCCAGGGAAATGAGTCAGCCCAGTACCTCAGCACAGTGGTACCTTAAAATAGCTTATCAGATATTAGCAAATAACCGCATAGGAAAGAAACAAAGAAAAACTAGTAAAGTCAGCAATTATTGCTAACATCTGTGGTAGTGCTGTTAGCATTACAATCAAGCAGAGGTAGCAGTAGGGCACTTAAACTAACAGTTGAAAATCTGTGGTATCAGATATCTCCTGGGAGGCAAGGTGTCTTCACCTTAAATCAGTTTGGAAAGATTAAAAGGAAAGCAATATGCTGCTTCAATACATTACCACATGGGAGTGTTGCTTTGACCTTCTGTAAAATGCAACTAGTTTCAAGCATTGTGAGTTATAGCTGCCTAGATACAGCATGTCCAGTCAGAGAGGTTAATTAAAACCTCCTTTACTGTCTGTCTTTCCAGCTTCAACAGCCTGATTTTTAGTCACTTTTTTATGAAAGATAAAATTGCTGTGTACTCCATGCATGTCTTTTTTTATACATTGCAGATGAAAGTACTGGTTGGAAATACAACATTTGGTAATAGGCAGTGATTGTTATAGGATCTGGTAGCCTTTAACTTCAGGGCCTCATGCCTGAGATGCATAGGGCTTTGCCTACATGACCACCAAAGGAAGCCCTGACAAAGCCCATCTATTCTGCACATGCCCACAAATGAGGTGGTATAGACTATTTGGGAGAGGGCCTAAATATATGCCACAGGGCTTTTGGGGTGATCCTGAGCTACTCAGGCCTATTTCCACACCATCTGTACCATCTAATTTGAAGTACACAGATACAGAACAGGCATGCGTGGGTAAAGGCTTATTTCTTAGAAACACACCTGGACTTGCTCCAGATGCTAAAAAAGGACAGAGACTCTGCTCCATTACTTGTGAATTTATATCCAACAATATTACTCAACTTCTTGTATGAGTGCAGTGGTCCTAACACTGGTTTTGCAGATTATGTGACTCCATCATCTCAACCATCTTTTCTCTCTGGCTCAAGACTTCTGGACTTGCAGGTTTTTAAAACCACAGTTATCAGAGTTGCCTTCCCTGGTGCTCACTATTAATCTCACAGATGTCTACAAAAATCTGTTTCTATTGTTTAAATCAATATCAATACAAAGAATTTAGAGAGTGAATTAAGGATTTAAGACAATTCAGATGGAAATTTTTGGAAACACAGTTTGATTGCTCTGCTGCACTGTCTGACCCTTCCAAATCCCCTTTTTTTGGTTCTATGTAGTGCTTAGATACTACAGCTGAATGAACTGTACAAAAATGTAAAGGAAATTGCATTAGATTAGACCTGTCTTTTAAAGCACATAAATTAAATAATTCCAGATCAAATTAGTTTGGGAGACTCAATGAATTTACACCCAGTCCTTCTTTGTCTCAAGACAGCTGTGTAGTATAAACTATTCTCCCCATGTATTATGGGTTGTGTTCCACATTTTCAGTTTTTATTTTCAAAAATAAAAAAATCCAGAAATTTTTCAGAGTTTATCTCCCAAATATAAAAACCAGGTTGAAATCAGGATGAAAGGAAGAAAAGAAAAAAAATCAGTTTAATTCGGAGAAAACAATAATACGTTTCCGCAGCAGTGAGGGAGGGAGGGAGGGAGTAAGGCTGGGACTAGGGAAGGGGTGGGACACAAGCCATTGGCTGCTCCTAGGGCTGCAGCAGGGAGTAAAGTGGAGGGAACTGTCAGTGGGTGTGGTGTGCAGGATGGGGGTGTGTGGTTCTTGCTGCTATGTGCTCCCCGGGAGGGCTGCAGGCTGGGGAACTGTGCCAGGCTCTTCCCGGTGGGTGAATGCCCCCAGATCTATGCTTGGAATGATCGTCTGGTGCAGCCCCCAAGCCCACAGCCCTCCCAGGGTGCACATAGCAGCAAGAGCTGTTCCCCCCACATCCTGCACCTACTTACAGTTTCCTCCGAAGCTGGCATCGGCCGTTCCTAGGGCCGCTGCAGCAGGGGCTGGGGTGAGTGAGAACAAGTAGAGCCCCAGGGGGCATGGGGCATGGTACAGCTTGCCCTGCTCACTCCAGCCCCTGCTGCAGTGGCCCTAGGAGTTTCCAGTGCCCAGCTGCCTGGGCTCCATTTGTCTCTACTCACCCCAACCCCTTGGCTGCACCATGCTGTGTTGCAGGCAGCTGGTTTCAGCTGCTCTCAGGGCCACTGCAGCAGGGGCTGGGGTAAGTGGAAACAAGTAGAGCACTGGAGGGCATGGGGCATGGTGCAGCTTGTCCCCACTCACCCCAGCCCCTGCTGTAGCAGCCCCAAGTGCAGCCAACACCACCTGACCTTCACCATGGCACAGTGTAGCCCAGGGGCTGGTGGGAGTGGCACAGGGCTGGATGTAGGATTAGGGAGACCCGACCCTGGCACCAGCATCAGCACCTCCCACCCCCAAGCCGTGCCCCCAGGCAGTCTCTCCAGCCCCATGGCCCCATGAAGAGTGGCCAGGTGCAGCACCTGCCACAGGAAACGGGACCAGGCTCTCCTGCTGCCCCCTTCCCCTGTGCTCCCAGGGGCAGGGCTGCAGCTGGAGGTACCAGGGTGCAGCTGGGACCTGCTTGCCCTGGAAGCAATTCCCATGGCACCTCCCACCCCACCCAGGGTCAAAGCTGGGAGCCCCACACCCCAAGGCAGTGGCTCCATCCACCTTCCTCTGGCACCCGTGTGGCTGCCAGTACCCCTGCCTGCCAACCCCCCCCCACATCCAGCTGGAAACTTGTGCCTCAGGTAAACAACACTTTTAGCTTACCATCACCCCCCAGTCATTCACCACTTGTGCAGTGAACTGAAAAACAGGTGTAAATCAGTATAAATGGGTATAAATCAGTGAAAACTGAATAACTTCAATTAAAAAAATCAGGGAATGTATTGGTGAAAATCAGTAAAAACTGAAAATGGAACACTAATTAAAGGAAATTGCTGGACCTCAGTCGTGCCAAACTGCAACAAAACCATGCAGTCCCTACATGGGCATCCTTTGTTATCATACTAATTCATAGTTTGTGGGTGCCGCTATACAAGATGCCACATTATCATAATGATGAGCTACTGCTGTGTAGCTCATTGCTATAGTTATGTCGCGTTGGTGGGCACAAACTGTAATGCCGATGCTACTATGCAGTAGCAACAAGCACGTTGCTACTATGCAGTAGGGTCAGAAATAACCCATGCATTGCCAGGACTGCACAGTAACAACTGCACACTCGTGGGCACATGCGTACCCTGTGTGGAATTGATTTAAATTTTTTAGCAATTTACAGAGCTACTTAGGCACCCAAAAAGCCTGTAATTATTCTATTAAATAACTTTAGATGACAATGAAATGCTGTTTTTCCATCTAAATTCCAAAAGCTGAAACAGCTTTAAGCTGTTTTAACCTTTAGCAGGGTGAGGGCCTGGGAAGGGGCAGCCACATGGTGGCTATCACTGGGACTGCCCTTATCCTCCTGAGCCTGCGGACCTGCCACCTCTGGGCCTGCTGGGCCAGCCTGCCTGGAGGCTACACATAGCATTTAAGCTATGCCTTAAATGCTTTTTGGGAATAGGTAAATAAATAAGGAAAAAGAATTCACTATTGACATAACTCAGTGATTTTTCTTTTAACATTTTATGTTTGCTTTCTATACCAACAAGGAGATCATGCAAATGGTATGAGAAATGCCTTGACATTCATGTCATACATTTTTTTTAATGGACTGAATTTATAGCAAGTATGAAGGATATGTTTAGTGCATAACTTTGTTTGCAGATTCTTAGGCATTGTATTTCATAACAGCATTTTATACAGTATTACCAGAGTTTTATGCTGCATTAACATCATTTTATAGCATAATGGAAAACAAATGGGTACAAAACACAGGTAATAAGAAAAACAAACTGCAAAACTTTTTTTTTTCTAGTTTGTTCCTGCATTTGTACAAACGCAGCATTTCTAAGATGACTATGCTTTTTCAGTCACACACTACAACTACACTTCAAAATTGGCAGTTGCTGTATTGTATATTTTCTTGTGAACAAAAATCACCTCTGTTGAGATCTCTGCCAGGTTCTACAGCTGAATTCTTTCTGAAAAGAAAACTTTAAGAATTAAATTTAGCTTTACATATTTTGGTGTATTATAAAATACTTAAGCGTTCTAAGAACCTCACCATGTAATCAGAGAAACAGAAGAAAGGAAACATACCACCATAATATATAAGTGCATACAGAAGGAGGATTGTTTAATATCCAGACTATAGGGATAGGAGTAAGGAATCCTGACTCCTCTTCATGGTTTTATCAACACTATAGAATGGTCTTCAGCCATTAGCTTTGCTCCTCTGTAAATTCAACTCATTTGCATTTGATAATGGTAAAGGGGCCTTGCAAGACTTAATGTTTACAAAGGGTGTGTCTACACATGCTTTTGATCTGGGATCAGTTTACTTGTGAATAAACACTTCCCAGCAGCTGTCTACCTATGCAGGGAAGCAGCAAAATGCTCCTGATTCCTGTGGCCCTGCAATGGGTCCCTGGCACCACCATCGGACTCTAAAGGTGCCAGCAGCCATCTTGGAAAGCCAGTCCCACTCCCTGCTCTCTGGCCAGTCACTCCCTGGCAGGGACACTAATAACAGGCTGCTAGATGCCTCTATTTGGCCCGCCCTTGTCCTCCTGAGCCTGCAGCCCCACTACCTCTGGGCCTGCTGGTCTAGCCTGGACTGGTGGTCACACATCACCCAGACCACCTGAAATGATGAGCAGTGGCTGGAGGCATTCAGAATGCCCCAGGCCACCTTCTTGGACCTCCTGGAGCAGCTCCACCCCCACCTGGAATGGCAGGACACTGCCATATGGCCACCCCTTCCTTTCGTAGAGATATGCATCATTGTTTTGCTCAGTTTTTGTATAGTGTCTAGCACAAGGGGATTTCAGTTCATGTTGTCACAAGGGATCACCAACATTTAAATTATGGAAAGAATAACATGGTGTTTCTAAATTTCTCAGATTGATTACAATTTGAGTACATGAGCAATCTGCTGCTGGAGCTTGATCATAGAACCCCACTGATTTCATTTAGGTAACATGCGGTTACAGCAGAGTATCTGTAGGAATGGGACCTTGGAAAATTAAGCTCTTGGTAAATTTAAAAGCTGCTTCTCAGCTTCATATTGAGTTTTTGCAATAAGACCAGAAGATGCAGCTAACATATCTTATTTCCCAGTAATTATCAAAAGAGTTTATGAAATTAAACAGCAACAAGCAGCACAACCTGGTCTCTGTAAAAACAATGAACCTCCTTCGCATAAGGGATCCTTATGATTCCTCTGCTCTACCTCCATACAATACATAGGACCAAAGCCAAACAACATGCCTTGCCAGCCACTCTGCACATGTAAAACCCTGTAAGTGAGACAGTGTAGCTACTTTAGGATGACCCAGAGCTTACTGTTTTAGGCATGTCCCGAATATGTGCTCAGGACCACTCGGAAAACCACTCTGAAGCTATTCTGAATGCTACTAAATTCTGGGATTTGGCATGAATTGTGCGGGAGGGACTGGGCAGGGTATACTTCCTGGCAGTGCTCCTAGGCTTGGATGGAGGCAGTGTGTTTCCTTTGCAAGCCTCTAATTAAGCAATGACATTCTTACCACAGGAGAGAAAGGGAGAGACTTGCAACCTTTTATTGCAACTGTTTATACACATTGTATGACAAACTGCTTCTATCCAACAGCTTATTACATAACTTCAGTAGAACCAGTTCCTAGTGACTTGTTGTTTTCACTATCCCTAATGTAAAACAGTAAAGAGACTGCTTTGTTCAAAATACTAGGGATTTACCACCGGTTCGGATGCCTAATGGTGTGTTCATCCAAACTGATGCAAGAACTATGAGAAGATTTATATGGTTAATTGCAGGGTTACCATTATAATCCTTACTACTGCTGAACACTGCTGAGTGGATAAGATTTTAACACTAAAGTGTTCATCTACTGGATTATGAGTCGTGTTTTAAGATGGAATACAGAAAATAAACATTTTCACTGGGCACATCTACATGTTCATTAATGCACTATAATTACAATGCATTAAGTTTAGTACCTGTAGTAACAGGTACTAATTTAATGCAGTAGTCCTGACACACATCTTTTAGGTGATGCTAATGCACAGTAGACTAATTGTACTGTGCATTACAGCATTAGCATGGCTTTTGCCATGACACACTAATGTGCAGTAGAATTAATCTACTGTGCTTCTAGCATCTCTTGTAGACAACTGAGGTTCAAATTTAACTGTACCTATTTAATTACCAGTTTACCTTCAGTTTCCAAGAACCCTACAATACTCCTTGGTTACCTCAAGGAGTAGAACTTTTATAGTTATCCCCTATGAATTTCACAATAATTTTTATAGTTGTTCTCTTTTTTGGTCATGTTCTTCCCTTTAGCCAGAAATCCTTCATGCACTGTACTATTAATTGTCCTCTCCTTATTAAACCCCTAGCAGTGTTTTCAACACTGTTAGTCTTCACAATTTTCTCTTCCTTTCCAATTTTCCCAACTGGCTTGTCCTACCTTTTCCTTTCTTGTATGTCACTCAAGGAACTCTAACTTGACTTAGATCTCATAGGGCTTCATCCAAAGTCCATTACAGTTAATGGATTTTCCACTGACTTGAATGGATGCTAGATGAAAAACTTAACCCATTTTCTGTACCTGTGACAAGCCAGAATTACATCTCAAAAAGAAGAGGTTTACCAGTGACAGTATTGACCAATGTAGAATTCCCTATGGATAGGCAGAATATGATGGGGAAAGCATATTTGGTAGCTGAAAGTTCCAGTAACAGTCATGCCAGTTCATTAGCAACTGCAACCTATTACTCAAATTATAGGACGGATTATAATAGTGATTGATATGTCAAAAAGCCATAAGAACATACTTTGGTAATCTTTATGAATAATTCATTTCAGAGGTACTTAAAATATGAAGATATTGTGAATTTTTCTGAAAGTGTTTATCTCTAATTTTCAGGTTCAGAGGGAGAATAGTTTTTGAAAGAATTAAACACCAGGAGAGAGAAATGGCTGAAGAAATAGTCCTACAGTGTTCTTAATATTCAGCACAGAGCACCTTTGGCAATAGTAATATATTGTGTGTCTCATTAATATGCAACCTGGTGAGAATTTTGTGTCTTCTGGAATTTTTAAAGGAATATTTTCTTCTGGAGGCAAAAGAGATATGACAGAAATAGAGGGGATTTAGACAAAGGCAAAATGAATTATTAGGGGCATGGAAAACTGTCTCTTTTTAAGAAATTGGAAAGATTTGAACTGCACACTTTGGAGAGGGACATAATGCAACTTTATAGAATAATCTCAGAGAAAAAAAGGCAAATCAGAAACTTCTGCTTGCTACTTCAGCAAAGCAAGGACATAAGGATATTCAGTGAAAGTGAAAGACAGCAAAATTTTAAATTTGCATATTCACAAGACACAAAAATCAATTGTGGCACTCATTGCCATATTATTTGAAATGCCAAAGGGAGTGCAGGGTAAAAAAAGAAAGAAAAAAGATATTTACGTGGATAGATACATCTATATTTAGATCAATAAAGTATGTATATAAGTATACTTTAAAAACTATAGGTAGCCCCAAGAAGCCATTCCACTGAAGATATTTAATTGCTCTTCTCTTCCCTATGTTTTTCCTTTCTTAGCAGTATACCTGAGGAGAGCTGAAATTCCTCCTAATATTAAAATAATTCTTTGATTTGATATGAAGAAGCTACCTCAGATCTGTTTTGTTATGCTAATTAATGATCAGACATAAAACCTATCCATTCCTATACAAGGGACTACAAGTATTTGTGCAGCAACGCACTGGATTCCACTGGGGTAGAAGAACAGAGTTCCTTTCACAGATAACCATTAGATCAGGCACATGAACCAGAACTATTCCAAACAGCTGCATCACTGTTAGTGAACACTCCATGCTTTCTCTATTCCACAGATTTCATAGACATTAGGGGCTGGAAGGGACCTTATGAAATCAGCAAGTCCAGCCTCTCCCCCCCACCCTGGTCCCGCCCCCACCATAGGCAGTAAGTCAGGTGGAATCAAGTGATCCCAGCAAGAAAAATATCCAGATATTTTTTTTAAAGAGTCCAGAGTAGGTACTTGCACCACCTCTGGGGGAGTCTGTCCCAGACCCTGGACTCACACACTGTAAAGAACTTTTTTCATGTTTAGTCTATATCAGCCTTCCTGGAGTTTATGGCCATTAGACCTTGTTATCCCTTGAGGAGCTCTGGTCAACAACTGTTCTCCCAGGTCCTGATGCACCCCTGTTATATAATTGTAGGCTGCTACCAAGTCCCCCTGAGCCTTCTCTTTTCTGAACTGAAGAGTCCCAAATCCCTCAGCCTCCCCTCATACAGCCTGCCCTCTGTGCAGGCCGTCTCCGGATCCCATCCTCGTCGCCATGTGCGGGGCGGCGGGGAGCGATCTGGGCCTTTTTTTTTGCGCCGCGCGGGCTGTGGCCAGCAGCCCGGGCTCGCTAGGTCGGAGAGAACAGGCGACACGCTAGAATTAGGCACGGACGCATAATGGTTGATTCAAAGATTATTTTACTTACACCGAAGATGGTTGCGGTGCAGGCAGGAAAACTTGCTTGAGTTGCGGTTACAGACAGAAAAGAAGAGAGGCGGACAAGAGTTCTAAACTCACGAACTCTAGCCCAATCCAGCTGAAGGCTCTAAACACGCGAGCCCGTCGTGTCAACCGAAGAAAGTACTCGTACAAAAGAGCTCTAATCCTTTTGTTCACTAGAGGCTGATCAGAACCCTGTTGCCTGCTTGAAATGCGCTGGGTCCAATAGGTTCCGCAGCGCTTAGAGATCTTCACACTGTGTGAAGTCTCCTCCTCCTGGTGTTCGTGGAGTCCTCCCTTGCGGGGGTTCTCCTCGGAGGTCTCCAAGTTCTCCAACTTGGGCGGAAACCACTCAAGCTTTTTATACGGCTAGCAAGCCAATCACTAGCCGCCACATGTGAATAATTTAACGCAATCCAATAATGGGGCTCGAATTATCATACAAATGGCGGGAACTCTTTGCACCGAGCATTTCCTAGCTGCAAAGAAGAAATGCACCCTGCAAAGAAAGCTACAATTTGGCGGGAAAATAATTCAGTGGTGCCAAAGCACACACAAAAACAAAAATCACAACTTTGGGTTGTGACACCTTCCAGGTCTTAGATCATATGAGTGGCTCTCCTCTGGACTCTCTCAAGCTTTTCCACATCCCTCCTGAAGTGGGGAGCCAAAAACATGCTAATTATCTCACAATTCACAAAAAAAATCTTATTTTGTTCAAACTTTTCATCAGTAGAGGGGATAAAATGTTTTGACAATATGAACTATAAGACAATTAAAGAAATTAGCCTGATGAGTGGATCCAAATCCTGCCACAAGCTTAGTTCCAGCTCAAATGCCAGCTAAAGAAATTCCTCAAAATTAACTTGTGAGCTGGTGCTCTGAAATTATGGAACAAGACATCATCTTGCAATCTAATGCCCCAAGTGTACCACAGAGTCCAAGAAGAGGCCCCCAGCATTCTCAGTGAAGGCAATATGGCTCTTTGTCAGTGCACAGGTCTGACTATGTGGAGCCCTCTACAGAGCTGGAGTCAAAGCTGCATAAGTATTATGACACCTACTTCAAAAGTCAAAGAAATCCAAGGATCTGTCACACAATCAAGATCTGAAAACATTTCAGAAAACAATCATGATGAACAAAAAATAGCAGAAGGATTTTCAGGTTTTAGCCAGCTATTGTACAAATACTGAAAACTGAACTGCATATGTGTTTCCTGAATACACATTTAAGATAAAAACACTATTTTACTTCTAAATAAAAACCCTATATTCATTTGAAATCAAACTGGAATGTGGCCAGGTAAATAAGTGTTTAATTTGACTAATTTCTAGCATTTTGCATCACAATATTAACTGTTTGAAATATGTTAATTGCTTGAAAAGTTAGTTTAACCCATTGCCCCAAAATTATATAAAGTTTGAATAGCTGAGAATGTTCAGCCAGCCATAATAATGACCCATAGTATACTTATAGTAACTACAGGTAATCGAATAATTCAAAATAAAATATTTAGTTGGACTAATGTAAATTTTCAATTTGTGGCACCTTTGTGAATAGCCTATAATTTATTCTAATGTATTAGTAATAAAAAATCCAACAACATTTTCATGACATTTTGAAAGCCTGTGGATTGGAAGTAGATATATCGCTTTCTGAAAATATCTGATAGGGTGAATCTTTTTATATAAATAATTCTTGGAAAATTTGGCACTGTCTTTTTTGTAAAATATTCTTTGTGCATGTAGGTCAAACTGGTGGGGTGATTTTTGTGTGGGGGGTTGAGATTTTTATCTATTATTTTTTTAATTAAATCTAAGAAAATAGTGTTACAAAAATAGACGCATTATTGTTTTATCAGGGATGCAAGCAGAGTTGAATAAAATCACACTTAGATAACAAGTAGATAGATTAGGATCTGGCTCCTGGATCTTAAGCATCGAGATGTCTAAATGCAGGAGCCTCTGAGAGAAGCTGGATCGAGTCTATTTTGCGGTTAATTGCTTCTATCCAGGGTCCTGAAAAGGATGACTCCAGCAATTTCCTACTTCATATAAAAATACTTCATGAACTGGAATAATACTACATGAATACAGTACTACATGAAATACTCAGGATTTCAGGTCTATCACAAAGAATTCTCTGCCTTCTTCTGTGCTGGAATACTTCCTTCACAGGATTTCTTCATCCATTTTAAAAAATACTATTAACTGAAGGCATTGAAGGCAATCAAAGCAATTGCATAGTATGCAACAATGCAAATAGTGTCAGTGGTGTATCAGTGTTAAAGATGATAAAAAACAACTAATGAGCACGGTATATCCCTGGCTACAGGGTAATGACATGGCCTACTAGACAATGGAGCAATTCAAAAGGCTCTTACCTCCTGGCCATAGGGTGTGCACAACTGTAGGTGGAATACAGAAGGACAATACAACCAAAGGAGATACAGTAATTGTATGGTAAATACTTGGGGTTTTGTTTTCATTTACTAATGTGGACATTTGCTCACAAAAAAATTAACTGACTCTCAACAATAAAAAGGGAGTTTTCAATTTTGTTGAAAATATTTTTTCCCCAATTTTTTTCCCTATCAGTGACTTACTAGTGGTCAGTTAATTACATTGAAAAAATGACATACTCCTGATGGCTTCATTAGGTTTAGTGTTCCATAAATAGCTGGTTACATGGAATGCATCTGTTCCCTGATTGGGTGAGCACAACTCTTAGAATCCATTTTGTCTTATCAAGATGTTAAATATACTTTTATGAATATGCTGGGATATGTGTTTATAATAGCTTATTTCTACAAATATTTCTGACAGGAAATTCACTTGTTCAAATATTATACAAACATATTTGAATGAAATTCATTTAGAAATGCAACTAAATATTAATGGAGTTGTGGAATTTTTTTTCACCATCTCTCATCATCAGAGATCTGTCATTAAAAAGTCCCCTATTTGGGGGTTAAAAAAATTAACCCAAAATTCACATTTTCCACGATTAAAATAAAACACCACTAACATATACATTTTTATATAGTGTCTCATTTATTCACAGAAAAATGTGGATTTTGGGTTGCTTTTTAAAATCTGAAAATTGGGGATTTTTTTTAAATCAGAGAAAACCAGGTCACTGGTTCATAGGGCTGCCCCCTTACAGCTGAACTACATCAGTCTGCCTGTTGGACAGAGAGAAATCAATTTTTTGGCCTGTCAGATCTTTGTTAATGGCACCTTTTCTCTTTACCTTTAATCATATGTATATACTGTCCTTTATATGTGTGCATTTCATGGCAAAAGCTGACTCTTCATTCTGTTCTACATAGCAAGTTTTAACATAGTGGTTCCAACTACAATTGTTTTAGTTCTTAAGGTCAATAAGAGTTTTAAGGTCTACTTATCTCAGAAAGAAACATCTTTGGCATTACAATATGAAAAATAAAATAAACTGAATTCTTCAGAATTGAGAAAAGTATAAATTTCAGTAGTCAGCCTGAGAACATTATTACCATCATTGTCCTATCTTGGGTTACGCTCATCCAATAACATTAAGATTGAAAATACAAAATGTACTTTTTGGTTTTTTATTCTTAACTTGGTGTAATTTGGAAGTTTATTACATTATATTTTTGAGTACCTATTTAAAAAAAAAACAAACTATATGCATCATTGAATAAAGAATCATTACTTCTGTGGTGGAGACCAAGTAGGAGGTGCACAGCAGCATGAAGAAAAAAAAGTTGGTCCAGGCGTCCACCACAAGCCCTTAAGGTACCTCCCTCATATATTAACAGTAATAACACCAAAAGAAGTGCATAGCCTATAGCATTTATGAGAGACTTCCCTTTTCTAAACCATCATCACTGCCTCATTGTTTAGAGAAAGTCACATTCCTACATCTGTTTAGTACTCTGACATAAGACATGTTTTTTTTTCAAATGTTTTTGTACATGTTCTAGCTCCAGAGCCAAAATTACTACACTGTTAATCCAACCAGTATCAACTCTCAGTTGCAATTACCAATGAGCTGGAACATGAAGGTATGATGTCACTGGAAATTCTTCTTTTCAGGAGAATGTATAGGGTTATGCATTTTCCTACGTCTGCAGGGAGCCTATGATATTGTCAGTCCTCTGACTGCTGTGTCATTGATGTAAATTCTGCTCTGAACTGGTTACTGCTGTTCATTGCCACAAGGAATTTGTTCTTCTGGCACATACACAAGCTCTGCAGACAAAATTTGGTCTCTGGATTGTATTCCCACAGGAAATAAAAACCAACACAAAATTATAGACCTTTTGTGAATTTCTTTGAACTGCCTTCTCTACTACATATATAGGGGACTTTTACACGTGCTTCAGGGGTGGAGTGGAGGGCACACTAATTAGAGCAGCTCTGAGAGCCACTCTAAATAAAGCACCACAGTGTCACGTGATGCTTCAAAATGGTTGCGGAGGCACCTGAACTAAGACTCATTCAATTGTTGAATGAAACCCAGCCATTGTTTTGAAACATGGGCACACTGAAACACGAGATGCAGAGGCTGGCTGGAGTGCTGTAATTACCACACTCCAGAAGACTTGATTAATTGAGTCTGCTCTGATGTGCAGTAACTACAGTGCATTGGAGCAGCCTCCATGCTTATGTATAGGCAACCATACTGTTCTACATTTGTTTTCAAATGGTTATCATCATAATAAATATCCAAAAAATGAGACAGACCTTTATCACTATCTTTAATGTACTAAAGGCAGTTTCTCTAGTACTACAAGCAGTGCACTGTGAGAGCCAACATAGAATAAGATAGCCTTATTAATACCAATAATCTTATTAATAACTTTTAGGAATTAGGGTTCTATTAGCTTGCCTTACTTTAGCATTGAGAGTTTGTTTATTAAATACCCTGCAGAACCTATGGACTGGAAGTAACCATTTACTGAAATTTAAAATAAACAAATGACACTGGTCAAGGGTGGACAGGAGAAAGATATACCAGACATGAATATGCACATGAACGTAATGGTTCTGGGTTACATAATGATTATGAAGGGATGTTCAAAAGCACAAGGTGAGTTTCCTATTTCCTCTTGAATATTTGGGTGTATAACTTAATTAGGATCTTTTAATAATCCCAACATATAAGTGGTAATGTAGTTTACTGAAGTTGGCAATGATTCTTAGAAGATAAGTGAGATGTGACTGACATAATAAAGGCATGGGGTAATATTTTAGATAATAAATGTAATCAATGATCTATAAATGTTGTCATTTAATTAGTCCAGGGAAGCAATAGGAATTTAATAGCCACAGAAATAAAAAGGCAAGAAAAAAATGCTGGTATAATTCAAAATGTCTCAGTGGATAAGATTTTGGGAGTCAAAGATATGAGGAATGGTCTTTAAGGAAATAAGAAAAACCCTAATATTTTGCTAACAATGGTAGGTTGATATTTGGTTGAAGAGAAGCATTTATGAATTTGAGAATACAGAACGTTAGAATTGCAGAACCCCTGGCAGAACACCAGGAGGACCCCCAACTCCTGGTATGGAGCCAGGAGGTAAGCAGGGAACCACAGTGGGCAGCTAGATAGTGGTGGGGGGCAGCTGAGTGGAGCCATGGAGGGTCACGCCCCCCACCCCCGGCCCCTACTTAGCCCAGCCCCCAAAGGAGCTGTGCAACTGGAGCCATACAAACAGGAGCACTCTGGGTCCAGCACGTGAGTTAGCACAGGAGTTTGCATGGGAGAGTGCACAGGGAGGCCACCAGTGGGCGCTCAGTCCTGAGTTGCCCCCCGGCAGAGACGCATGGCACACTCCATGCCTGTTGTGCCTCCAGGTGGTTGACGCCCCCCCCCCCCCCCCCACATTGTGGGACAGACCTCTGACACTGAATCTCAGGCACAGGGGACAAGGGATCAGTGCTCTCCCCCCCTCCCCCCAGGGAGGGACCCAGGGACCCAGAGAATCTCCCAGCTGCTCAAGATGCTGGGAAGCCAAGGGATCCCCACCGCAGGCAGCTACTAGAGCCTGTCTGCCAGACCTCAGCAACAGCAACAGCTGCTGGAGAGGGCCACGTGGGGATAATCCCAGCCACCTGGTCTCCTACTCAAGCACCTAAGGAGCCTTGTGAACAGGGCCTACCCTGAAATATGGTGATGGGCACACACCACACCCCTAGGCTTCCTGATCCGGATGGACTACCCCCACCTGGTACTTCATAGGACTTCAGCCAGATGGAGCCCATGGTCCCGGCCTCCACACAGATAGAGCCCTTGACTCCAAACTGTGGAGTCTGCCTGGCACATCTGCTGGAGGCCAGTATCTGGGGTACAGGCACTCCCACTCATGGGATGAACTCACTGGTGGAGATTCTAGAGGACTGAGCAAGGGAGCTCCAGGAGGAGGTGAGCAGACTGTGAACCATTAGAAAACATGAGGAGGATACTGATGCTTACTACCAGGCCTTGCACTTGGAGAAGGATGCCACAGAAACCAGGCAGAAAAGCGAACTTCAGCAAGATGCCCCTACTGACGGAGAGTGGAAATTGGTCACATCAGACCCAAAGCCACGATGCGCATTAGCTGCTCCACCAACAGCTCTGCACAACAACTACACAGCCCTAACACTATTGACAGATGAGGCATCCACATCCTCAACACCAAGGACAGGACAGGATCAGCCGCCCTCACCAAAGAAGCAATGAAGAGTGATTGTTGTGGGAGACTCCCTGCTATAGGGACCAAAAGATGCCATCAGTCATCCAGACCCCTTTGCTCAAGAGTTCTGCTGCATCCCAGGAGCAGGATCCAAGATGTAATGGCCCTATGGACCACTACCCCATGCTCCTTGTCCACATGGGCACCAACGACACAGAGAGAAACAACCCTGGGAGAATCATAAGTGACATGAACTTCCAAGGGAAATGGTGCTCACTCCTACCCTGGGGGTCTTCAAAAGGAGGCTAGATAATCACCTAGCCAGGGTCATTTGACCCCAGCATTCTTTCCTGCCCATGGCAGGAGGTCAGACTTGATGATCTGCTTAGGTCCCTTCCAACCCTACCAACTATGAAACTATGACTACAAGACCATGAGGGTGAAGCTCAAGGAACTCGGAGCACAAGTGGTCTTCTCTTCAATAGTCCCAGTTAGAGGCCGTGGTCGTTGGAGGGAGAAATCGAAGAAGTCAACCAAAGGCTTTGGAGATGCTGGTTTTGGATTCCTTGACCATGGTATGCAGTTCAGTGGCACTGGTCTGCATGCAAGAGATGGTATCCACCTAAGGTGCAGAGGGAAGAAGCTCTTCTCTACGAGAATCACTGACTTGCTAAGTAGGGATTTAAATGAGGCATGTCCGGGGCAATGAGAGTAGATTAACTGTTGAGCCTAAATCCTCTTGCCAAGATGACCCAGAGGAGGGTGTGCACATAGGGGACATACAGATGAGTACCACTGCCCTGACACACTTGCACAGTGACAGAAAACCTGAAATGACTAGGGGTAAACTCAGGTGTCTTTATGGGAATGCCAAAAGCATGGGCAATAAACAAGATGAACTAGCACTCTTTCTGGCAAACAAGGAACTTGACCTCATTGGGTTGATAAAGACATGGTAGGATGATACATATGACTGGGCAGTGGATATTGAGGGCTATAGACGCTATAGGAAGGATCGTGTTGGGAAGAAGGGAGAAGGGGTGGCCCTCTATGTGAAAGAGTGGTCCCCCCCACTTTGCAGGTCATGTTTGATTGCACAGGGGGGTGGGGGTGGCCTTGAGACCCTCTGGGTCAAGATACAAAGAGGCTCAGGAGAAGGGGACCTGATGGTGGGAGTCTACTATCGACCTCCCAACCAAGAAGAGGAGAGCAACCAGACATTCTCCAGATAATTGACCGAGGCAGCCAGCACTAAAGACTTGACTGTCATGGGTGACTTCAACTACCTTGACATCTGTTGGGAAGACCATTCAGTCAGCTCCAGCAGGTCAGCCAACTTCCTGGTAGCTATAGACAACCTATTCTTGACACAGGGTGTGGAGGGGTCAACTAGGGGTAAAGCCACTCTGGACTTGGTGCTGACCAAAGGAGAAAAATGGTAGGTGACCTGAAGATTGGAGGTACTCTGGGCAACAGTGATCACAATCTGATTAGATTAATCATCCACTGAAAGGCTGAGAATTCTGTCAACAGAACAGAATTCCTAGACTTCAGAAGGGCACACTTTGGTAAACTCAGGTGTCTAGTTAGAAAAGCCCTTCAGAACCAGCAACTGAATGATTTGGGAGTTCAGGAACAGTGGTGCTTCCTTAAGGAGGCTATTCTCACTGCTCAAACAGGACATCCCCATGCAGTCAAAAAGAGGGAAAGGGGCCAAGAGACCTGCTTGGCTCAACAGGGACATTAGGGAACTTCTGAAAAAGAAAAAAGACACGTACATGCAATGAAAAAATGGTTCAGCATCCAGAGAAGAGTACACCCATATGGCCAGGGTCTGCAGGTATGAAACTAGGAAAGCCAAGGCATGCATGGAAATCAAGCTTTCATCCAAAATAGAAGACAACAAAAAGGACTTCTATAGGTACATAGGGAGCAAGAAAAAAAATCAAGCTCCACTGTGGGACCCCTACTGCAATGGGGGAGCAGCCCACAATTGATCCCCTCAAAAAGGCACAGCTCCTAAATACATATTTCACATCAGTATTCTTGAAATCAGATGGGAACTCATCATGTGTTCAGAGGCCCAGAGAAGACAGCAGTCCACATGAAATCAGTCCTGAACAGGTGAGGGTAATCTTAGAACATATGGATGTTTTCAAGTCTGTTGGTCCATATGACCTGCATCTGAGAGTCCTGAAAGAACTGGCCAAGCTCACAGGGATGCCTCTGGCAAGGGTGTTCGAAGAGTTGTAGAACTCTGGAGTGGTCCCAGATGACTGGAAGAAGGCTAATGTGGTACCCATCTTTAAAAAAGGGAAGAGGGATGACCCTACAAACTATAAACCGGTCACTCTGACTTCAGTCCTGAAAAAATTGTCAAGAAGACCATCAACCACAAGCTCATAACTGGTGGGGTGTTAAGAAGCAACCAGCATGGCTTTGTTGAGGGGAGGTCATGTCTAACAGAACTGGTGTCCTTTTATGACCAGGTAACTTCTTAGCTGGACATAGAACATGAGGTTGACATCATCTACCTAGACTTCAGCAAGGACTTTGATACTGTTTCCCTTGACATTGTCTCAATTAAGTTGGAGGGTACTGGCCTAGACCAGCCTACAGTGAGATGGGTTGGCAACTGGCTCAGAGACTGATCCAAGAGAGTTCTACTCAATAGGATGGCCTCATCCTGGAGGGCCATCTCCAGTGGTGTCTCCCAAGGATCAGTGCTTGGGCCCATCCTCTTTAATCTTTATCAATGACTTGGATGAAGTAGTAGAAAGCTCAGTGATGAAGTTTTCAGATTACACCAAGCTGTGGGGAAATGCAGGCACATCTGAGGACATGGTAAGGATCCAGGATGACCTTGACAGACTGGTCCTATGGGCTGAATGCAATCAGACGAAGTTCAACAGGGACAAGTGTCAGGTCCTTCATCTGGGTAGGAAGAACCTCCACCATAACTATCTGATGGGTGGTAGACCATTGGCTGACACCACATCTGAAAGAGACATAGAAGTGACAATCGACTAGAGGATGAATATGAGCCAACAGTGTGATGAAGTCACCAGCAGGGCAAATAGAACTCTGGCCTGCATCAGCCGATGTGTTGCCAATAGAGCCAGAGACGTGATCCTCCCCCTCTATTGAGCATTGTTGAGGCCACAGCTGGAGTTCTGTGCCAAATTCTGGGCACCGCACTTCAAGAAGTATGTGGATAAACTCAAAAGGGTACAGAGAAGGGCAACTCATATGTTTAGGAGCCTGGAGGATAGGCCCTATGAGGAGAGACTCTGGGAACTGGGTTTGTTCAGTCTGAGTAAGAGAAGACTGAAAGCTGCCTACAAGTATGTCAAGGGCAAGTACCAAGATCTATGGGAGCAACTCTTCAGAAAGGCACCCCTTGGGAAGCCAAGGACCAAGGCACAAGCTAGTTGAGAAAAAAAAAATATGCTAGACATAAGGAAAAACTTCTTTTCTGTAAGGGTATCTAGAATCTAGAACACACTCCCAGCAGAGGTGATGCAGTCGCCATCCCTGGAGGTGTTCAAGAGGAAGCTGGACAAGCACGTTGTTGAGCTTATTTGAGCCCATTTACCTTCTGCCCATGACAGGGGACTGGACTTGTAGATCTTAGAGGTCCCTTCTGGTCCTTCAATTCTATGATTCCATGACCTTTCCATCAGATAATAGGCAAATTTATTGATACACAGTGATAACAGAAAAGAATAATACAAGCAATTCTATACATCTATCAGTCCTAGGGCTGTCATCCAGGACGTGAGCTTCACTTTGAATTTCTCTTGAATGTCAGATGTCAGCAGCCTGGAAGTTGGAGACTGAGGCCCACTCCCTCACCTCCAAAGGGGTGGATGAGGTGGGCTGGTGGTATGCTCTCTGTCCATGGTGCCTCAGGTTCCCCTCTCGGGAACCCTTTGCTGCTCCAAAGTCCCCTCTTTTGTATTCTTTTCCCCTCCTCATGACTCTCTATCCGTGGCTATCACTAATTGGTCTTTCTGTGGTTGTCATACTATCCATGTTCTGTCCAACAGCATGTTCCTTTGTTTTACAAGCCTTTGTTTTTCAGTAGATACACACATCCTTATTTGGGATTTCAGGGTCTTATCCTAATTTGGTCTGTTCCCCCAAAACTGGAACTCTCAAGCCACTCACTCTTGGACCTTGTGGGCTGGTGCCACCTTATCTCAGGTTATGGAACAGTGTGGTACATGCCCACAGTTTCCCAGGCTAGGTGTATATCCGTTGGCCTTGTTGCTTGCCTGTGTTAGACACCCTGTCTGCCTTGAAGGCTGTGAAATGGTGTGAGAACCAAGCCTTTAGAAATCAATTAGCCCTTGCTGTTGCCCTGGACCACTATTCTAATGCATATATATTTTACCTAAAAGCCAATTCCCAAAAACAAATCTCTAAATGCCATTTTCTAGCCATCATCTACACACATAATAAAGAGAATATTATTAAAAGTTACAAGGACAAGTATTCAGAATTAAGGTTTCCGGTACAGCACTAATTTGGACCTTTGCACAAATGCATTATGAGAAGATCTATAATTACCTAACCACATACTATATTTTTTGTTGTAGCTTTGCCTCATTCAGTACATAACTGCTTTGAAGACAGAATTTGCTCATTGGATTCTAACCAGCGCCCACCCTCCCCCGGCCTATGGTGTTTATTGTCTCGAACGGCCAGAGCCGACTCGAGTTACGTTAGAAATTGGTCGTACATTAGGGCGGGCTGGTGAATGGAGAGGCAGACACAACTTATCGGTTGCAAAAAACTTTACTCACGCCGCTTGCAATCACGACGCAGGTGGTCCGGTCGTCTGAACAACCACACGAGTTGTTCCAGCTGGCGGGGCCCAAGCCAGTTAATCCGTCCGCAATTCTAAGCCGGCGGGGAAAGGGGTACGTCTGGGGTTGCGCTCGGTGACGGGAAGAAAGATCGATAGGTGATCAGTCTATCGATCGGCAGCCGCAAGTCAGATAACTTCAGAGGCACTCTGCAGCGTGCTCAAAGCTCTTCGACTTGGGCGGAAGTCGCACGGAATTTTAAACGGCTAGCGAGCCAATTACTAGCCGCCACGTGTGAATAATTTAGCACTGGCCAATAGCGGGGCACAAATTTACATTTGAATAGTGGGAACTCTTTGCACCGTGCATTTCTGTGCTGCAAAGAAGAAATGCATCCTGCAAAGGAAACTGCAAATTGGCAGGAACTCTCTCCTACACACGGGTTCTCAATTGCAGCAGAACACTCTGCCGTGCAAAGGAGCTCTCATTTGGCCAGGAAATTCCATAGTGCCGAGGCACCAAAATCACTGGGTTGTGACATTTATCACCATAGTGTCAGAGTGCTTCACAAATATTCATTAAACTTCTCCACAACCCTCTGAGGGCAGTGTGTCGTATTACCTCCATGTCTCACATGGAGCCTGAGGCACAGAGAGATAAAGTTCAATAGTTTCCAATAATTCAGTAGTTGCAACATTCAATTTGAGACGAGGACAAACTAAATTTTTAGTGTCTAGCTTTACACGCTATTTCATGTATTCAGAACACAGCTGCTATTCTCTTTAGTTGCAGCTCTTCTGACTCCAAGATTAAGCCACCCAGAAAGTGAGGAATACAAAAGTTAAGACAAAATTCTACTTCTGCTATTAGAGGCATAACAAAGCAGCTCTGATCCCTCTGGGAAGCAACACATGGAGACAGTGGCTACTTCCTACTGCCATAGTGTTGCTTACATTATTTCATGGCTGGGGTGTTATTTGCTGTTTTTCCATTCCCCCACTCACACAACCTGGTAACAGGGACTGCTGCCTGAGTCAGCTCACCTTAGCCATGCTACTGTCTGTTATGCACCTACATTGCATCTAGCCATCTAAGGCCAGCACAGGTGGGCACATATAAAATGTTTTAAGTGACTTGTCAAGAAAGGTGGTACTGATGGAATCTAGTTTTCCAGGGTAGAATTCAGCTGCCTGCAGCATGAATCCTTTTGTTTCTGCAGTCCCTTGCCTCTTTCAGTTCAAACTTCCCATCTTATGCAACAAAAGGGCTGTGTTCCAACACATAAAATCCTCCCTGATTTATCCCAGATACGCACCAAATGAGGCAGGGCTTTCATGGAGGAGGAAAAAAAAGTGTCTGATCTCATAAACTAAAAACAATATCATAAAGGATACACACAAGGAAGCCAAATTAAGTTTGCAAAGGCAGTTTTAAATTCAAGATGTCCTATCTTCAGAAAATGTCACTTCACACCCTTAATAATATTACCACCCCCTACCACCAACACTGCTGCTGCCACTGCCACTGCCACCTGCAAGGGGTCGCTGTGCCCCCCAGTCTCCGGGGGCATGTGGCGTTCATGCCTGCCTTAGAATAAATCATATTACAAATTACTTCAAATAGCTAGTCCCAGTTTCATCCTCCACCAGACAATGACTCCCAGTCCTCTCATGCTTCCCTCACTGTTTTTAAATCCAATTCCAGCTGTAACATCTATCCTTAGCTCCAGTTCTACCACCCAGTCACTTTTAGTGCCTCCAAAGATGTAGCCACACATTCTGTACCCTATTTCCAGCCAGTTCCAGACCCCAGCTTTATGCCAGGTTGGAGCAGAAATCATAGGAAATATGTGGCTGCCCAGGTCAACTTAGGTGGTAACATCCACAGCCACTCTATAGCACTTATATGTGGAAACAGTGAAGAGATGGAACATGATTGGCTGGTCTCATAGTACAACCTAGTGCTTTAACAAGAAACCTTCTGAACATTAAAGTCACATCCTGATGATTCCACCATATGACTAACTGTTGCACAAAACTAGCATATAAAATGCTTACAGTGAATTAAATGCTGAAAGATATCACTGACATTTAAATATTTTCTAAGCAATACCTCTGAAGATTGAGAGCCAAGAAGCATAAAACTTTTTTAATCTCTATTTACATTAGGTTTTACTCTACTACACACATGGGATACTACATAGGGTGTGTCCAGACAAGCATGCTTGTGCCTCTTGCCCTGCCTCAAATCCCTTTGTTTGGTGTGTGTAGGAACAAAAAAATGTTCCCCATGCTACAAACTTACAGCACGGGGAGAAAATTAGACCCCTGGATATCCAGAAGTCTAAAAAAATCCAAGTTTAAAAAAGCAGGGCAGGCAACTGGAGGCTGGGTCCTCCATGGAGACGCTCTGGCTGCCAGAGCGTCTCTATGGTTGGCCCCTCGCCCTGGTGCTGAAACATGCGGCTGTCCAGGCCACATGTTTCAGCACCAGGGCTCCGGTGCTGGTGAGTAAGAGGTCAGGGGGGGCTGGAGGAGGGAGGAGGGGACCACAGGGGAACCCCCAATGGCCCCACCCACTCCTCCAGCCTCCCCCAACCCCTGCCCTGGCTGGCCCTTCCCCTGCCAGCCCCCCCTTACCCCCCTGACCCCAGCCCCTTCCCCTGCCAGCCACCCTGAGCCCCTGACCCCTGCAGCAGATGACCCATCCCCACATCAGCCCCCTTGACATCCCCGAACCCTGCTGTGATTGCCTCCTACCCCCACCAGCCCCTCAACCC
>NW_005842141.1:336982-342011 GCF_000455745.1 Alligator sinensis
CGGGCGTGGCTGGGGCGGGGTGGGGAAGCCATCAGGGGGGTTGCGGCAGCTGGTGGGGGATGGGGCCAGGTGGGGCAGCAATCGGGGGGCTGGGGTGGGGCATGTGGGCCTTGCAGGGGAGAGTAGCCCCTGCAGGGGCCATTTGGCCCCATTGAGGGGCCATACCCCTTGTGTAGGGGCTGAACCCCATGTTGGTGGACCAAACCCCTTGTGAGGGGCCATCACCCTGTGGGAGGACAGCAAAATATGTATTCATGAAACATGTATTTACAGTTCACTTTATTATTATTATGATAAGAGACTTGCTTTAACACTGTAAGATATATCAATAAAACATTGTCCAACTGATCGCTGTATCTGTCTCTCTCTCTGTCTTTATAGTGGTCTTTTGTTTTACTTGTGGAGGAACATGGATTTGGGGGTATTTTACAGAGTGTCTTTAGGATTATTTTTTATCAGGGATTTTTCAGTTTTCCAATAGGGAACACCAGAATTTCTGCTAGGGAGTCCAGTGGCAGGACCCTGCTTGCTCAGAATTGGCGCCTTGGATCCATCTGGCTGTGGCTGACCTCCTGGCCAAATGGGGCCAAGAGGAAATGCTTTGACAGTTCAAACAGGCCACCACACCCGGAACATCTTCCGGGAGATAGCTGCCCAGATGGCCAGTTAGGGGGCACACATGGCAGAAGTGCTGCACAAGAGTCCAACCCTGCAACCACAATCCACTGGCAGCTGGCCCAGAGGGGCAGATGCCTCTACTGGCTCTGCAGTCCCCATCAGAGTCTGGCAAGTGCACAGCAGGTTACAGCCAGGCAGCCCCCCCCTGCCAGACTGCTGCAATGGGTAGAAGATATGGGGAACTCTCAGGGCTGCTTCAGCAGTCCAGCTGGCACAAGGGGTAGTGTCCCCAGGTACCAATTGGCTGGGCCCCAGAAGCTCCTGAGAGCTAGTAGCCCTGAGCTACTTGCCAGGATGGCTTTTTATACTGCTGAGACCAGGACAGGCCAGCTTTTTATACTGCTGCGGACAGCACAGGTGCTGTCCCCGGGCTCTAGCTCCCCCTGGCTGAAGATCCAGGAGCAGCCAGGCAGTGTTATTTTGCCCCAAGTGGCACAATTTACTCCACAACAAAGTGCATGTCTGAGCACATACACTGAAGCAGAAAGCCCCAGCTCAAATTTGCATCACTTCTATTTGAGCTGCTGCAAGCGCATATGCTTGCATGTGTGGACATGCCCATAGAGTGGTATCTAGTGGGGGAGAGACTGAGTCAAGGAGATATAAGTGAAGGAGCACTGGGATTGTTTAAGCAAGGAAACTGGAACTATGAGTAGCAGGAAAGGCTGAAATTGGGATGGGTAATCCAAAGAGGAAGACTATTTTTGTCAAAGATTAGGGCTGGGATGAAATGACATGGGAGTGGAAACTAGGACTAATTAGCCAATGATAATGTAATTGAAGTTAGAAGTCAGGAGAGAGAAGACATATGGACAGATTGGAAGACAGTAGGGCAGAGGGTGTCAAGTGTAAGGGAAATTTGCTGAAGAGTTTGCACCCACTACAGTAGACTCCTTTCCAGAGATTGGCATACAACCCCCGAGTTTCACTATTTCCCTGCTATCAGCATATCTGTGAAATCCACTAACAAACTGAATTTTTATTCCTGTCTATTGCTGTTTGACATAGATGGCAACCTATGTGTTCTCTCAGTCACTCAAACAACAAAAATATGGAGTGTGTAATGAAGTGAAATAGGAGACTGTAGGACAGTCATGGATAAAGCATGGATTAAAAAACGGATGGGTAAATGCTGTCTTACTACCCTGAAGGGTTTTATTCTCTCTCTACCTCTGTCAACAGGTTCCTACATGATACTATGCAAGTCACAGGCATCACATTTTTCACAGGCAGCCACTAATTGTGCTTTCTTCATTTTCTGGGTGATTAACTTGGATCTGTTTTTATAGAAGTGCTGAGTGCTCACAGCTGCAAATGAAATCAATGGGAGCTGTGCTTTGAACATATGAGGGGCCATACAAATACTCTTAAAAATCAGATCTTTGTTTACTCGAGTTACATGGCCCAAACTAATACTGTTGAATTTAATATCTCTGTGCTTCAGTTCCCTAATATCAGAGGGGTGCTCTGAAAATAATGCCTGTGAAGAACTCATATACTATTATGAGTGCCTTGAGAAAGCCCATGATAAAAGTCACATGGTCTTTAAAGCCAGTTTTAAAGAATGCACAATAAATAAGGAGAGGGGCTACACAAACAGCAACAAAAAGACAACACAGTCTTGAATAAGTGAACACTGCTCATCAAATGCAAAGAAGAAGATGGACAACATATGACTTACAGTGCTTTTTTTATAATGATGCAGGAATAGTAGGTCCTGAACCTTGTAACATATAGGTAACCAGGTCCTAATGGGACAGGAGGAATACTTGTTTCTTGGTTCATTGATCTCACTAAACACACCACACCAAAGTGAGTTACTTTAAGATAAGCATTGACACCTTTCAGCATTTTTGGTCAGCTGCTTTGGAACTGCACAATTTGTTTTTTATCTAATAAATGTATACGTTGAGGTGTATAACTTATCTTGCAGTTTTTATGCTTGTGAACTTGTAATTTGGTAATTAACCCTACTTCCTAAAATGATTCCCTTCAGTGCAATTTTATTTGAATTATTAATGGACAACTGAGTAGCCAAATGTGTCCTTCCATACCAGTTTGAAAAAGAAAAGAAAAGGAAAAAACCTCTTTTTCAGTTTGTTTTGCATGTCATCCACTTTTTATAATGAATATTTAATAACAAATATTGTTTCTATTAATTGGCTGCAAAATATGATGCAGGTAAATTTATAATTCTTATTCTTATACTGACTTTATCAGTTTAAGTATTGTGGGGGAAAAAGGCTTTCATGAGCTACAAAAGAAATGGAGAGATTTCAATAATTTAAAAGATAATTAAAAATATATATTTGGCTCAAGATAGACTTTTCTCCCTGAAGTATCCAAACATAATAGCTCTAGGAACAAGGCTGACTGTGAGCCGAAGTGAGAAAGAATTCATTGGATTTAAAAAAAACCTAAAATGATGTATTTAATTGTAGTTACCCAAGGTGTTATCTTTAATGATAAAATACAGTTTTTATAATATATGGTTTACGTTTTTTGTGGAGGGGGTCCTTTTATCACAAGAGCTTCAGTTAGATATATACATGTTATGTTTAAGGGTCCCTTGAAATGGCTCTAGTTCTAAAGTTTGGATTGAGTCATCAAAGTACACTGCTTACAGGTGGGTAGGAAATAATCTGCCTATGCTACAGAAACTTTCAAAATATGAGATGTCTTCCCCATTTCAAAAAGCAGGTGAAATCAAGACCTTTTGGAATGATAAGAGAAGGAGGAAAGGAAAAGGAGAGAAAGAAATATTGTGTGATAGGGATTAAGGAATAAGAAGGCTTTAGAAATTCAGGAGAAGCCACAAACCTGGAAGGCATCACTGATGGGCAACAGCAGTAGAAACTGTAAGCCTTGCTGGAGCATTGATTAACATAGGTTGCTCGCACAAAGACGTCACTAAAACATTGGCCAGTGTTACCAGATTTGCCTGTCCCTTTGGGGTATGCTCATTTATTAGACTAACGTTTCTGGGGTTTCTGCAATTCTATCAATGTACTGCTTGTGTCACTTGTGTTTCTATATGGAGATCTCTCTCTCCCTTCTGCAAGTCCTCACCCCCAATGGAGCTACCTTGCAGGGCTTAGTTTCACTGGGGCTGGGTTCCTCCAGCTACCGAATCAATTGAACATATACACACATATTAACAGATCATGTCTGAGCAGGCAGGGTTACCCAGCATTTACAGGCTAACACCCTCATATGCCACAGACTCAGCACAGAACTTAGTTCAGAAGGGCAGCAATAAAATGCAGCTAGACACATGCACACAGGCTAACAGAGCATGTCTGAGCGGGCAGGGTTACTAGGATTTACAAGCTGACACCCTCATATGCCATGGCTCAGCATTTACCAATCTCTTGTCCCAATTGTCCTGATAGTAACTCCCTTGATGAGCAGACCTCACAGAAGTTTTGGACTTTATAGGGATCTTTGGCTTAGGTAAAAGAAGCATTGCTGCAGAGCAAATAGGGTTGGGGGGGTCAAGGAAAAGAAAGAGTAAATGAGGTTCAGAAAGAGAGTATGGCAACCAGCTTAACTATACAAGTTATTTTATTACCAGGTATATGAAAGTGACGATGATACTAGCAGTAATAGCCATACAAGGAAAAACAAACAAAACAGTTACAGTATTACATGAATTCAAATGGGTATTTTGGGAAATCTAGCTCAAGTGTGATCAACAAAAGTCAGATTTATAAAGTAATGCCCAGTGTAAGAGAGAAGGAGAGAGAGAGATTAAATGAAGTCTGAGGCTTAGAAAGTGGGCTTAAAGAGAGAGAGAGAGAGAGTGTTGGGGTCTCACCACTCTGTGAAGCTTGAAGTGGTTGAGGTTCCAGGTGTTTGTTGGAGCTTGCAGACAAGCTGTTCAGTTCCAGGTCCAGAGAGCTTGAGACAAGCAGAGCCCCCAGCATGATCAGTTAAGGTATTCCAGGCAGAAAAGGAGAAGGTGAAGTCCCAGTGAAACTGGTGCAGCATTTGGATACAAGCACCAAAACAGAAACTTGAACTTGGGTATGGTTTTTTGTAGAGAAATAACAATGGTTCAAGGGAGAACACTAGGTTTATTTATGGGTAAATGATGGCTCAAGGGAGTGTACCACAGTTGTTTTGTTATGCTGGAGAATAGGAGCTGATCATTCCCGGCTATGGACAGCTGCTACTCTGAAGTGGACATGCCGGAGGGCAGGGAACAACTGCAAGCAGACCTGGACAGGTTGGACAAGTGGGCAGAAAACAACAGAATGCAGTTCAACAAGGAGAAATGCAAAGTGCTGCACCTAGGGAGGAAAAATGTCCAGCACACCTACAGCCTAGGGAATGACCTGCTGGGTGGCAC
>NW_005842141.1:342494-343827 GCF_000455745.1 Alligator sinensis
TATGCAGGGGGTCAGACTCGATGATCTATTGAGGTCCCTTCCCATCCTAACATCTATGAATCTATGAATCTGGGAGAGCTCACAGTAGAAAGAGGCAGATTTAGTATTTTGAGTACCAATAAAGTAGTCATCACTCTGGTGGTCTGATAAATCTGACCACTCTGATGGTCTGATAAATGCTGAGCTGGGTGTGATTAGCATTCGGAGCAGAGATTCCCCCAGCATGCAGTGCTCCCCTGCTTCTCTGGTCCCAGAGTTCAGTGCAGTCCTTGCCTTAGAATCTGTTCTCCACTCTGAATACTAATGGAGGTACCTCCCTATCCCATCTTTGAAGTAAGACTAGGGGAATTGCCATACTCCTATCACCCTTGTCCAGAGGGGGTTAGGACCATCTCCCACTGCATCTTCATTGCCTTTTGTAAGTCCTTCCTCTGATCAGTTCTGGTTCAGACAGAGGTGGGGGAAGGAAGGCGTGAGTCCCTCATGAGTCAGACAGGCTCGGTACTGTGTCAGGGTTCCCCAAGAACACAGAGTTGGCAGGTAACACAAGAGTGGTCCGATGCATGCGCTCTTGATATAAACAAAACTTAGCATGTGGGCCAGATATGCACTCTTGCTAAGAGATAGTTGGGAGAGCTGATAGTATAAGGTAGGATTATCCAGTACCAGGATGATAGGGCTAAAGGCATTTAGGTCAGAATGTGAAACAAGCCTCTGGTACAGGATGGTTTGAGATGTTCCCAATACAGGTGGAATGCAATACATAATTTGTTTTGATCAGTATATGCCAGGGGAAATGGAAATCAGAGGAACTTTGTAGTGGCCTGAGGGAGCCTGCATAGTGCTATGCTGACTATCTTGTTACAGGTACACATACCTTAGATGTGGTCTGACATACTTGTTGAGCTACAATGTGTTAGGCTGTGCGTGTAGACAATAAAAGTAGATGAATCCTTGCCACTGAACCAAGCCTGTGGTAATTCTTTAAGACAAGATTAGCGATGGGATCTCCTGAATGTGACTTGTAGACACTGCAGTTTCTGAGACTACAACAGTAGTATATAGGGTACACATCTTGTCAAACTGTAAAAACTGATAAGCCCCGCCCACCGACAGGTGCCCCACCCCCTTGACCCCGCCCCTAGACATGCCCCCTCCTGGCCGCCATCTTGGCCGCCATCTTGCAAGCATAAGTCCCGCCCCTAACCCCTGACCTTTGCCACCGGAAACTCCACCCCTGACCCCTCCTGGCAGCCATGTTGGTAGCCATATTGGCCGCCATGTTGCATCCCAGAACACCCTGTTCCCATCACATGGACTGTGACCTCACCAG
>NW_005842141.1:344012-344675 GCF_000455745.1 Alligator sinensis
GCTGGCAGCCCCTGCCCTGCCTCTTGTCTAAATCCTGTTGGGAAAACCCTCCAAGCAGGCCGCGTGTTTTCTGAGACCATGCTAATACAGGCAGAAGTAAATATGGATTCTTACGCTTTGGAAGCCTCAAACACTGTTCAGACCTCTCTTGGCAGCACTATGGGTGAGATTTCAGTGGTTGAGACAGATTCCCGGACTCCCAAAACAGATCCGGGGACCGTGGCAGACCCCAAACAAACCGCATGAGAGCCACAGGCAAACAGCCTGGGGGTGGCAGACAACCTAAACCCCAAAGACTCTGCTGAGGTAAGTAGCCTAGAATTATTTTGGAGAGGGGTGGCTTTCTACGGTAACAGGGTGGATCTGTGTTCAATCTTTTGGCTCTTTGCAGGTCTGTGATGTCTTGATGGAGAACTTTGAAAACGTAAGCGTTGGTGGACCTATGAGAATAAAGGTCTCGTGTGTGAACTGTTTTTGTTCATGTCTAATGATTGAATAACCCTGTATGTGCTGCTTTTCACTAATAAATCTTGTTTTGCCACTATTTAAATTTGCTGTCTGGCCTTTAAATGCTCCAGAAGTGTGTTGGTGAGGTGGGTACCATGGCTACCAGTCATGTCTCCAGGGGGGTCTTTGTTAAAGAAAATTTATTACACACCGGGG
>NW_005842141.1:344808-345497 GCF_000455745.1 Alligator sinensis
AAGCCAGCAAGAAGACATTTTAAAAGAAACAAGACTGTTGTTTCAGATGTGGATGCACAATGGCAGGCAGATCTGGTGGATATGCAACAGTTCTACAAACACAATGGTGGTTTTAAGTACATCTTAACAGTGATAGACATATTATCCAAGCATGCCTGGGCCTTGAGTCTAAAAGACAAATCAGCGGGTGAAATACGCAAGGCCTTTAAAAGCATTTTCTCAACGGGTCTCGTACCTGAAAATCTACAGACTGACAGGGGCAAAGAATTTTTAAATAAGCCTTTAAGCAAACTGCTAAAAGAGTATAATGTCCACCATTTTGTTACAAATAATGAAGTGAAAGCAGCAGTTGTAGAAAGGTTTAATAGAATGTTAAAATCAAAGATGTGGAGGTATTTTACAGCCCACAACACCTTTCGCTATATTGATGTGTTACCAGAGTTTCTAAAGAGCTATAACCACAGCTTTCACAGAACTATCCGGGTCAGACCCGTTGATGTGAACTCATCAAACTCTTCCCGCGTGTGGAAAACAGTGTACGGAGACTACTTTAAAACAAAAACGGCAACACCCCTGTTCAGAAAAGGAGACCACGTGAGGGTGTCTAGAACCAAGGGGAGATTTGAAAAAGGTTATGAACAAACATTCACCGATGAAATTTTCATAGTGGATGAAGTCATTAAGCGAGC
>NW_005842141.1:346723-347658 GCF_000455745.1 Alligator sinensis
ACGCTCAAAACAGCCCAGGATGTGGTTGGCCACGTCTCCCAAGCTGTTCTAGATAAGGTGGGCCGGTCAACAAATCAGGGCGGGTCTGGCCTTGTGTATATTAAAAAAAGGAGCCTTAAAAGAAAGAGATCTGCGTCACATCCCCGGTGTACAGGCCCACCCCAACCCCTTAAAAGAAAGAAGCTAAGGCGCCAGGTCAGACAGAAACAAAAGACCAAGAAGCAACTGTCCAGGAGGAAGAAGGGGCGCTGTACTGGAAGAAAAAGAAATATATTTTAACGGTCATGGATTTTGTTCATGTCAGATCCGAAGAGTGTACCAAATCTGAGCTGGATTTGTTTCAGATAGCCCCCACGCAGACCAGTATTGAGAAAAGTCTGTACATTGAGACCCCCCCACTCTCAGCTATTACAGAGTCTGCCCCCCTTGACTTTTTCATTGCTGGGAATGGCGAAGATTATATGGATTTTAACAATACATTGCTGTACCTTTGTTGCAAGATTGCAAAAGGTGACGGAACCGATCTTGATGATGGGGCTGCAGTAGGGTTGGTGAATTACCCCTTAGCCTCTATTTTCAGCCAGCTGGATGTCACTCTGGGAGATCGTCTCATAAGCCAGAGCAACAACTGTTACCCTTACAGAGCCTTCATTGAATCGGTGCTCAACTACAGTGATGACACACTCGCCACTCTGTTTTCAGCTGGTCTGTTTTACAAAGACACCCCCGGACAACATGAAGTGGTCGCCCTGGATGGTGATAACCATGGGTTTAGGAGATGGGCAAGCCTGACTGCTGGGAGCAGAAAGATAGAGCTGCTAGGCCACCTCCACAGCGATTTGTTTTTTCAAGAAAAACTTTTGTTGAATGGCGTGGATGTGAAAATTAAACTGACTCGCAGTAAGGATGCCTTCTGTTTGATGGGTGCCCCGGCG
>NW_005842141.1:350687-351133 GCF_000455745.1 Alligator sinensis
AATGTGTAACGCTCTTTGGAGTGCTTCCAAGACACGCAGGCCGTCTCATCATCGATAAAGTCACAGGAGGAGATGTCATAGGTGGGGGAAAAGAGATAACCAAAGAGATCTTCAGGGTCTCTCACAATACTGGTGTTTGGGAAATTTGTTCTCTGGCCGAATTTACCTTGCAAAGAATTTAGAAATAATTTTGCAATTTGACGTTTTGCGGGGTTTGGTTTAATATGCTTAGGTAGCAAAGACACACCTTCTTTTTGCAAGAAATTGGCCACGTATTGTTCTTGCTTTTCTTTGTCGGTACACCAGGTGGGATACCCTGAGGCTTCCTGTTTCTGTTGGAGGTGGAGGGCTATGTATTTTTCAAAAAGTGTGTTACTCATCTCAGGAAAATGCCAGACCTCATAGATTTTAGTTACTTTGTAACCCTTGGTGATACCTTTGTTCAA
>NW_005842141.1:351358-351862 GCF_000455745.1 Alligator sinensis
GGTATTCCTTTGTTTTGTTGATGAAGGGGTAGAGACTGGTAAAATCATAATAGTGAATTTGCTCACCCGGGTTAGCTTTGTAATATAACCAGACAGCATTAGTCCTCCCCCCAAAAAGAGCATCCCTAGGTGTCAGAGGAGACGGCAACTGGGTTCTGTTTAAGAAATCAGAGAGCTCCTCATATGATTGTAACAAAATCCTCCACTCGTGCTCCCAAATGGTCCTAACAGTAAACCCCACTCTCTTAAGGTAATCAGCTTTGTGCTGCGTCTGATAATTTAGAAACCCATAAGTTGTCCCTGTCAAAGGGTTCCACTCATTTTCATTGTAGCAGGTGACACAGCCATGGAAAAAACAACCATTAAATTCAAAGGCTGTGGGTTTTCCATCAATGATGGCATAGCCATCTAAAACATAACCCCCCACCTGAAATTCCCCACCCTGTAAGGCGTGCTGAATTTGAATATTTTCTTTTTCAGAGAGATACATGAGCCACTGGATAG
>NW_005842141.1:352089-352968 GCF_000455745.1 Alligator sinensis
CCTCTGACAATAATAGGCCAGCTCTTTTTGTATATCAAAGGTCTTATCACGGTTGTCCCAGTACCAGTCTAAAAATTGCTCTCTCTCGCTAGGCATCATGTTTTCAACCCCATAGTACTCTGCTTCAGGGAGAGGCCCCACATAATTTTGATTTTCCTGCGTGTTAAAAAATGTGGGAAATGACCTTTGCATTTTTCAAAACCCATGGCCTGGGGGAGTTTGCTAAGTTTCATAGGCAGAAAGTTTAAAGAATCTATGAAACGGATATCCAGGCTAGTGACTTCTATGCACATGAGTTTACCCGCCTGGGTGATGAGATTCACAGCCATTTTTTCTCTTAATAGTTGGCTAACAATGAAGTAGCCGTCATAGCCTTTGGCGTTGTGAGCTATGAATGTGTAGCCCTGGTACTTTTTATTGATGATGACCTTGATAAAGTCTGAGAGGCATTCTTCACCCTTAAATTCCCACGTCTGCTCTGTCTCTTGGGTCTTACCCTCCCAGGGGGTTTCTAGAGCTAACTCCATTGCAAAAATGTAATTCGGTATGTGCATACCTGTCTCCTGCATACATTCAAAATCATAAAAAATGTAACCCTCCCCTATTTCAGGTTTAGTAATCCGGGGCATAAAGCACTGGTGCTTGTCTACATCCTTGATCTGCCCATAGCACTGCTTGCATTGCCTCCCCTTACATTCGTGGTTTTTGTCCACATAAGATTTACATTCATAGCACAATGTTTTAGATAAGCAGTCAACCCTTTTCTCAGAAGCCAGAACTCTGTGTCTCTCTAAGCACCCTGAGGACCGACAGACCAGTTTACAGTTAGGACACCTCTGTGCCTCACCCACATTATCTGCGCAGTCTCGGGTCAGACAG
>NW_005842141.1:353971-354798 GCF_000455745.1 Alligator sinensis
CTTAGCCTTTTCCACCCTCATCTTTAAACAGGCCCTTACTTTTTGACCCACAAGACACTTTTTCTCAGGTTTATCAGGGCCTCCCCTCTTATGATGCATACCTTGTCTAGTGCCACGACCATACAGACCACCTCCCCTCTGTACAACATGCGTTCTTTTGGTTGCACAATAATCATGATCTTTCAAGGCTCTATGAGTGCCATCACCCCCCAAAATCTCCTCTTTTCCCTTGAAAAATAATCATGATCCTTGAAGGCATTATATGTATCAACAGTCCCCGAAAGTATCCTCTTTTCACGTGAGAAATAATCATGATCTTTCAAACACATGGGGAGAACCTCCTCAGGTTTCTCTAAAGTGTGTGAGTAATCAGTCTTGTGTTTCTTATTCACAGACCCCAAAACAGCAGCTTTGGAACTGTGAATGTTTGTGTTTTCACACATGGCTCTCTCAGGGCTTGGTGGTGCATTTTCCTCTGAGGAACCATGTGGTCTTTTCTTTTTTTTACCGTGTCCTTCTGCTCTGGTTTGAATGGGGTCTGGTCCGTGGGGTTTCTGATGCTCAGGGTGGGGGTTTCTGCAGTTTTCAAAGAGTGCTGCTAGAGGCCTCCGAACTGGCGCTTGTTCCTCTGGTGTTTCTGGAACATTGTCTCTCTTTTGAACAGTCTTGCGTGAGATCCCTTGGGAAATACAACATAGATATCTCAGCATCAACAATCCACTTCCAAGATGAACACACACTCTGTCCCTAACCCTTAACCTATCTCCTAACCCTAAAACACACACATGTTGACTCTCAGCCCTATCCCCAAAATGCATACAGTTTTT
>NW_005842141.1:358122-384123 GCF_000455745.1 Alligator sinensis
TTACAAGGTAGTGGGTTAGGTCTTCCTACCTGTTACGTGTATGCTACGTGTGAGGAGCTTACGTTTATCTTTGACCAATTATATATAGTTTCCCCCAGCATTTTATTTCGGCTGACCAATTATCTGTAGTACACCACCAGCGTTTTGTTTCAAGGAATTTCTTGGCAGGGAAGTCTTTTAACCCTTAATAGTCAAATGAAGATGATTTGAATGTTATCTCTTGCTCAGTGGCATGGGCACAAGTTAATTGGGTTGTGACAGCTGCCAGGAGGGGTCAGGGGTGGAGTTTCCGGTGGCAAAGTTCAGGGGTTAGGGGCGGGGCTTCTGTTTGCAAGATGGCGGCCAAGATGGCCCCCAAGATGGCGGCCCCACCCAAGATGGCGGCCAGGAGGGGGTGTGTCTAGGGGCGGGGTCAGGGGCTGGGCACCTGTCGGTGGGCGGGGCTTATCAGTTTTTACAGTTTGACAAGATGTGTACCCTATATACTACTTAAAACACTGACAACACATCAATAACACCTGATTTGGGCAACAGCAATGACAAGCCCAATAACTCCAGACAACACTGGTAACCTTGACTGATGATTTGGTAAGTGGCAAACTACCCTTTGATAGTGTTGCAACCTGTAGTAGTGACCCTATGAAACAACACTGACAATACATCAGCATGCAAGAAAAGAACCCGATGACACCCCCAGATGACAAAAACCAAGCTGAGAACTGGAAACGATCAGCAGCAAGCTAAAATCAGGATAAGGATAAAATCCAGTAGGAAAACACAGGCATCAGAACAGCACTTGACATTAGTTAAGAACCCACGCATAACTGCAAGGTGGTGAAATATTCAGCAGCCAAAATTTGACTGAACTGCTGATCTTATAGAAGGTAGATCAACTGCCTGCAGATAACAGGGCATATAGCACATCAGGATCAGATCAGGAACCAAGAGGTTTCTCAGAAGGCCTTGAGCAAGTCTAGTAAGCCCTTACCCCTCTGTCTCTAAATAATCAACAGCTAGGAGATTAGGATACTTAGTCTAAGGGCAGGAAACCAAAATTTAAGTCTCAGTTCTTCCTGCTATCAATCAGAGAATTGATCCTGAGTTCCTTACAGCCCAAGTATGTCTCCTGACTTTCTATTCTAGGATGGGTCTTAGCCTCTTCTCTTGGAACTATGCCATTTTTTAAATAAGTATTGACGTAGGAAGAGGTTGAATCTTGTACTTCTGTCCAGTCCCCTCCACTAGTCTCCTTGAGTGCCATAACCCCCAGAACAGGGAATCATTCAATTTTATCCAATGGAAATGTATTTATTTGTTATTTCTTCACAGTGGAACAACAACAACAGGAAAGAATGAATAAGCTTCGCTCTAGAATAATCCAGTATGCAGGATAGCAAAAATCAAGTCCCTACTACAACCTGAAGAAAGCAAAGACATGAACTTTGATTTTCTCTCAGAGTCCTCTTAACACTGGGTTATTGGCTCTTCTGGAGAAGGTGAGGTTGGTCTGTTTCTCTCTCTAATGATCCCACCCTTGTTGAAACTGGAACAAACTGATATATGAAAAAATCAGTTTTCACAAACAACCTTTCCTGCCAAGAAGCACTTTTCATTGGTGAATTCCTGACTTAGTCAGCACATCTACACAAAATGCTACTGTGCAGGGGTAACTGAGCATTTATTTTGTACTTGTATAATCAAGCACTAAATAAATGTGCCATAACCAGAACTACTGCTCAGTAGCACTGGCAAATGCCTTTTAAGTAACACTACTGAACAGTAGCTTAATCATACTGCGCAGTGGAGTATTAGCAGTGTTGGTGCTGTGACACACTGATGTGCGGTATTATTCAGCTACTGCACAGTTAGTGTCTCTTGTAGACACACCCACTCTAGTCTGCAACCTCCATTCCAATGGTTACATATGAAAAACTTCAAGATGAAACAGAAATAAAATGGGAACAGATGAAAGGGAAGCATTTGCTAACCAGACTTTATTTGAGTTTTATTTTTTTAATATTAATATGTTTATTATAACTAGAATAATTTGATATCAACAACTTGTGTTGGAAAATGGAGACTTCTGAGTCTAACCTACTTTATGGCTATGTCACAAAATCATACTCATTCATGTGACAATGCCATTAGCTCCTTGTGCTGGTTTGTTAGCCTCCTGAAAACTATTAGTGGTTTTAATATCTCATACCATTCCTATTGGATAACAGCAACAGTGACAGCAATCAACAACAGGAACAAAAAAACTCTGATAGTGTTAGTAGATTTTAGCTGTCTAATTTTAGTTGTCCAGTTTCTCAAAACTCTTGCTTTTGATGCAAGTTAATGCCTAGATACTTTGAAAAATCTAGACCCAAGGTCCAGTTCACCCTTTAAGGTAAGGACTGGGGAACACTGGCAGGCCATTGAGAGAAAACCTACAGAGACGTTCTGAGCTATACCTCTTTTATGAATGAATTGAGAGCCTTTATTTCCAGATGTATCACTTCATTATGAACATCTGATTTAAAAAAAAAGGTATTTTTTTGAAAGCCAACTAATTAGACTGCATGTCAATACTGTAAATAGCAGGCTTTATAAATGAATTTGTGTGGTAATTAAATACCTACTAATTGTTTCCCAAACATATTAAATATTGCCGATTTCTAAACAGATGTTGTGATAATTACTTTAATGAAAAGTGGGTGGATTTCTTCTCTCCTTGCAACATGAGCCATATCTACTGCAGGAACAGCAAGCCAAAAATCAAACAAGTAAAATGTTAATGGTAATGTAGGACCGATCCAGGGAAAAAAAATCATGCAAGTGAGCCATATTACTCATGTATGTAGCTCTGCTGAATTAAGTACTGAATTTTTTGCCAATTTGTCTGCATGCAAATATGAATCTTTGAATCTGCTTAAACAGACTTACATGAAAGCCCTAAATTTGTATCACTGAAAACATGTATTTTTATTTCTATTCATACTGTTGATAGGAAACTTTCAGGGCTCTGTTCTAATGTTAGGCATGCAGGCATGCATTGCTGTCTGTCATTTAAAACTAGCTACTATGAAAATGTGGGCCAAAGAATATGGGGGGTGGTTCTGCCTACTCACATGCACCTGTATATCTGAAATTAGAAATAAGCTGCAAGTGTATACTTCTTATTACAATCCTGTAAGCAGGAAACAAAATGAGTCCTGTACGTTATCATTCAATATTCATTTATGGCCATAAAGCAATACTTATCCTATAAAAAAGAGAGGCATTGATTTTTTCTTTAGCACTTGGTAAAAAAAAAAAAAAATTTCCTTAGGGCTTCAAACTTCTACATAAGACGATGCCATATTCATGTCTGAATCCAAATTCAAATGTAAACATTGAATCAAGTTCACAAAACAAAACAAAAATTGAAAACCCTTTTGTAGTTCTTGTATTGTCCTTTATCTCAGAATCACAAACAGCTAGACAAGCAAGTACAGACATTGAACTTTTACGAGTATAAGTAATTGGAAACAGGTCTATACCCATAATGGAACAGATGTTTGGCACACATGGACTGGTTTAAAAATGCCGGAACCCAGTCTAAGATTTGCCCCTCTGCTCCCCATGAAGGGGCAAATGTATGTTTTGTTTGCTACTAATCTAAATTATGCCACTTGCAAAAAAACCTTGCAACTTATATTTCGCCTCTGTTTGAATATCTGTACCTAGCCATAGATGCCCAATTAAAGAGATGCCCAATTTCAAACACCCAGAGAAAATAAATTGTCTTCATTTCCTTTGTTTCCATCACATCATATTGTTCCATTTCTCTCTTTCAAACACTATAAAGCAATGACCTAGATAACACGGCACATATGGGACATGTTGATTTCCCAAAATAATTAGTTTAACTTCTAGAAATTATACATATGACATTTTTCCTTTCTCCCACCCCGCCAAAATACCAGTAAAACTAAGAGTAACTTGAAGTAAATAATACCAGTAAAAATAAAAGCTACTTGAAGTAAATAATACCAAATTTCCTGATGTGATTTTCTCCTGTATTGGTGGGGTTTGTAGACCTGAGAATACCCATACCTAAAAAGTGTTATCTTTTGGTATGTTATGAAACTTCCATCTTACATCTGACAAAGTATCTCTTAAATATGAAATGTCTTCTTGATGGCGCAGCCTTATAGTAGTACTATAATGTGAACTACTAATGCTTTGCTCTGATAAGTGGTCAAATAAAGTTTTGCTAACCAGGCATATTTATCTGTTTCCTTCCCCCTGTTCTTCAGGGGGAGCTGTGATAACTTACCCCAACTGAGGCTCTAAGCCCTTGTTTCTAAGGACCATGAGTCCAAAACTGAAACAGAGATAAAAAAATATATTTAGGACCAAATGGGATTTGAAACAGAGCTTGAGTGTGTCTGATGTGACATTTGCCATGCTGTTACATGAAATTTGCAGTGGAAATAAATCAAAATAGTAGCTGTTTCTACTTTAGGCTCTATACACACTAAATGCTATGCACCCCCTGCAAGTATAGATGACACTTTTCCACTAGCTGTCAAAATGAGTCAAAGGAAAAAACAAGGATTCACTTATATCTGCAGAAGCTTGTTCAGGCCATCTCAGCAGGAGGCTCCCACAGAGAGTCAAAAAGACTACACAAACGTGTTATTAAATATTGTCTGCCATTCCTCCATGCCATAGTCTCTTTTGCTAGCCTTACTCAGAACACAGGTTGGTAGGAACACTTAAATAGATAGGACCATAATGGACTAGAGGGTCACACACGTAAAATATTCAGTAAACCAAGAAGAGATATATTGGGGAATTAGCGGCCATGTCTACACGATACACTGACTGAGCACTTGTTACTGTGCAGTCATTTCGTACTTGAATACACAAGTACTAAATGACTGCACAATAACGAGAGTTACTGTGCAGTAGCTTTCCTGAATGGATTTTTGGTGACACTAACTGCTCAGTAGCTCATTACTACTGCTCAGTAGTGTTGTGTCACGTGATGCTACTGTACAGTAATAATGATCTACTGCACAGTAAGCATCTCATGTAGAGGTGACCGGAAAACAGGAAATCAATAATGGAATATAGAAACTTTTACATCTAGAATCACTCATCAGAAAATTAACATCAAAACAAAAATTTCTACGACATGGAAAGGAGAAGAAATCACAACTATTTCTGGGATCTTTTCTCCAACCTTAACTTACTTTTACATCTAGTTTCCCATTTCAAATAAAGGACAGGTATGACAGGGAGCCATCATGCAGCCAGTCCATATGTTGGCTCACCCACCTGTCTCTGCCGTCACACCTTTGATGTAACCTTAGAGTTTTTGTTTATAGGTGGGAGGCTGCCCATTTAATGTCTGATGCCAAGGGCATAATACATGGCTCCATACAGCCCCTACAGCTTGTCCCTACAGCTTGGCTCCCCTACATGGCTCCATTCAGCTCCATACAGCCCCTACACCATGTCCCATGCCTCACAAATGGCATCACTATGTGGCTCCGACCCCACACTGGGCCTCATGTTGCACCCCAACCTGGATCCCTCCTAGTCAGGCAGCCTAACCTCTGCCATCATGTGGGGCTGCAAACTCCCTAGACCCCTTTACCGCTCAGAAGTGGCCCCCTCTGGGAACTTTGGCCATACAGGCCCTGGCCTCACTTCTAGGCCAGTCAGAACTCCAGGCCCCTGACTCTGGCTGTCCCTCATCATGGGTGTCCTTTCCCTTTGACTATTCTGGTCCTGGCCCCAGCATTGTCTAGTCAAGGGTTTCCTGGCTACGTTCTTGAGCAGGTAACCTTCTCCTTCTCATACGGGTCTTGGATCCCTTCAAATACAACTCACTCGATCTCTAATGCCGGCCTATGCACAGTCCTTAAGGCTTGCTTATGAAGACCCTACTGTATGAGGCCTACTCACACACACCCCTTCACTGTGGCCACTACACCATCCCCTCACTGGAGCTACTAGGCTTTATACCCCTTGGGCTTCAGGCCTCTGATGACATGCCTGGACCCCTCACCTGTCCCCTCTATGGAGTAACCCACCAGGTCATGGGGGCAGAGGCTATACAGTGCCCTATACTCACCTTACACTAGGCTACTGATGTGGAATTTCCTGGGAACCACCCCACCACAGGAAGCCCCACCACACCATCCAACCATAGCAAGGTGTCATTTTAGATCATTCCCCGGGACCAGAAACCTCCTCCATCTCCAAAGTTCCTACACTTAACCTCCAGGTTTTCTGAGAGCAGCAGCTCTGGCTGAGTAATGTTACTTCTCTAGCTTCTTGCAGCAACTGCCCACTTAGTTCTGAGGGCCTGGGTTTATACTGAAGCTGCCCAGCCCCATCCTCCAATCCAGGAGCCCTTTTGTGGTCATGTGCCTACCTTGTTAGGCTGCACCGCACCTGCTGGCTGCTCCACATCCTGCTTAAGCCTCTTAAAGTGGCAGGGAAAGGGGGCCTGCCACAACAGGTCAATAGGGTCTTGAAAATTACCGCTATAGGATAATTGTTTGATAACATATTGGGAGTAAATTTAATGGTCTCACCTCATATCCTAGTGGAAACACAGTGGAAACACAAAAAGCATCTAACTAAGTGCTATTTTTCAGAATCTTCAGTGCAGGAGATAAATTTGTCCCTGTTCAGTTTGTCCCCGGCTCCAGCATGAGATGTACAGGCAGAAGCCTGCTGTGCCCCTGTTGAGCCCAGGGACCCCCAAGACCCACTAGTGGGACCCTGACCCATACCCCTAGCACAGCCAGAAGTAGGTTGGGCTCACAGCAGGGAGGGAGGGACCCTAACCCCAGACAGCTGCGGGGCAGCAGAGTTGGAGTTGAGGAGAGACACGCCCCACCCCAGCTCCTACTTTGCCCAGCCCCAGGGAGCCACATGACTGGTCCCACCCGGTGTGTGAGACAGGGCAAGGGGTGGGGTACTCACTTGTCCCCTTCTTCCATGGTGCAGGGACCCCCCAGCTTCTAGAGTGGCGCGGCACTATCGGCAAGCCCTTCTGCAGGTGAGCGCAGCTCAAAAATGACTGGAACCTAGCAAATAGGCCATGCAAATAGGCGTGCTTGTCTGCCTGGCATGCAAGTTAGTGCAGGAATTTGTGCAGGAGGGTGAGCAGGAGGGCCCATGACCCTGCAAGTGCACCCCAGGGTAGGTAGTCACAGTAGTAGCCAGAATACCACCGGTAAAATGCAGATGGGCATGCTCTGCACACCGAGGGTCCCCTCAGAGCCTGTGGCCTCCCCCTCTGGCACCTCAGAGGCCTCCACCCAGACAGAACCCATGGTTCCAGGCTCCACACTGACGGAGTCTCTGGCTTTCATCTGCAGGGGCTGCCTGACACTTTTTCAGGGTCTGGGGTCCAGGAATATGGATACCTCCCCTTGTGAGGTATGCTCCCTTTTGGTGTCTCTGGCACACCAGCTAGAGGAGCTCCAGGCCATAGTCCAGAGACTGTGTGCCATCAGGGATGCTGAGCAGGAGATAGACTCCTACTGCCAGGCCCTTCACCCCCTGGAGGTAGAGAGTAGACCAAGGTCATCTTCCAGGACAAGAGAGGACCTGGAGACCTCCCATTCTGTCCAGCCAAGGGGTTGGACCAAGGTGGTCAAGGGCCCCAAGGCCCGCCACATCAAGGTCCCCACCCCACTAGAGCTTTGCAACAGGTATGAACCTCTTGCAGCCCCAGCAGAGCCTGCTAAGCTGCCAGCCCCTGTAGGCAACATAGGCTCAACTGTAGCTACTGCCCCCTCTGTCCCAAAGACAAAATGCAAAGTGTTTGTCATGGGAGACTCCATCCTGAGGGGAACTGAGAGGGCAATCTGATGCCCCAACCCCTTAGCCTGGGACATCTGCTGCTTCCTGGGAGCCCATATCCAAGACATTGTGGAGAGGATCCCTAAGCTCCTCTGGCCCACTGACCACTACCCTATGCTCCTTATCCATGTGGGCACAAATGACACAACTCAGAGCAATTCCATCTGGATCATGAAGTGCTACAGGGATTTGGAAGCAGGGATTAAGGGGTTGGGGGCACAGGTGGTGTTTTCCTCAATCCTCCCAGTCTCAGACTACAGGCAGAGGAGGGAAAGGAAGATCAAAGTAGTAAACCAAAGACTGTAGTGCTGGTGTCATCATGAAGGCTTCAGCTTCCATGACCACAGTCTGTTCTTTGGTGAGGAAGGCAGTGAGCTGCTGGGAAGGGACAACCTCCACCTCTCTCTGCTGGGGAGGAGGCTCTTCTCAGCCAGACTGGCTGACCTGCTCCACTGGGCTTTAAACTAAGCTGACCAGGGGATGGGGGGGACTGCCACTGCTGACCTGCTGAGCAACCCCTGCAAAGCCAGCAGGCCTAAGCACTTAAGGGAGCCTACCCCTGCCCCAGCCCTGGAATGATCTGTAGGCAAATCAAGGGCCCCCAAAGGGACACTTGGCTGCCTGTACACAAATGCCAGGAGATTGGGGAATAACAGGAGGAACTTGTCCTCCTGCTTAACACAAATAATTACAATGTCATAAGGATAACGGAGATCTGGTGGGACTCCACCCATGATGGGGCCACAGGTATAGATGGCTATACCCTGTACAGGAGAGATCGAGTGGACAAAAGGGGTGGGGGTGTAGCTCTCTATGTCAAGGAAAGCTACACGTCCCTGCAAGCTGATATTGGTGCCCAGGGTGGATGACAGCAGACCCTCTGAGTTAAAATCCATGGGCAACATGGCACAGGGGACACAATGGTGGGAGTCTACTACATACCTCCTACCCAGGATCAAGAGCTTGACCAGGAGTTCACCAGGGAATTGGCTGAGTCCGCATGCTCCTAGTGCATAGTTGTCATGAGAGATTTCAACTACCCAGACATCTTGTGGGAAGAGCGCTCAACCAAATCTGAATGGTCACAAAGCTTTCTCACTTGCATGGATAAGCTCTATCTGACTCAAGAAGTCTATGGGCCAATGAGAGGTAAAGCGCTGCTCAACCTGGTACTGGCAATGAGGGACGACCTAATCAGCGACCTAATGATTGAAGGGAAGCAGGTTGACAGTGACTATGAGCTGATCACCTTCACCATCCACCATGGCAAGTCTGTCAGCAATACAAAAGTCCTCAGCTTCAGGAAAGCTAACTTTGACAAGCTCAGGAGGCTTGTCAGTGAGGCCCTAAGGGACCACAATCCAAAGGGGAGGGGAGTTCAGGAAGACGGGTTGCTCCTCAAGGGAACAATCCTGGATGCACAAGCAAAGTCTATCCCATCTCAGAGGAAAGGCAGCAAAAGGGCACAGCAGCCCCCTTGGCTCTGCAGGAAACTAGCAGACCTCCTGCATCTAAAAAGAAAGACTTACAAAGAATGGAGGACTGGATCCACCTCCAAGGAGGAATATTCTGCACTGGTCCAGACCTGCAGGAAGTGAACCAGGAAAGCCAAGTCTGTGACTGAACTCCAACTAGCTACAAGTATCAAGGACAATAAAAAGTCCTTTTTTAGATATGTGGGGAGCTGTAGGAAAAGCAAGGGCAACATTGGACCCCTGCTAAACCAGATGGAACAACTGACAAATGACGGCCAGGAAAAATCCAACATGCTAAATGGGTACTTTGTGTCGGTTTTTCACCAATCCCAAGGGACGCTCCTGCCCATTATAGGATGGGAAGGTCTGGATGAGGGAGATTCCTTACCCTCCATTAATGCTGACCTTGTGAAGGAACACCTTGAGAGGCTGCATACCTTCAACTCAGCCGGCCCTGACAGTTGACACACCTGGGTACTCAAGGAGCTGGCTGGCATCATAGCTCAGCCCCTGGCACGGATCTCTGAGAACTCCTGGCACTCTGGTGAAGTGCCCAAAGATTGGAAGAAGGCCAATGTGGTGCCTATCTTCAAGAAAGGGAGGAAAGTGGATCCGGCTAACTACAGGCCCATCAGCCTGACCTCTATCCCGGGGAAGGTCTTAGAAAAGATTAGCAAAGAGACCATTCTTAACAGACTGGCCGATGGCAACATCCTGAGGGATAACCAGCATGGGTTTGTTGCAGGTATGTCTTGCTTGACCAATCTTATTTCCTTTTACGACCATGTGACCTATCACCTGGACAAGGGAGAAGAGATTGATTTAGTATATCTTGACATTAAAAAAGCCTTTGATCTGGTATCCCATGATCACCTCTTAGCAAAACTGGACAATTGCGGCCTCAGCTTCACCACAATCCCCTGGCTGGGGAATTGGCTCCGTGGTCAGACCCAGAGTGTGGTGGTTGATGGAAGTCGTGGTGTACTGTGACCAGTGGGGTCCCTCAAGGCTCTGTCCTTGGGCATATACTATTCAACATCTTCATTAACGATGTGGACATTGGAGTCAGAAGTGGAATGGCCAAATCACCGATGACACCAAACTCTGTGGTAAAACATCCACACCTGAGGACAGGAGGGCGATCCAGGCAGATCTTGACAGGCTCAGGAAATGGGTGGATGAGAACCTGATGGTGTTCAACACTGAAAAATGCAAGGTTCTCCACCGTTGGAACAAAAACCCACAGCATGCTTATAGGCTTAGCAGTGCTACGCTGGCTAGCACTATGGACGAATGGGACTTGGGGGTCATGACTGACCACAAGATGAACATGAGCCATCAATGTGATGCTGTAGTTAGTAATGTGAGAAAAATGCTGGCTTGCATCCGTAGATGCTTCTCAAGCAAATCCCAGGATGTCATTCTCCCATTGTACTCAGCCTTGGTGAGGCCGAAGCTGGAGTACTGAGTCCAATTTTGGGCTCCACAATTCAAAAAGGATGTAGAGAGGCTTGCAAGAGTCCAGAAGAGAGCCACACACATGATCAGAGGTCAGGAAAACAGACCTTATGATGAAAGGCTGAGAGCTATGCGTGATCCGGTGGCTGCCTATAAGTTTATAAGAGGTGCTCACCAGAGCGCCCCAGGGGATGCCAAGGTTGAACTGTCACAAATTCCTCCATGACCATTTCAGGCTGGACATAAGGAAGAACTTCTTTACCATCTGAGCCCCCAAGGTCTGGAATAGACTGCCACCGGAGGTGGTTCAAGCACTTACTTTGAACGTCATCAAAAGAAATTTGGATGTTTGTCTTGCTGGGATCCTATGACCTCTGCTGAATTCCTGCCCCTGGGGCAGGGGGCTTGACTTGAAGATCTTCCGAGGTCCCTTTCAGCCCTAATGTCTATGAAATCCATGAAATCTATGAAATTTATGATCAAATATTTACAACCATATTCTGCTCTTTTCTGATTCAGCCTGGAGGAGCACAAGGAGCAGGGACTAATCTCTTATGGGAAGAGAGCCAGGAATGTTCTCACCATGGAAGACTGACCCCCTCTTGCTTATCAGTTGATTGTCAGGAAGTGGGGGCAGAGGAATCCTCCCTGGCTGTCTGTAGCAGCTGCTCCTTTTTGGAAACTGCCAGCTGCCCCTTGACAGCTTGCCCCCTTCTCAGGCAGGGGAAAAGACAGACTGTCAATTAATGGGATCACCTAAGGGAAGGGGTGGCCCGGAGAGGAGCCATCTAGGCCATATCCACACGAGCAGGGGCATGCCTTGCCAGAAGCAGAAATGGCAGCAGCACAAATTTGTGCCACTACTTTGTACCACAGTGCACACCCCTGCCTGCATGCTTTGCAGTGGGACAGATTGTCCCAATGGTCCATGTGCTGCAGGGGAGGCAGGTTGGGGCACAGTGTGTCTCAGCATGGGGCTAACCCCCAGGCAACCCCTGTGCTGAAGCACCCTGTTTCCAGGCCAGCTAGGGACCGGCATACGGACTTGGGGGAGCAGGCGGCCCAGGGCCACCTGCTCCCTTGTCCCTTCATGCTGTGAAGCCCCTGCACTGAGGCACCCTGTGCTTCAGCCAGACACTTCCAAGCTGGTGGGTTGCAGGGTGCCTTGAGAAAGGGGAGCAGGCTGCCCTGGACTGGCTGCTCCCCCATTTCCATGTGCCTCACTGTGAGGGCTCTGCAGCACAGAACCTGTGTTGAGGCATGTGGAGACAAGGAGCAACCACTCCAGGGCTTCCTGCTTGCTCCCCGTCTCAAGCCAACCTGCACCCCAGCCAGTTGGGAAGTGGCTGGATGGGGTGCACGGTGCCTCAGCACGGAGGTTCCACTGCACATGAAGATAGGGGAGCAGGCAGCCCTGGGCTGCCTGTTCAACCGTCTCTGCGTTTGTCCCAGTGCGCATCACTTTGGCATGGTTTGCACTGCCTTTTTTAAGGGGCGTGTGGCTGGGGGTTGCAACTGGGAAACTGCAGTAGCAAATGTTGCCTCAGTGCTGCATATTATCAGTGCTGCGTATGGATAGACATGCAACTTGTGCAGCTTGTAGCACTGCAAAGAGGTTTGCTGCACTGCAAACCATAAGTGCCTGCACAGATGGCTCCAGCTCTAGTGTCCCCTGACTAGAGAGCTTACATGTGAAGCTCTCCAGCCATGGGTCTGGAGGAACATATTTAACAATGCAGCTCCTGGGCTATTTTTCAACAGTAGAAAATTTGTTCTGGTAGAAAGGCATATCTGTATGAAGCCATAGAATGTCACAGTCCAGTTATATTTATAAAACTACTTCCAATCTTTGCCATTCTATATGTAGCCTTTTCTGAGGGCTTAATTAATGTAGAATAATATGTTGTCCCTCTCAACAGGAGGAATTTGACCTATAAAAATATTAATTTAAGTAAGAGTTTGCAGAAATATGGCTAATGATAGCACTTTTGCATAATTATGCATGTGTAACACAATTCTTAGAAGTGACCACAAATGAAGGCAGGGTGCCCAGAGTCTATTCCTCCAGTGCAAGCTGCATATTCAAACCTTTTATTTACTGGGCAATCGTGATCACCACTTCCAAATCCCAAAAAAGAAAGAAGGTTGCAAATTTGCTGGCTTAAACATGGCAATGAAATATACAGTAGGAATTTCCCAATTTTCTCATACTGTTTGACACCTTCAAGGCTCTAAATGAAAGACTGACATTTCTGGAAATAACTCTAACATATTCCTCTTTAAATCCTGAACTTGCACTAATTGCTACTTATCTTATACGAATTTAAGAAAGCAGATGAGTTTTCTAATGAGATGTATCATATCCCATTAAGTTATTTCTAACCTTGACTGTACACTGGGAATCCCCTATGTGAATAGAGATTGCTACCAAAAAGTGAATATTTAATTAACTACTTTTATCCATGACTTTCTCTCCAGAATCTATAAAAAAAAGAAAACTTACAGCATAGGAAATGCTCTGAGCAGCATGAATTAATAAATAATATTATTTTAAAATGTTTTGCATATGTTATTGATAACCGCTGTGTACAGCTCTTGACAATTGAGAAATCATATTTGAAATTGATTATAACCAATAAATGTTAGGGGCCATATATGGTAAAGGGAAAAATTCACTATTTGTTTTTCAGGGGAATTCTGAGCTTTTGGCAATATCTATGCAAGCCTCTATTTAGAAACAAATATTAATAGATTCATAGATATTAGAGCTGGAAGGGACCTCAGAAGATCATCACGTCCAGCCCCCTGTCCAAGGAGCCAGAAATCAGCTGGGGTCAGATCACCCCAGCAAGATAAGCATCCAAGCATTTCTTGAAGGTATCCAAAGTAGGTGCTTGCACCACTTCTGGGGTGAGTCTATTCCAGACTGTAGAGACTAGGATGGTAAAGGGGTTTTCTTTACGTTAAGTCCAAAACGGCCTTCCAGCGGTTTGTGACCATTAGACCTTGTCTTCCCTTGGGGTGTCCTGGTGAACAGATGTTCTCCCTGTTGCTGATGCACACCCTTTATATACTTATGGGCTGCCACCAAGCAGACATATAACCAAGTTTATAGGATGACATGGGAGCTGCAGTACATGGGATGATATTCATAACCAAATTTATAGGATGAACTATTAATGTGGTCATTCCACACTGACCATATCTACAATACAGAAGTCTTAATTAAAATAATACTGGAGATCTATCAACTATTTTTGATGGAGGCATATTTTTATTCTCGGGCACTGGGGTGCTTTGAAACCTCATGACAACAAGAGATTGAAAAATGGGAGCAGCAGAAACAGCATGTCATGGACCAAATCAAGAATCTAGCGCCGCTCACCCGACACGGAAACACATGTCCAAGCTGCAGTAGAATCTGTTGATCCCAGATAGGCCTCATCAGCCGTCTTTGTACACATACATAAGAAAATCATGGAAGACAGTCTTGACTCTGAGGGAATGCCAAAGAAAACTAGGGTGCCAATTCAGTGCAACTTGACTAGGAGACCTAATGTAAGACACTGAGTTATGTAAATTAGTTGACAATTAAATATGTACAAGTAGTAAAACAAGGATAATGTAAAACAGAAATGTACTTCATTCATTAATTTGACAAGTGTAGTTAAATTGTAGTTATTTATGCAGCAAATATTTCTATATCTGTTAACATTCTGTACCACATTTTTGTTGAAAGAACAAATTTAAATAATCTGAGTTCTTACCGCAGCACAGCAATGGTAAGTACTCATTGAAAGATTGCCTATTGCATTGCCTATTGTGTGTGAATTTTGTGGTATGCTGATGAGCAAAGTTTTCTAAGTAAAAGATATAGCCTGATCTACCTCAACAACTAGAGGCTAAATTCTACTCTCAGATACCCCATTATATATCTACAATGACTCCATTTTCCACATGATGTACATAAATCATGGAATATTGTCTAATTAGGAAAAAATCTTTCCATTAGTATTCACTCATTCTTTTTCCAGGTTCCCTTCCTGTTTCCCAGGCCCTAAATCTGCCATCTTTTAAAGACTTTTTTCCTCTTAGAGTTCTCTCTATTTCTTCCTCTTTAATATAAGGCCCTTTTTTCCATATCCCCATGGCTAGAATCATGATTGCACCCCTCTCCTCTCAGTCTGGTTACTATATGCTTGCTTTCTAAGTAACTGCTCACCTCCAGCTTTTCACCTCTTTCTCCTTGCAGTCTAATCAAAATTCACCTACCTTCTGCTTCTTGCTCCAAGTTGAACCCCTCACCTGCTCTTTAGATCCATCCAATGACTGCTAAACAGAGGTGTAACTAGATGCTTAAATGCCATGAACATCTGCAGTACATGGGGCAGCATCAGTGGCTCCTCCTAGTCCAAGTCAGCACTTAGGGATGATGCCTCAGTTGCTCCTTACCCCTATTCCCTTTGTTACACTACTGCTCATACATTTTCTTGTCCTCAACTTCTTGTTTTAATTTGTGATTGTGCCTGTGCTTGACATAATGTAACCCAGCTCTTTCTTCATATTTTGCACCTCATCCCCATGCTCTTTCCCATTCCTTTATAATTTCTTCTACTTTCATCTCCTTTTAAAACTTTCTTTGTTTCTGCTTCTCTCAAAATCGGCAAGTCTCACTTGGTCTCCTCTGTTAACTTTCCTTCAAGCTCTTATAAAGCCCAGTCTATTACATAATCTATACTCCCTTCCCACCTAATAAACTTTGGCTTTCTAAATAGATATTGAATTAAAAACAAAGGGTTAAAAAAGATAGAATGATGTGTTGAATACCTGCCTTAAAGTGAAATACTTCAGAATGAAGTGTCTCATTTATCCAAGAGAATTAACATATGCTCTGATCAAAACCTATACATACCTATATGAGAAAAAAGATTTCTAGAATAGTCAGCTATTTAGCAGATAAAAATATATTGAGATTCTATGGTTGAAAATTGAATCTAGATAAACTCTGACTAGAAATATGATACAACTTCTGAGGCTGATTGATACAACTGATGATACAACTTCTTATTTAACCATTGAAATAGTGTGCCTAGGTATATGATAGACTCTCCTCACTTGAAGTCTTCACTTGAAAAGATTAGATGCCTTTCTAAGGGTGGAACCAAATGTAACATCTGCAACATTTTCAAGTGTAACAGGCTTTGAATCATTTAAAAACATAGTATTCCAAACCCCTGACACATATAATCCCTATTAAATCTCCAGATTGGAGAGGGGAGAGAGGGGTCTTAGTGCTGGGATTGGGAGACCCCAGTATCAGTGTCCCCACATAAATGCCTTTACTGAAGAGAAACTTTGAGCTTTCCTACTTGGCACTTGGTCTGTCTTCTATTCCCCTTTGAACAGATGAAATCCCTCTCTCAAGAACTGAACTGAAAGGTAGGTCCCAAAGGCAAGGCCTTGGATAGCCAAGGAAGATAAGAGGCCAAAAGGCCATGGTCTCAGAATCAGAAGCCAGGTCTTCCCAATACATTAGAAGCCATGTCTGATCTGGCTTCAGAGGATGCTCACAGCCCAAACAAGGCCATGGAGGTCCCAAGCAGATGCTCCCCTTGGGGATTTGTTTACATCAGATTTCTGTATAAAGTCAGACTCAATGACATGAATGCTGTATTCTAGGCTTTAACGCTATTCAGCAATGGTTTATTAATCATTACCTCAGTTTCTTAAGCCATTGACATGAGTCTTATCTTTAGTGTGTCTTAATGGTTTTGTAATGGTTTGGAATAAAGCATGGTTCTCTCTTCACAAGTGTAAAAAGCATGCTGAACTAAATATGCCATAAGGATTATGGTTATAAATAACAAAAAGTGATTCAGTAAATTGTATATTGTATCATTGTTTAATTTACTATCTTGTTATCTCATTGTTACTCTTGTAAAGCAACTTTTTTATGTGTGCTACCACTTGTCAAGAGGGTCAGTATGGTTATAACATTGATTATGTAAAAGTGGTGCAAGCCTGTTTGTTGTTAGTTAGAAGACATCATGTGAAATTCACCCAGGAGTTGTACAGCAAGGTCATAAAGTAAAGACAATTAAATTAAACAGGTGTATCTAGGAAAGCACTTTGCCTTGTAAAGTTTGTAAATTGTTGACATACAAGATAGAAAGAAGATATCTTTACTGACCCAGCCTAACATGAGCTTGGGACTCAGCAGGCAGGATGGAAAATATTCTGACTTGTAAATTGAGTGTGTTAAATATGAAATCACAAGATACCATTTTACTAAACTACTTGTTAGGGTAGATCCCCAATTTAAGTCTGTAACAGGGGGGACTTTGCAGGGTCGGTTATGAGTTGGCCCATCCACCTGTTTCTGGGCTAACCTCCTGCCTCTTTCACCTGCCACACCTTGATGGAAAATGATTAAGGTATTACCCAGGTGGGAGGCTGCCCATTTCCTGTCCTGATGCCAGGGGGTGCTATCTGCAGTTCCAAAATCTCCCCTACACCACAGCCCATGCCTCGCAGATGGTATCTCAGTTCCTAATGTCTCCGGCCCCACGCTGGGCCCCATAACCCTGTAGTATGGACTCCAACTAAATCCCTCCTATCAGGGGGCCTACTCCATCCTCATTCTGGGCTTCCTAGCTCCCTGCACTCTTCCCCCTCTCAGGTGTGGCCCCCCCAAAACCTTTGGCCACACAGGCCCTGGTCTTACCTCCAAGGCCAGTTGGAATCCCAGGCCTACAGCTCTGGGCATCCCTTTGGGCATCCCCCAGTCCTTTTGACCCTTCTGGTCCTGGCCCCAGCATTGACCAGTTGAGGGTGCCTCAAGTCAGGCTTCTAAGCAACTAGCCCATACTCTTTTACATGGGTCCACCTTCCCAGGCCCTACTACCGGGTTACCCACCCGGTTCTGAGAGCTGGGATTATTAAGGCACCCTGACCCATCTTTCACTGGGGTGGTAACTGGCCTGGCATTTTGTGGGGGCTGTCCCACCATGAACAGCCCCACCAGGCTACCCATCTCCAGCAGGCTGCAGATTTAGGTCATGCCCAGGACCAAACCATCCCCATAAGCCTCCTAACCATTCCCATAAGCTTCTGCCCTTACCTCCAAGGTCTTCCTGGAGTAGCAGAGCTCAGCAGACAGATTTTTCTTCCCTGCTGGCTGGTCACAAACTGCTCCCCTTCAGCACAGAGTGCTGGGTATTAAATGGCCACCCTCATCAGGCACCTGCCCTCTCCCTGGCCTAGCCCTTAAAGTGGCAGGCACCAAGTCCAACATATATCTTTTGCTGTGTATTTTGTGATAATAAGATTTTTTACATTTTTCCCAAATTCAATAATCTAGTACAAAAAAAAACCTGTCAGTCAAATTCTGGACAGGCAATTAAATAGAAGAGTAAGTATCTTGTATCAGATGATCTCTAGGTGATAGTTAAAACCACCTTGCCAATATTAAGCCTCTGATTTCTGGAAGCAGTCATGAGGTAAATGAACGTGGGTTTGGGGTTTTTTTCTGTTACTGAAAAATATATTAGTAGTACTCTAGTAGCATGTAGAGTCCATAATCAGTTCCAGCAGTACAGTCACATTGAGCTAGGAAGTACACAAACACCAAAATAAGAGATGGTACAGAAGAATATATACAGGGTAAGAACAAATATGTACTAAGTTCAGGAGGTGAAAGATAGACAAGTGTGTCTACACATGAATTTAAGCATGCCTTAACTTCTTGAGCCTTAGCCTTAGGCACATTAAGGCAATTTAGGTGCCCGTCTACATATGCACACATTAAGGCACCTTAAAAACTCACTGGGCAAACAGTTTTGCAGCCTGTCCTGGTCAGGACCCTGGATGCTCCCCTTCCTCCCCCCAAGCCCACACCAGGGTAGTCAGGATTTGCAGCCCAGTGCCGGCTGAGGTGGTGGTAGCCTCCAGTTCCAGTGGACGTGATCAGTCTGGCCCTGGTTCTAGCCCCAACCCTCTCCCCATGTTTCTGCCTCCACAGCATCAGGACAAAGTGGGCCAGAGCCGAGCCCATGATGCCCCATGCTGATGCTAGGTGCCACCAAGATGAAGAAGTTGTGGGTGCTCTTCTCCAAGGTGCAGATGCTGAAGCAGGAGTGGCAGTTCAGGCAGCAGCAGTACCTGTTGGTGTGCTGACCAACTTGGGACTAAGATGGCAGAAGGGGCAGGAGGTGTGAGGGCTCCTGTCAAAATACAAGAGAAAGGTCCCCCCATGACTCCCCTGCAGGAGAGTCATGGGGGCACTGCAGCATGTGCAGGGCCTTTGCTAGTGGCTCCCCTGTGCCTCTCCCTTAAGGCAGGTTTGCTGACTGAACAATGCAGCTCTGCACGGGTGGGAAACCTTGCTGTCCGCCCAGGATTCAGGTGCCCTTAGCAGCCCATGCTGGAGCTACTGCCCAGGGCAGCAGGCAGACTGAGACTGCATCTGCCACCAATGCCACCCACCTCTGTCCCAGGCAAAATTCTGGCCTCCCTGCTGAGCACTGCCCATGGGAGAGGTGCTGTGAGCTCCTGGTGGATCTGTACAGTTCAGCTTGGGCAGGCTGTGTGCAACACAGGTTGGGGCTCAGCTCTCTTCTTGGCCTGCCTGATCCAAGGCTGAGGCCCTGCCCATGTTGCACCCAGCCTGCCTGGGCGGAGCCACACAGAGCCCCCAAGAGCTCACACCACCTCTCCCATAGGCAGTGTCCAGCAGTGAGGCCAAACGCTTGCTCAGGACAGAGATAGGTGAAGCAGGGAAGGTCGTGCTGGGCACCGCGGGCAGATGCAGCCCCAGTCCACCTGTTGTCCTGGTTGAGAGCCCCAGCATAGGCTTCTAAGGGTGCCTGAATCCTGGGTGGGCAGCAAGGATTACCCCCGCACCTCGCAAGATTGCATTGCCCAGCCAGTAAAACTGCCCTGTGGGAAAGGCGCAGGGGAGCTGCTAACAAAGGCCCTGCCCACGCTTCACTGCTCCCTTCTTTTGCAGGGAGTCATGGAGGGACTTTTCCTTGTGCTTTGACAGGAGCCCTCGTGCCCCCTGCCCCCTCTACCAACTTAGTCCCAAGACATTCGGCACACCAACAGATACTGCTGCAGGTGGAACCACCACTCCAGCTCCAGCTCTTGTGTCTGCAGCTTGGAGAACAGCACCTGCCACTTCATCTTCATGGCACCCAGCGACAGCACAGGGCCCTGTGGGCTCAGCTCCAGCCTGCTCAGTCAACATAGACAGTGTTAAAATGCTTTAAGGTGTCTACACATGGCCTAATGTGCCTTAACTAATCATGCCTAAATTTGATACCTATTTTAGGCAATTAGCCTAAAATTGCCATTTTAAAGTACATTAATGCACCTTACAACAGCTAATGTACCTTAAATTGGCACGTGTAGACATGCCCACAGAGAAATTTACTGAAATTCTTATAACTGGGTAATGGTTAAATCAGGAATCAAACTAGAGTCTTAGTGCAATGTTTTAGCTCATCTTTTTCTTAGAATTTTAAACCACTGTCCATCATTTTAGCAATAAGATTCAATTTGGTTTTCTTCAGAAATGCATCTCTCAAAACCTGCTTAGTGCTTTTACATTATAATTCTTATTACAAAAGCAATTTTTTTTACATATTAGCCTATAGACTTCAACAGATAGCTCTATTGATCTATCTTGTAATACTGAGTATTCTTTCAGATAAAAAGTCATAATCAGACTGTCAAACATCCTTCTACTTGGGATGACATGTACTTTCTAATAGTGTTTTTTTTTTATAGTACCATGACAACCCAATCCTGTTACCTGCCTACAAAATCTGTTCTTGCAGCAGAAGAATTTGTAACTACCCAGCGCCATTAGATGTTTAAAGCAAGCAAATCCCTTATTCTGGGGGCAACTGTAACAGGGGTCTGCCTTTCTTCTTCCGTTTGTTTCTTCTTCCCTGTAGAAAAAATGTTTTACATTGGAAAACTTGTCCAATTTTATCCCAGTTATGCAGTTGATCCAATAAAAGATATCACTCCTAAAAATCCTTGCTTCTTGCACAATTCCTGAACCATCTTGGCTACAACTTCATTCTAACATTACCTTCTTCACTCTGTCAGATTCAGCATGAGGTCCTCAAAACTCAGAAGGTCTCTTTACACAAAGGAGATTCAGCACAGTCCCCTCCTATCCCAATCTATTTTTTTTTCAGTGCCTTCCTTGATTTTGGCAACATTATTTTAGCATTCTCAAACCTTCAGTGCATACAAATCAGATCTTCAGTCACAGTCAGCTCTGAATGAAACCCTTAGTCTGTACTATTGCCTCCCTATAAATTACCTTGTGCTTGCTGTGTAGGAAAACCACATGCATGCAAAGAACAATAAGCTGTTTTCAGAGGCTCTATTGTTATCTATTACACTATCCATATCTAAATGAAACTCCTACTCCTCTAATACTGATGTTTATTTATGATGACAGTAGATAAGAGACTCTTTCTGGAAGCATACAGATTTGTGTCCACTGTGATGTCCCTTCAGATTTATCTTGCCTCTGGTTCCTTTTTTCAATATCTCTGTATTACCTGTCAGAGTCACTATTTGGCAGCAAAAATTGAGTTTCTGGTGCTGCACACACAATACCAAAACCTATCTGTCTCTTACATTCAATGCTGGTATGACAGGGTTTTTGTTACCTAATTGTGCTTTTGATATCTGGGCTTCTAAATAGCCTTTTCTTTAATCTTGCCAAGACACGATTGTTCTTAGCAAATATGGAGGATGAAAAAAAGACTGGTGCAGGGGAGAATTTTCCTGGGTATACATCTTCATGGGAGAAATCTATTTGAAAAATAATGGTAAGATTTTTGTTGCTCTTAACTAATCCAAATTCTATTTATATTGTTAGGCACCTTGGATTTCATGCCACTAAAAACACTTGTACATATATATCTTCTGTATCTTTGAGATATTGGTTCATTCTTTTATTGTAGGTTGAATTACCATATAATTTAGACTTCACATGGCAGCCATACATCCTCAACCCTCATGCAAGAACACACGTTTAGTACCATACTGAATCCTCCTTAAAGTAAGAAACCCTATTAGTTGAGTACTGGATGGTTCTGTGTTTCCTTTAGGGACAGATTGGGCAGAGGGGGGATAGGGAGTATGCAGGTGCATCTCTCTTTGACTCTTAGTCCACCAAAAGTTTAAAACCAACTTCCTGGCAGTGGCATCGGCATTTCTATTCAGGCAACAGAGAGGGAGTCACTTGACTTCATGACTCATTATAACCTTCTTAATTCTTTCTAAACTCTTTATTCCACTGGTCTTAATAACTCTGTCTCCTTAAGTGTCTTAGTATTTCACTAATCAAGATTTTTTTTTCTGCAATTTTTCTCTCTGTTAGCTCCTCCTGGTAATGTAGATCCTATTTCTCAGCCATTTAGACTGTTTTTAACTTTAGCTAAATGCATTGTCAGGCATAAAAATATTAACTCAGGTGAACATTAACTCAAGTGTGGAAATAATATTCAGTGAAGCATTGAATGTGCTGTCAAGATGCTCAAGGAGGTTTGATTTTGTTTTATGAATGTGAGAGATGCACATTTAATTCTAATGACTATAGGACTAAAGAAACAAAATATTTTGATTATTTTTGCCTAGTTTCTTGTGTATTTGATGGAAACTTTTTTTTTTTTTTAAATGAACAAAACAAAAACACAAAAAACATTAAGGGAAGTGTCACAAAACTTTTTTATTCAAATATTGATTTGGAAATTCTGTTATGGTGACTGATGAACAGAGCAAATAAAGTGCATGGCTTGCCAAGTGCAAGTCATAGCTAAGCTGGTTTTTACCAATTCTAGGAGAGAACCCTAACATGTAGCATTAGGTGCATGTGGTACGAGTCAGGTAGCTCTGAGTAATTAATAATGGAATAGTCCTTTGGCATGCCGAAAGGTAATGCAGGAATGGAGATCTGTCTCTGTGGACTGCTTGCTAGGGCATGACTTCCTCTATTCCAAATGGGGTAAGCAACAAGACAACAATAATATTGCTGGCCCCAGAACAGTCACATCACAGAATGGTTTATTGAACTGGGTAAACTCTGTTCAAACTCTTGGAAAGCCAGGTTCAGAGGTCTGCCTCAAGGTACAGACTGATGAGAGAGATGTAACCTGAGCTGGGGTGAAACTTGAATTGGCATGCAAATAGGGTCACTGTGAAATTCTGATAGAACAATGCACTGTCAGATTTCACCACTCCAGGATTTGGCAACAGTCACTCAACTAGTTTTACAGGTTCTGCTGAGGAATCTTAAGGTAATGGTCTGAATGGGGATAGGAAATGGTCCTCTCCAGTTCTACAGGAGGCACAATATACAACAATCACATAGAAAACATGCCTTATAGCTAAGCCACTGCCCCCCACCACCCCTGCCTTTGTCTCTCACTCCCAACCTGAAGGCTCCTGCTCCACCAGCCCTGTCAGTGCCTCTTATTCCTAGCTAACCTGAAGCCCCCCAGCCCAGCTGGTGCCCTTCACTCCTGACCTGCAGCTCCCTGCCCTTCCCGCTCTCCCCCGCCCCCCAAACCCTGCCTGTGCACCTCACTCCCTATTCCTACCTGCAGCTCCCTTCCTCTTCATCTCAGCTGGTGCCCCTCACTCCTGACCTGCAGCCCCCTGCACTCCCAGAAAGAGACAGCAGTATGACTGTCAGAAAGCAATGGCAAGCAGAAGGTGGTCAAAGGGGTACAGGGACATGCTGCTGGGGATAAAAATAGGTTTAGAAGGAACAGGAGTACCAGAAAAGAGGGGCAAGCTTGTGGGGTAAAGGACAAGGGGGAAAACAAGCATTGAAGGGATCTGGTTGTAGGCTGGGGGGATATGACTGCAGGCCATGATGATCTGCCAATGCAGCAGTTAAAAGATTGACATGTAAATAGACTAAGTGATAAGAAAATTCCTTTTATTGAGCCTGGGCTGTTTCTTTCTTCACCTCAACTCACACCATGCCCCTGCTGTGTGGGGGTTGGGTGATTAGCTGGCCAGTCTGTGGTGATCACGGGGGAAGGGGGAGTTGGAGTAGACTGATCATGGCCCCCCCCAACCCCACTTTGGGGGAAGCTGTCCTGGGCATGGGGATCCCGGGTACCAAAGGAAACTTAATCAGCCTTGATAAGAACCCCAGCTGGCCCCCACACTGGTTCTCAGCTTTGGGAAAAGTCCTGCTTGTTGACATGAGGATACAAATGACAGGAGACACAGAAGTTTACATAAAAAATTCCTGTATTAATGTTTCCAGCTTACCCAGGGCCTCAGAGGGAGGGGCCCATCTCCGTCGCTCCCACTGCCAGGTGTCCTCTTCCCACTCTGCCTATCCCCCCAGGCCTCATAAAACAGCTGCCCCCACACCACACAGATGTTATGCAGAATGCAGATAGAGACAATGGCCTGAGGGCTGCTGGCACCAGAGATCTTGAGGCTGTGGTGAGGTGCACCAGCATCCCTTGAGCCTGACAAAGATGCACTCCACCAGGGCACTGGTCCAGCCCAGATACTGGTTGAAGTGTGCCTCGTGGTGGGAGCAGATTGCTTTTAGGAGCAGCGAAACTGCTTCCATGTCCCTGTATGTGTAGACATGTCCCCAGGTCAGTTTATAGGGCTGTGCAAAGCTTTGGATCACAATTCCAATTCAGAAATTATTTGGATGATTTGGAGGCCAAATCCAAATCCAAATCTATTTATCCAAATTGAATTGCTAGAAGTTTTAGGCTTTCCAAATGGATTCGGAAAACATTCAGTGATTCGGAGATTTGGAGGGCTGTCTGTATGGGGAAACAGAAACTTAGAAGAAGGAGGGGGAGCATGAGGGGAAGGGGAGTGGAGGTGGGGGGCAGGGAAAGACTGACATGTCTAGCTGTCCAGTGATCATGATTTCTCTCTAACTGCCCTTCCAATTACAGTGTTGGGGGAGGTACATAGAAAGAGCATAAAAGCCTCTGTCTGCAGGCTTGCTGTGCCTTTTGTGAGCTTGTTCAAAGTGAGCAACAGCGTCAGAAAGGTACTATGCTGCCTGGCTTGCTTCATAGTCAGTCAGTTGTCTGGTCCTTTTTGTTCTTAGAAAGGACTGGATAGCATTCAGCTTATCTTAGCTAAGCTTAGCTTAGAATCTCTTTACTTAATACTATCCAATTCACTTCTTTTAATTGATATTTGCTCTATTTTTCTTTTCTTTTTTTGCAAACTTTAAAAAAAGAAAGCTCAGTGTTTTCCCTGGCAGTGTAATCCATCACTATGCAGGGAGGCACACATTGCACACACTTATACACACATAGAAAAAGAAAATTCAGATATTCATAGAAGAGATTGTATAGCTATTGCATTAGTTATTAATATGATTATAGTTAGTTTTAATAGTTTACATATTGACTAAAGAGAACACAGAAGAAGTCAGATAGAGATTCAGAAAGAAGAAGATATTTTAGGTATACTACACAACACAGAACATTATAGTAAGAAACACAACCCAGAGGAAGAAGAGGGAAAAGTCAGACAGTCACCCAGTCAGAGTAACAGCAGAGACCACACAACTGAAAAACAATACAAACACACACCATATACTTAGTAACAAGCCAGCAAGAATCTACAGAAAGCAAAGCAAACAATTCATACAAGCTTGAAGAAGTCAGACAGACGCACCTTTTGCAGCACAGGAAAGATTAATACGAAGTGTGCTGGAAAGGCAGGTGCCAAGTCTTCTGGAAGGGGAGGGACAGGGGAAGGGCTAGAGCTGCAAGTCCTCCCCTCCCCCAAACATACTCTTCCCAAGAAGCCATGATGATTCTGCTGCCAGTGGAAGCAAGGAGGTGGGATCAGTACCTGTACCTGATGTCTCTGCACCTGCACCACCTATGCTTAGGGGCAACCAACATGGGTTCATTAGAGGTAGGTCCTGTCAGACCAACCTGGTGGCCTTCTATGATGAGGTCACAAAATCCTTAGACGCAGGTGTAGCAGGGGACATAGTATTTCTGGACTTTAGGAAGGCCTTCAACACTGTCTCTCACCCCATTCTCATTAAAAAACTAGGGGACTGTGGCATTGACACCTACACAGTCAATTCAGTCACTAACTGGCTGGAGGGGTGCACCCAGAGAGTGGTGGTGGATGGGTCCTATTCGACCTGGAGGGATGTGGGCAGTGGGGT
>NW_005842141.1:384261-402181 GCF_000455745.1 Alligator sinensis
TGCACCTGGGGAGGAAGAACCAGCAGCAGACCTACAGGCTGGGGAACTCCCTTCTCATCAGTGCAGAGGCAGAAAACGATCTTGGAGTCATTATTGATGCCAAAATGAACATGGGCCGACAGTGTGGGGATGCAGTCAGGAAGGTCAACCGCACCTTGTCATGCAGCCACAGATGCATCTCAAGCAGGTCCCCCAAAGCTCCCATCCCCCCAAGGCAGAGGCAGGCCACCCTGGAACAGTGGGGGAAAGGTGGACAGAAAGGGGGGGTGAATTGCAAAGGTGAGCGAGATCACCCAGAGCATTGGGGAAATGCTTGCTCTCCCTAGTTGAGCAGCCAAGGTTCATGAGGCTCATGGAGCTTGTGGCCCCATCTTACCAAGTGCCCGCATCCTTTAGCAGGATGGTGGTGCCTTCCCTGTATGAGGCATGCAGGGAGTACTTCAGTGAGGAGCTGCGCAAGGCAGGGCCACAGGTAGCCTTGCACTTCACCTCAGACATCTGGAGCAGCCAGGGTGGCAATCACACCTACCTCTCCCTCACAGGGTACTGGTATGATCAGTCAGGCTACTTCCACTGCAGTATCAAGGGGGGCAAGATGCTGTGGGAGAAACAGGCAGAGTTGAGCATCCCGTAGCACAAAATTATTCAGGAGGTGGAGACTCGGTGGAACTCCACATACCTAATGTTGGAAAGGTTGGTGGAGCAACAGAAGGTCATCCATGATATGGCCTTGCTTGGGGAGATTGGGGTCAGTGGCCTCCTGAACAGATCTGAGTGGGGTACCATCTCCCAGATCTTGGTGGTCCTCAAGCCATCCCTCAAGGCCACCAAGACTCTTAGTGCTGGCAATGCCCTCCTCAGCCAGGTGATCTCCATAGTGAGGGAACTGGAGAACCAAATGGAGATTTTCTAGGAGATTAATGTTCTTGGCTGGGGCAGGCTGCTGTCATCAGACATGCAGGCACTGGTGAGGTGGCTGAAGGAGGGCATCAGGAGATGGCTGGATCCCTTCTGGTCCAGTACGGTCCACATGCTGGTGGGCATGTGCGACCCAAGGGGAAAGGGGAGCAGGTGCACTTGCAGCACCAAAACCCTCAATCAGTGGACACAGATACTGGTCAACAAAGACAGGGAGGCCAAAGGGCAGAGGTGAGGGAATGTGGAAGAGGGGGATTCACTCTTCCACTCTTCCACCCATGCCAGCACTCCCAGCACGAGCACTGCCACCGGCACCGGCACCAGCACCAGCACCAGCACCAGCCAGTCTCCTCCATGCCAGCCACTGCCAATGTGGGCCGTGGGCATGGCTTCAATGCTGGGATCCAAATGCACCAGACCCCAACCTTGGGCAGGTAGCGCCGAGACTTCAGTGGCTACCTATCTCACCAAGGACGTGGAGCCACTGGACTGCAACCCCATGGCCTACTGGGTAAGCCGCAGCCAGATGTGGCAGGATCTGGTGACAGTTGCCCAGCAACACCTATCCTGTCCACCAACCAGTGTTCCAAGTGACAGGGTGTTCAGCATTTCTGGGGATGTTGTGACACCCCACTGCACCTGTTTGGATCCTGCTTTGGTGGAGCAGCTGGTGTTCTTGAAGGTGAATCTCCTGCTGTTGGGGTTCCCCAGGCTCCACCTGCAGAGGGGTGCCACCCTCCTCACTCCATCTGCACTGATTTCCTTTTTTGAATTAAAAAAAAACAACAGGTAATGCCCCACTCTCAGCTGGAGGGGGCACTAACTGCATCACCAGCCAGCAGGGGAAGAACATGTCCATGCTAAGCTTGTTCCCCTGCCAGGACAAACTTGGAGGTATGGGATGGGTCTATGGGAAAGGAGGAGGCCCCAGGTCCTGGCCATGACCACTAAAACTGTACCCTGCCAGAGTAGGGAGGCCTTGTGGGACTGTTGGCAGTGCCACAGCCCTGTAAATGCCAGGACCAACAATCCCTCGGTGAAAGGTGGGTAGGAGGTGCCATAACCTCCAGCTAATGCGCGCGCGCGCGCGCACACACACACACACACACACACACACACACACACACACACACACAGAGAGTCCTGGCTGGGGAAAGCCCAGCTCTGTCATGTCTTTGACAGGCCTGATGCTTGCTGGTTGCAGTGCAGTTGTGAGGCTCTGGGTATGCTCAGCTTAAATGCCCAGGATGCCAGCTTTGGGGTTGAAAAACCCTTTGACAGGCTAAGGAAGTATCTGCAGTTGGTGTGTCTCCTTGTCCTGGATGGAAGGAATAGTAAAGATGCCAGAGGCTGACCTGACATGCAATACAGGCCAGAAAGCCAGTCAGTGAAAATGGAAATGGAGGTGGCAGGGGGTGAGGGACAGGCTGGGGTGGGGGTGGGGGAGGAGAAGGGGGATGTAGCAGCGCAGGTAAAAGTGCAGAGGAAACTGAGGAGTCAGATGTCCGGCAGGTTGTAGCGTGTCAGAATTACACTGTCTATACTGAGCCCATGAGTTTTTGTACCTACTACCTAAGAGGCTGATGAAGTGAAGTTCATAGGCCCAGCTCTGAAAAGTGGTTTGTAAATTCAAACAAGCACTGAACCTTGCTAACCTAACCTCATCGCCAGAACTGAAGCCAACTTCCTACAGCTCTACACAAAACCTGCCAACAATCTCCAGTACCCCCGCAAACTGCACAGGAAAATCTATCAAAGACAACAATACTCAACTACCTGTAGGGGCACATTTCTCAGAAAAAAAACACTCCGTACACTGCAACCTGCCGGACATCTGACTCCCCAGGTATCTCTGCACTTTTACCTGTACTGCTACATCCCCCTATCCTCCCCACCTCCCCCTATCCCACCCCAGCCTGTCCCTCACCCTCTGACTCCTTCATTTCCATTTTCACTGACTGGCTTTGCTAATGTTTTACAGCAGGAAGCATTTGAGGCAGCATGCTGGCGCAGCAGGGGCACACAGCAGGCATAGAAACACTCTGGTTGGGTGCTAGAGTGCCTCCTTGAGAGACCAAGCTTCTGGTAAACTCCAGGAACACTCCAGGACTGCACCCTGCACCATTTTTTCTAGGGTGTTTTCTTTTGATATTGGGATTTCCCAGCATCAAATTTAGAGTGCATTATTTTTGTGGCATGCCTCCTCCAGCATCTCAAACTGCTTTGATATGCTGCAACAGGCACGTACTCGCTTGTCTGGACACGGCTATAGAGACTAAATGGTTCAAAGACATGAATTTGCAAAGGCAACAATCTACCTTATGACATGCTATCGAAAATGAAATTTTTGTTTCAGGGTCTACCCAGACCTACCTGCTTCAGGAATGGAAAGGTAAACCAGTGGAGTTAGGATTTTACTGTTTGCATCTAGATTAGGGAAGCAATCCAGCAAACAAAAAGGACAGAGATAGCTTGGCTACCTCTTCTGGCCAGTTTTAGTATAGACCTGTGCTTAATCCCAAATCACTATAATCCATGTTAACACAATGGTTACAAGTGCTTAATCTCAAATCACTATAATCCATGTTAACACAATGGTTACAAGTGCTTTCTGTTAAACCATGTCCAACTGTACAATGTGAGGCCATTGTAAAAGATAAAACTGAATTTCTCCTATTGATACAGAAGTTCCTTAAAGGCAGAAGTCATTGTTTGGAAGTACTTTAAAAGACATCAGAGAAGCTTAAAGCTTAACTTCCTCCCAACTCTTTCTCATTTTCTAAGATAGGTACCTATGCACTCACGTAAATCAATAATATCTTCTGACAATTGTTTGAAATATGGACAGATTAACTAAAGAAAGAAGGGTCAAGAAGACAAACTTGTTGCCAGGTTCCCAGTTAGATGAATAACCCCCTCACAAAGCATGGAATTTTTCAAAGTGAGCGTAGTACTTAGAAGATACAAAATGACAGTGCAAGGCAATACACCTTTTTTCTGCATCGGACAAGTACAGCAAAGACAGTACAATGTCATATTCTACAGACTGTGCTATGATGCTGCTTCAATCCCATGTTGGAAAGGATGCCTCAATGACATGACTATTGTAGGTTCCTTGTATTTATTCTATGGTCTGTCTGTTATATTTGCCATACTACCCTTGTGATATGTTCATGTGTTCACTGGGAACTGTGCTTATTGACCACTTACTCCACAGATGGAGAGTCCGCAGAACAGCCTGAAATTAACATCTCGTGGAAATGTCTAGTTTAATAAATTATTGCATTTCCAAAAAGTGAAAACAAGTAGTGACACCATACTCAACAAATTTCATGTAATTGCTTCCTACCTCTTGTCTAAAAAGTAGCATTCAGCTACAAGGAACATTATGTTGCAAAACCTGGTCACTTAGTTTACAGAAAAATAGATATTATAATAAGCCATCAACAGGAATTTATATAAAGGAAGTAGATAAAGTTATTGTTTCATTTGCAGTACATTGCATTGTACATATAGGCAACATTCCAAGCAGGGCTGAATATTACAAGATGACACAGAAATCAATGGGAGATGAGAATGTTCATCAAAGCACAGGACTGAGACCTCTCACTCCATTTTTAATGCCACCCAAGTACCAATTTAAAGCAATATAGTGGGGTAATTGTGTATGCGTGATACTTGTACCACTAAATTGTTTTAATGGTGATATAGCTCCACAATGAAATTTACCATATTTATGCTGCTTTAACACTCTTCAAAATTGCGTTTGTACTTGTGCTGTTTGGTGGATTGTTTGATTGGACCTTGCAGTTTGTGGGATTTGTGTGTGAGAGAAGGGTACAGCAAGTGTGATGGAGGCCTTGTAGTTTACCATTTTGGGGTCTCTTCCATTGTTGCCATCTTCTTCCATGTCCTAATATGGAAAAACTCTGCCCTCACGTAAAGACAAAGAAGGTGACTGATGCAGAAACTGTGGGGTAGACATGTTCCTATGGAGGAATCTTGATGGAAGCTATATGTGTATGAGTCAGATCCCATGGAAGACAAAATCCAAAGACTAGAGATGTAGCTGGACATAATGCTAGATTGAAGATGTGTTTCTGAGGATGTGATGGAGGACAGGGGCCTGCATATACAATTGAGAATTTTCAGAGAATTGCTGAACAAGAGGTTCCAGGGGGCAGATTTTAGATTACAAAATAGAAAATAAACTTGGCTTGTTTTTAATTTTTTTTTAAAGATATTTTTCATGTTCCAAGCCAAATCAGCTAAATCAAGTCCAAATCCATGAGTCAGTCCAGAATTATAAGTGGCCCTACAACCAGCAAATATCCTCCACCCTCACCAGGACCTTCAGATATTTCCAAAGTCTTTTGGCAGGCATCCTACATGCAGGCCTAAACCCAGAAGCTTGGGGTTCAGATGCCCCCAAGTTTTACCTGCCTTCAGCCATATGGCCACAGAAGCAAGTTAGGGAGGAGCCTCCCATTTCCATAAAGTGGGCTTTAAGTCCCAAACCATACCAGAAGAACAGTTATCCCCAGGAGGCTGAAGGAAAACTGTATCCCTGGACCCTGATACATGGTGTTTCACCTGCCAGGACCCAGGAGTTGAGGTGCCTGTTGCTGCCTGCTTCTTAAATATGTACAAAAGGTGGTCTGTAATGAAGGGTATGGACAGGTGTTAAATTGCAGCACAGGGAACTTGCATCACCATGAAAACATGGTTAGAAGGGGAATGTACAAGAACTCAGGTTCCCTCAAACATGAGCTCTCCAGCCACATGATGATAGTGTGTTGTTCCTTGGCTTACCCTGCCCCCAGAGAAGCCTAGTTACTGACAGCCTATTCTCTATCCTGTCAGGGAAGGGGGCAAACTGTCAATGATTCGCTGACAGTTGCAAACTGCTCTTCTCACTCCTGCCACCCTCAGTAGTATCATTGCCAGAGACCCAGGCCCAGCTTCACCCTTACTTCAATTCCCCACCATCTGCCTACTTTGCCATTCAGCAGAGTGATAAAACAGATGGGTATGGATGGGAGTGGGCTGCAGTTACAGAAGTCCTAACACCCTTTGGACAATACCAAAGAATTGCTCTTAAGAAAGACCCAACATTTTTTTTCACAGAACAACTGGTTTTGTTCTGCAAAAACTACTTTACTGCCTGTACACTATCTTTTTCTGCCAAGCAAAGGGTGTACTTCTCAGCACAATTGTAATACCTATACATAGCCTATGTGTACTTCACAGGGACAAAATTTGATAAATTAGGGAAACTGTTTAGTAAAAGTGAACAAAAGGAAAAGGCTTCAGAACTAACAAGGTAAATAACCACTTCATGAAGGTTTTCCAAATAAGCAGAGTGTTTACAATGATATGATAAAAAGGACTGATCAGCAAAGGAAGCTTTGTCTCAAAGTGAGATTTGTCAAGAATCAAGTTGCATTAGATTTTTCAAAGAATTCACTCAAGCTGGGAGCACCAGATAATCTCCATACAAAATTCTGAAAGAGCACATGTTTATTAATGTAGAGCAGATATTTATTAATGAATCTATCAAGTTAGGGGAAGCACCCAATGACTGAAGAACTGGAAATGGAATTCTAGTTGGATGGAATTCTAGTTCCCTTTGTACATCTAAATAGCAAGTTTTTTGGTCACACATATGCCAAAAATGCCACTTATGTGAAGGTTGCAATTTTATTTCCCCTGCAGTGTGAGTGAATAAGTAGGAGTGTACAGACTGAATGTGTACAGTAGGCTATGTATTAGATGTGGGCATATGCAGTTATGTATACATGTTTGTTGTGGTTATACCTGTTTTTAATTCACAAGAGTATAGACAAGTCAAAAGCCCAGTTTGTGATTAGATTCAGGAGAAAGAAGAGGAGAAGGAAGAATAACACCCCTATCCTGTCAGTTTTTCCAGGATTTACACAGGATTTTTCCAGGATATGTTTACCCAGGACACTGACAGAAGTGACATTGTGTTGCAGGATCAGCCCCCTGAATCTCTCTATGGCCATCTCCTCACAGAAGTGCATGGCTGCAGAGTGCTTTAAAAGTTCCCAATCACATGACAATCTGAACCTCCATTAATGAGGGTTCAGATGAAGGCACTCCAAAATGAAGCGCCCTCATTAACTTCTGTCAGTCCCTGCCAGAATCAGAGCTGGGCTCATGCAGTCCACCCCACACTCCAGCACAGGCTGGGAAAACCCCAGCCCAAGTTCTCTCCCCTCCCATCCTGAAGTCAGCACTGGGGCTGATGCGGTGGGGGCGGAGGAAACTAGGGGAGAGAGGCTACAGATACTCAGCCAGCTCCAAACTGGAGCTTGGCCCCTCCCTCCCACCTCAGCAGAGAATATCTGTTATGTCAGTGGGATCACTGTAACTCATGGCACTTCCTGTAAAGCACCATGAGTTAGAGTGGGGAGCTGTACATCTGTCAGCACCCCCAGTACACAGCCATACCGTGCATGTTCAGTCTACACACAGACAAGCTTACATCTCCAAAGCACAGAATAAAAACCAAATGTGGCTAGGTGAATAGCGAAAGAACTGTCATTTAGATATGCAAAGGGAAAAAACATTCTGCATGTAGCACCTGTATTTAAAAAGAAGTATGATCTAGGTTACTATAGACCCACCAGTCTGACCTCGATATCATGCACTTCTAGAACCAGTTTTAAAGGAAAGTCATGGCAGTAAAAGAATTGTGGAATAAAAAGCAACATGGGCTTCTGAGCAACAGCTCATGCCAGACTAAGGTGAAACCACCAGAAGGGGAAACAATTGGTTGTGTCAAAAGGGAAAGTATCTTGAGAGGATCAACCCTGACCAGGGTGCCTAATGGGCTGATGGTGGTCAGGGTGGTGCTGTCTATCTTTTGCATAACAGCCTAGTGGTTAGAGAACCTGCCTAGGAAGAAGAAGGCTATGGTTCCAGACTTTTCTTAGCCTAAAGCCTCATTTTCACATTTCTTCCACGTCTAACAATCTGAATATAGAATAGGCTGAATAGTTGCAGAGTGATCACCACACTACAGGGGGTACCTTCCAACCCTCTTGTTAAAGAAGCTGGGCCACCAGGAAGGCAGGAACACAAGATTTCTGAAGCTAGGGGAAAAAAAATAAAAAGAAACAAAAGAAAGAAAACAAGAGTTGGCACATGTTTATTAATGAAGAGCAGATATCTATTAACCTAAACAGGTTATTAAATAGACAAGGCAAAGAAAGGGTTCAGAGATCCATTTTTATCTCCATTCCAAAGAGATGCACTAAGAGATTAAGGGCTAGATATAAACATTGGCCAACTAGATAACTAAACAGTTGTTAAGCAGATAAGTTGCATAAAGTAATCCAAATGAACCTCATGTCAGTGGTCACCACGGAAAGATCCCTGGCAACTTAGACTTCTGTACAAGTAAAGAAAAAATCCAGCTTGATCATCTAAGGGAACATGGGGGAGCCCCTCTTCCTGGATTTGATTACAATGCAGGGAGCAGGTAGTGGCTATGGCTTCTGCCATGACCCAGTCTTGGGATCGAAGCTGCAGCCACCAACTGCCCCCTGTTCCCAGAGCCCTGTCACCTCCACTCCCACACTGCCTGCCCTGCTGTCTCTGCCCTTCCACCTCTGCCTCCCCCATATCCTGCCCCCTCACCATCTCTTTGCCACACAGTGCCACTGTCTTCCCCACTGCCTGCTCCCCAATGCCTCTGCCCCACCCACCTCTGCTGCCACCACCAGAACTGCTGCTGCCTGGCTGGGCAGGAGCTAGAGCCAGCTTGTGTTCCATGTCCCAAGCATCAGTGTGGGGCAGGCAGCATGAGAGGAGTAAGTGCGGGGTGCAGGCATTGGGAGGGTAAGTGGCTAGGGAACAAGTAGCAAGGGAGGGCAGGCAGCAGAAGGAACAGGTACTGGGGGAGGCAGGGGAGAGCAGGCACCAAAGGAAAATGTGATGGAGGGTGGGGGCAAGCATCAGGTGGTGCAGGCCCCTGCGGGGGCAGGCACCATGGGGGAGGCAGGCACTGAGGGATTGGTGCAGGCATCAGTGGGGACAAGAACAGGGGACAGACTGCTGGACCCCATCCATGCAGCCTGTCCCCCTGTCACTGATTGCTTTGTTGCAACAGTGGGGGGTATGATTTAAAAAAAACCCTCCAATAATTAGATTTTATACATGAAAAATTAGAACAATTTTATAGATATTCCATGTACACAGTAATTACTTCGGAGGTCATCTTCAATTCAAAGTTGTCTTGGATTTGAGTAAATACAGTACAATTCAGCTGTTTGGGTATATATATATATATATATATACCAATGTACAGAGGTGTATTTAGAGGGTGGTATAATTAAATTTGTTTTAATGATATTTCATGCTCATGAAAGGCGGTAGATTAATTCCCTTGGAAACTATGGTCTAGTTCCCACAAAACTGGATTAGGGATTGCACTGCAAGATTACTTACCTTTCTTTACCAGCATGCCTCAGTCCTTTCCTGAAAGGTCCACTTCTAGTGGTAAAATAGTCCTCCATGATCACTGAGCCCTTGCCTATAGATGACACCAGTTAAACCAATTGGGATGACAACATCTTAGTTGAAAATCTAAAGAACTATTCTTTGACCACCAACTTATCTAAGGTAGGAAACTATGCACAAAACAGTTGTTTGATAACTGCTAACATGCCACTGACTTGGTGATGGGCTTAGCTATTACATTAATGGTACAAAACCTTTACCAACTTCATGGAAGAAATTTCTTAAGTTTGTTTCTAACAATCATAGGAGCAGGAAATAGCAGAGGTACTAAACTGAAATTTAATAACAACCTGATGGAAAAGTAAATAGTTTGTGGATATAGCAGTAAAAATGATTGATGTCTCAGCAAGCCATGAAGGAATAGCAGAGAGTAATGCATTGGAAGCCCACATACAATACATAATGCAATGGAATGAAACATGATATAATATAATTTATAATTGACTGGCTTGAAAAAGACCTCTAGGATCCTAGAAGATAAGAGCAGGATAAAACCTCTAGACCATATAATCTAATTATGAAATGAACTATGACAAAACAGTGACATTCCAAATTGTCACTAATTCCTATTTGTCACTACAGGGCTTGATTTCTAAAATTGTATCTTTTGTCTGCTTGGTCTCATTATGTTACATCACTGCTTGAACGCTATCATGAACTCCATGCTCTGTCCTAGTTTTTAAACACTGACTGTCACCAAAGTACTTGAATACCTCCTTTGGCATCAAGTTCAGACTTCTCATCTTGACCTTGAGAGTCTTCCCTACGCATATCCCATTTTGAAAATCTCAGTGATAAATGCTCATTAAAGTTAAGTACCAGAGTAATAAATCCTCAAACTCTATCTTGAAACCATTTGAGAGGGGTGGAAGAGCATGGTCACAAAGTTAAAAAACACTTGGAAAATGGAAAAGCAAAGAAGTGCAGAGGAAGGAAAAGACACTTACAGATGAGAGAGAAAAAGTTAACAGGGCCAGTTAAGATAAATTTCTATGTCCAGGCTGGAACAAAAAAAAAAGCCTTCCAAAATTCTATCATTGCAGCACCTTTTATTATTCATTGTGTGGAGCGCCTACTGCATGTCTACACAGCACATGCCAGTTAGCTCAGACTTCTATTCACAGCACTGCACTGCGCTGTGTAGACATAACGCTAGAGGCCAAAGCCCCAGAACAGTACATACATATAACAAGGTTAAGGTTACAGTTAAAAGCAATCCAGATATGGTAAGGTACAGAAATGTCCAGGTAACGCCAAAGCCCATCCTTAATTCTTGTGTGCTGTGGTGCTGAGATGTAGCCAAATTATCATGATTAAGTAATTTTAACATCTGTAGTCTCCGTTTAGAACAAACTGATTTTAGAGACACATTAAAAGGTATAATATAATGATATAGCAATATTATAATAATATAGCAATATTCTATTCTAGAACTAATATATAATGTCATGTAATATTATTAAAAATCAAAATAAAAGTTGCCTGGGTTTCTTAACTATATATATATTTTTATTTTCATACATTTTGAAGTTTTAGAGTATACCCTCTCCTCTGAATTTCCTGGATTTTTAAAGCTAGGTTTTGGTATAATTATACTATCCCAGTAATGTATTTTACCCTTAATTTACAGGCACATACTTTCAAACGTGGCTTTGCTTTTAATATTGTTAGTATTTTTTCAAATGGCCTACAGGATCGGTCAATCTATTTCTCAAATTGCAATTTATTTATTTATTTAGCATAGTCTGTGCCAATGAAACTTGCAGTATACAAAGGGAGAAGAGTTGGAGCCCAGTTCCTGAATGTAAAGGTCTCTGTATTTTAAAATGTCCACATTTTCTCCAGCCTCAGTTTGCCCAGCAGTGCTGCTTCATTGTGCAGTGGAGCTAAGACAACAGGGCCACAGGGAGTCTTTCAGACACTGACACACAATGTACAGAAATACAAAATTTAAAGAGCAGTTTGGGCTGGTTAATTTACCAATAAGAACTGCATCTGCCCAGACTCACTAACATCACTGTGCAATTATAACCAGAAGAATGCTTACTGACAAATTAGCTGTGAAGGAAAGGTGGTAGCTGGCTGAATTACTTCTGTTGTCATACCCACTTAAGACTTGTGCAAGCTATTTACTTGTCAGTAGTTCATAGTATGATAACATTTGCGTAAACTTAAAAACAGCTGTCTACAAAATCATTTCTTCAAAAATATTCCCCTGTACAAGAATTGAATTTACCTGTATAGAAGTTTTGTTTAGTTATATGTATTCATAAAATGTATATGAAGCAACATATTATTCTGTTAGGCTCCTGATCCTGAACAGGCTGACACAATTTTTCAAAAGCCCATCTTATAATCACTTTTAATGCATACAGTTATGTATTAAAGGATCTATTTAGAAATTCACAAAAAAAATTCTAGAGTGAGCATGTAGGTTAGAAGAGGGCATGCTATATATTTCATACAAACTGAAGAGGTTGAATTCTGCTTAAAGTGAAGAACTCAACTGAGGTCTAAACTATGACATCCAGCTCCCCAACAATAATGATTTTATACCATTTCCTTGATGCTTGGAAGGTAACTAATCTCTTCATACTGTACCAATAAAGGGAACACTGAGCCAGGTTTGTGGCAGAAAGCCAGAACCAGGCCTTCACCAGTAGACCAGGGCTTTATTATTTTTTTTTTTTTCAGATAGAGCCTTATCCTCTTGTAAATGACAAAAAAAAAAAAGTCTTAAAATGAGAAGAAAGCAGCAGTGCTACAGTGTTTGAGTGTCTCTTGACTTTAGCCTTTGCCTTCCCAGACTTGCCAGGAGATTTAGTCTGTTTGTCTGAGCTCTTGTTAGCCTCAACATGCTGACAAGACTCTCATGCTGAGATGGGCTGACAGACAGAGCTCCCCCCCACCACTCCCCAGCACATAGATAGGAATAGTACTGTCAACACAATTCTAAAAATATATTTAGTTTGCTTTAGCATCAAAGATGAAATTCGCTATTGGCCATTCACTCTGAAAGCAAAGGAATGCTGAAGAAAGAAGATAACAGCAAAAAAACCTAAATATTACAAAAAAGTAAAAGAAAGCTCCTAGTAGTTCTCCCTGCTGATTTACACTGAGAAGTTTGAAGGCAGCACTTTCTTTGTGATGCTCAGCCTCACTGAAAGCTTTGTTCCACCTTCCTGTGGTATCCTGACAAAGAATTCTACCTTTCAAGTGACAGCAGGTGTCATGTTACTCTCTCAGAGCTTCCTAGGTGGCCTCAGCTCAGTGCATAACAAATAAGTTCTCACAATGCAAAAATCACCACAATTACCACTCTGACGAGAAAATCCAAGGGCACAGATATGCAAAAGGTGTTGTTCCATGTTACAATTCACACATGCTAACTCTAAGGAATGTTAGGTGGTCTTAAAATTTGTACATTTGGTTTATCTACATGAGACACTTTACTGCACATTAGACTAATCTTGCACAGTAAAGCATCACAGTTTACACATGCACAGGATTTAATGCACATTAAATTAGGCCAATGTGCTGTTTGCTAGTACCAGGAAATACATGTACAAGATTAGCAATATATTAACTACTCCACAGTAGCCCGTGTGTAGATGCTGACCAGGAGCAATTTGCTCCCAGTCAGCCCAGGCAGCAGGGGGCCCACTGCTGCCTGCCTAAGCCCCAATGTGGGGGGGAAGCTGTGCCGGCTGCAGGGGCAGCTGTCTCCTTGTCACATGTGAATCAGGACCCATCCTGGTCCAATCATGGCCGGGAATGTTGTCCTGGCAGTTAGGACTGCCACATCCCAGCACATTGGGATTGGGTCCTGACCTGATCCCCACATGGCTGGTAGAGCTGTCCTGGCAGCCAGGACTGCTGTGTCCCAGCCACGTGGAGATTAGGTCAGGACCTAAGTTTCCCCTGAACTCTACAGCCTAGGGGGGCAGTTCTGGCACCAAGCCAACTCTCTCTCCCACCCCCCAAGGACATGATCTTCCCACCCTCAGGAGTGCAACCCCATGCATACAGCCTGCAGAGCATGTACCAGCTATCCAGGTCATGGGCATAGATAGAGATCTAGGAGAGGTGTGGGGGGAGGTGGGGGGAACAAGGTAGGAGGCCATATCAGGTCCTTATGAGATGGAGCTTCCTTCTGAGGACAGGGGCAGTAACTCCCCCAAAAGCACCTTCCCTCTCCAGTCCCATCTCCCACCCACCCTGGGAAGCATGACCAGCACCCTTCACACCCCAATCCTAAATCCCAATTTATTAAAACATAAGGCCTTCTTTAATTTGCTTCCACTTTATTTCTTTTAAATTTTTTAAACTTTTTGAAATTTTATCCCTCAGTGGCCTCCAAGCTTCATGCCCCACCCCAACCCATGTCCCACCCTCCCCTTTCTCCTCCCTGCACCTAGAGCAGTGATAGAAGCCTGTCCTGGCTTACCACTTCCCTAGCGGCAAATCAAAGCTCAGTCAGGCCCCTGCTCACAAGCCCTCTAGTGGCAAGTCACAGCTGTGCAGATGGGGAACAGTCAGAGAAGGTTTTTTGCCTTATGATATGACTGCTTCAGACTTGAGCTAGCACTAACTCTGATTAACATTTGAGCAGCTCAATGTGCAATGTGTAACAAGGCCCTAAATCTAGCTGGAGATAATTCTTCCCTGCAGAAGTGTAACTCTGAGACTCTCAGACAGCACTCAGCTCAGCCTTTTCTGCCTTAATGTGTAAACACTACCAATAAAAAGCATTCAGCATGTGGGAAAGGTAATGTCTAACAATATCCAAAGCAATCAAACTGCCTTCTCACCCACAAAGACAGCTGTGTTAATTAAGGCGAACGGCAACATGTGGTTGTTATGAGAAAGAATGCTTTGCTTCTATACCTTCTCTGTGGTTAGAGGGTTTTAGCCTCCAAGGACAGCCATGTGCCACTCCTTACAAACATTTATATGTAAAAGTTGGATATACATAACTTGCGTCTTAGAAATAAATGGATGGATTTGGCGCAGTATTTTCAAGCTTCTCTTAATTATTGAGTGCTTAGCATGCCTCATCAGGCATCAGCCAGAACAGAGTATCAGGACCAGCAAGTACGGTATCACAAGTCCAACTGTATATTTGCAAGAAGCTTGGCCAGAATACATTATTTTCTTGTGTAAGATCAGGAGAGACAAGCGACTCTAAACCATGATGTTTGCCTGAAAGGCAAGTACAGCTGAAAGGTGAATAGACAGAAAAATAATCACATGAACAATTTCTCTGTGAAGCAAAACTCAGGGATCTCACACCTTGACTGGCAGAGATTAGAAGATTATAACAATTCAGTTTCTGTGGAGGAAGCTATATGCTAAGTGACAGTACATCTGACACGGCGACATACAGTCACTGACACCATAACAGAAACAACTGTTCAATCAGAATGAAAACAGTAAACCATTAGTCTACTTACAGCCTGGGTTTCTTATAGCTGAACTCCCATATTCATTTTGAACTTAAACATATTCAGAATTGATTTCCCCTCCTCTGTTAGCAGGGCCATAGGTGATTCTTATTTGAGAAATAGACTGGTAGGGGTGTGAACTGAAACAAAATGTATGTTTACCTGGTAGATTTCAATATAATGCAGAGAAACACAAGATAACAGCCAATGAGCTAGTGTGAGTACCTTCCTGCCAGAATAATGTGCAGAGCTCTGTGCTTCTGAAGTTAGGTATATTTAGTAGTTTCATGAAAAGCTTACTCTATGGTGCACTGAAGTCTGCAGTACACACATACCCCAAGTATGGACAATACGCCTGGCCTGAAGCTATAGGAAAGGCAGTCTCTCGGTCTCATTCTTTTTGGATACTCCTGATGCTGAAGTATGTTACATGAAATTAATGACAATTTGAAATATTCTCTCTCTCTTATCTCTCCCAGTGATAAGAATGTTTGTGTGTTGTTTGCCAACTACTGGAAAAGGGCTAAACATTCAAAATCCAACTAGTTAATTCAGGCCCAGTTTTCAGAGGTGATAAGCATCCATAGCTTTTATGACACCCAAATACTGTATTTAATCCAAGGTAATTGATTTTTGTGTGTTCATCTCAGTTCCCTTATCTTTATTAATAATTAGTTTAGTAGTACAGTAAACTCTCTGGTAACCAGCACCTTACAAGCTGGCACGCTCTCTTAACCAATATGCCAGCCTGTAAGGAATAGTGAAACCGGAAGTGCACACTATTGCACTTCTGGTTTCTCTGACCCCCCACAGCCCGAGGCAAAGCAGCCTGCACTGCCGAGCCTCCATGGCCCGGGGGCATAACAGGCTGTGTGGGGGTGTTTGGGGCCCACCTCCCTGTCCTGCGGGGCCCACAGGGCACGCGAAAGGAGTGGCAATGCAGCGGGAGGGGCGGAGGGATACCCCAGGGATACCTCAGATATGGCAGGAGAAGCGGCAGCTGGGGCCACTCAATTAACCAGCACATGTTGTTATCTGGCATCCCCCATTCCCGGATAACAGAGCTTTTACTGTATTTCATTAATCCTATTTTTAAATCTAGTTTACTTGTATACAATTTAAAAAATACAGCATATCAGTTACTTTAAACAACAGTGCAACAGGCTGGAATTTTTCAAATATTGTAATTTTAGTGAAAAGTAAGGGAAAAAGTTGGCTACATTTTTCATAGATTTCATAGATATTAGGGGGTGGAAGGGACCTTGCGAGTCCAGCCCCCACCCCCCTTCATAGACAGTAAGAAAAATATCCAGATGTTTTCTGAAAGAATCCAGAGTAGATGCTTACACCACCTCTTTGGGAAGTCTGTTCCAGACCCTGGACACTTGCACCATAAAGAACTTTTTTCTTATGTCTAGTGTAAATTCGCCTTTCTGGAGTTTATGGACCTTGTTATCCTTTGGGAATCTCTGGTGAACATCTGTTCATCAAGGTCCCGATGTACCCCTCTTATATAATTGTATGCTGCCACCAAGTCCTCCCTGAGCTTTCTCTTTTCCAGACTGAAGAGTCCCAAATCCCTCAGCCTCTCCTCATACGGCCTGCCCTCCAGGCCTTGGATCATATGTGTGGCTCTTCTCTGCGCTCTCTCAAGCTTTTCCACATCCCTCCTGAAGTGGGGGGGCCCAAAACTGGACACAGTACTGCAGCTGCAGCCTCACCAAGGCCAAGTGAAGTGGGAGGATGACATCCCTGGTTTTACTTGAGATGCATCAGAAGATGCACACCAAAGTTTTGTCTGCTTTGCCAGCCACAGCATCACATTGGTGACTTATATTCATCTTGTGGTCAATCGGGAGCCTCAAATCTCTTTTGGTCATGGTGCTAGCGAGCATAGCACTGCCAAGCTTGTAAGTATGTTGAGGGTCCTTCCTACCGAGGTACAGCACCTTACACTTCTCTACATTGAAGGTGATTTGGTTTTGATCAGCCCACCTTGAGAGTGTGACCAAGTCGCCCTGTATCTCCAGCCTATCCTGCAGCGTGACTGCCCTCCTCCAGAATTTGGTGTCATCTGCGAACTTTGCCAGTTAGCATCTGATTTCTGACTCCAGATCATTAATGAAGATGTTAAAGAGTGTCAGCCCAAGTACCAAGCCCTGAGGGACTCTACTGGTCACCCTGTATCACGTTGATTTGCTCCCATCAACTAGTACTCTTTGGGTCTGACCCCATAGCCAGTTACCTAGCCATCAGACTGTAAGATGATCAAGGCCACAGTTCCTCAGCTTAGCCATAAGGACATCATGGGGAACTAGGTAAAAGGCTTTCTTGAAATCTATATATATGACATCTACGTCATCTTCCTTGTCCAGGGCTCATGTCACCTGGTCATGAGGTTGGTCAGGCAAGACCTGCTAGTCACAAAGCCATGTTGGCTGGGCTTTAGAAGCTTGCCTTCCATTAGTTTGGTGTTGATAGATCCCTTGACAATTTTCTTCAGGATTTTGCCAAGGATGGATGTCAGACTGATTGGTCTATAATTCCCCAGGTCATCCCTCCTCCCTTTCTTGAAGATAGGGACCATGTTGGCTCTTTAGCAGTCTTCTGGGACCTCATCTGAGCTCCACAAATTTTAAAATATCTTTGCCAAGGGGGTTGCAATGATGTCTGCCAGCTCCTTCAAGACTCTCAAGTGCATTCCATCTGAGCCTACGGACTTGTGAATGTCCAGTTTCTCAAGGTGTTCCTTCACCTGATCCACATCAATTTTGGGCCCAGCACTCCCAAGCTGGTTTGTGTTCTTTCTGACAGTGTGATCCCCCTAGGAGGGTGCAAAACTGATGCGAAAAAGTCATTTAGGAGATTGACTTTTTCTTAGGCATCAGATGTCAGCTGCCCAGACTGATCTCGCAGGGGTCCAATGCTATCTTTGTTCTTTTTTTTACTTCCCACATATCTGAAGGACTTTTGTTGTCCTTGATCCCTATAGCTAGCCTGAGTTTGGTTTG
>NW_005842141.1:402363-409966 GCF_000455745.1 Alligator sinensis
GGGAGGCCTGACTAACTAAATCTCTGAGTTTGCAAAAGTTAGCCTTCCCAAAGTTAAGGATTTCAGTTTTACTGACGGTTTTGTCTGCTCTTCGGTCAACTGAGAATGTAACCAAATAATGGTCATTGTCACCAAGCTTCCCCTTGATCCTCAGATCACTCATCAGTTCCTTCCCTTTGGCCAGGATCAGATCAAGCAATGCCTCTTCCCTAGTCGGCCCATAGACCTCCTGTGTTAGGTAGAGGTCATCAATGCAAGTGAAAAAGTTGCACAACCTGTCAGATTTGGCTATGCGCTCATCTCAAGAGATGTTAGGGAAGTTGAAGTCCCCCATGACGATCATGAATCAGGAGCGCATGGCCTCAACCAGTTCCCTATTGAATTCCCAATCAAATTCTTCCTCTTGATTGGAAGGTCTATAATAGACCCCAACAAGAATATCACCCGCCCCGTGTTCTCCCTGAATTTTGACCCAGAGGGTCTCAAGATGCCCTTCCTGGTTAGAAAACTCAATTTGCAGGGAAGTGGACTGATCCTGGACATAAAGAGGAACACCACCACCCCTCTTCCCAAGATGGTCCATCGTATACAAAGTATAACCCTCCAAAGCAACAGACCAATCATAGATAGAGTCCCGCCAGGTCTCCATTATCCCTACAAGGGCATAGTTATTTTCACATTTGAGAGAGCCAGTTCCTCTTGCTTGTTCAGCTAATGCTTATTAACACGTCTCAGGTAGATACACCCAATAAGATCTGTATTTTAAATGTGAGAAAAGATTCAGGAAAATATGGTAAAAAAATTCATAAATCAGCAACCTCCTTCTTTCCACAGAGGACATCACGTAGCTTCAATAAACCCAGTTGTTCAGATGTATGGCTTCCAGACAGATTCATCTTTGAGTACTAACCCCATATGACCACTAAACAGCTAGGGGGAGAGAGATTTGAAGTTAATTCAGTGTACTTAGTGGTCATATAATCTATGAGTAAAATAACTGGTAAGATTTTATTATGCAAATTAGCTGGAGAAACAGCTAATGATTAGCTGAATTACCTCTGATAGCATTGTGAAACAAATCAACAATTAGGTGAGATGTAGAGATGATCCTGATTATGATCCTAAAACACAAAGTATCAGTCATTTGAATTTTTGCTTAATTATGAATAATTTCTTCAAATAAACATTTCAACTAGATTTAATTATATGTTTAAAATAATCTTTCATTGCTTTATTAAGATCATTTGATTAAAAATTCTGAGATAGCAGTTGCTCAATGTATGGTATTTAAGGTAAAATTTTAAAAGCTTATCTTCAAAAAGTGATACATCCAGACAGTCAACTGTAAAATTGAGCTGTCCTCTGAAGTGGAATTGTGCAAAATGTGGATGTCAAATTCATAAAAGAAGCTATAAAATAGAATAATTTTTTAGTCATGCTAAAAATGGAAATTTCAACTCAGCCCTAACAATAAGGTACCTACCAGTGCCTCTGTAGTGTTCAAAAAAGTCCTTTCATTTGTTCAATTGCTCTATATTGAAGAATACATAAAAATTAAATCTCATGGAAATAGGAAGTGCTGCTCTAAATGCCAGTGTTTGCCCATCAGTGTCTTCAGATACAGTAAATCATTAGTGCTCATTAAATGATGTTAACATTGTTCAGTATTTTCTTTTTGACTACTGCTTGTTTGAATCGGATTCCTTCACAATGTTTTAATTTGAAAGAAGCATGTCATGTCTCTGCAAATACATATTAAAGATTAATATTCATTTTTCACTTAAATGAAAGCTGTTTTCTTGTGATCACACAGTTGAGCAAATTCACTGTAATTATAGTTCCACCATTCTAGTTAAACAGATATGAAACACCTACAGGTACTGAACATGGTAATTTCACTGACAGCGCAGAGACACTACAGAAGCTTCTTGCATGTGCTTAGAGGATATCAAACCAGTTGGAAGTGTTTTGATAGGGCAAGTTAATAATGGTAGAATGCATATAAGCCTCATAGTTCTGAAAAATGCAACAGAATTTGATTAACACTTGCTAGTATTTTGACTTGGAACAATCTGAACAAGCTACAACTATTAACTTAATTTTCAACACCAGATTTAAACTGTTCTTTCTCTGACTACCAAAACAATAAAACAAAGCAAGGTATGCATGTGACCTCCTGCCCAGTTGATTAATAAGGTGGATTGTGTCCTACTCATTTCTTTGTGGTTTCCATTTTTAAGCTCATAGTTAGCTTATTATATAAGTTGGAATGTAAGGGCTCTAGGAACTTTGAAAACAAAAACATTTAAATCCAAAAATCTGTGCACAATGGTTATATTTAAGGCCCCATTTTGAATTCACCACTAGAAGTTGACACTAATTGTCAGAATTATGTCAGTAAGGTATTGGCAGGAAGCAGGAAAGCTTTCAATAAATGCCAAGGATGGTCCTTTTGGAGCATGTGCAAGACAGAAAGATGTGGAGACAAAGTATATGCAGGCTGGAATTTCCCTAGGCCCTTAAAGAAAATAAGTATTTTCAGAGATGTGTGTTAGGGTCCTAAAAGCTGTTGTGCAAAATCCCCCCACATCTCAAGCAAGCCAATGGCTGAGTTAAGAACTAAGTTAAAAATAATCTAAAAGACTTGTATGGGAAAAAATATATATGCATACCTCTACACTGATAAATCCCTTCTCTTTCCTCTTTAGTTTATTAAAATGCTTGCTTTTTATTTTTTCTGCCCTTTGAGAAGAATATTCAGTCTCAACTAAGATTCTCTTCTTCCCTCCATAATGCTTGTGTCAGCAGTTCTAAATGCAATGCTTCCTACCTAACCATGACAGGATGCGGTGTTTTTCTTATGGTGGATTTGTCTTCTTTATTTACCCTCCATATATTCTGTTCTCTTCTTGTGCATCTTTCTGTGTTTCTCTTCTTTCTTTACTTCTGCAGTGTAAACCATCTTTATTATAAACAAGCAAGCAACCACACTCTGTTCAAATGCATGTCCACTAGGTACATTTGACTGTAACCATTCTCAATTTAAACATTTAAAAAAAATGTTTACCCGGTCTCCGGGCATGGTGACAAGTCATTAAGAAAACAAACCCACTGAGGGAATGGGAGCTTTCCGTTTAGAGAGAATAATTGAAACAGCTCCACAAAAAAGCAAGAGACCAGACAAATAATTGTTTTTGTATAGTATATTGCTACATTGTCTAGGGTGAATCCACCGACCATACAAACTGTCATTGACCTGTGTTATTCCATGTTACATTCTCTTCCTCCTCTCACACTCCCAATGTTTCTGTTCTTTTACTTGAATATGGTTAAAGAAAAGTATATAAAAAAAATCAGAGAAGAGAAATTAGCACTGTTGTGGTTACAAGATTATTTTCACCTCATTTTTGCACATAAGAGTTAACTGGGGGCTTGTTAAGTTCCAACTTTTCAGTGCCCATGAAAATATTCTATTTTTGGAAGATATTCTAAATACACTAAAGCATCTTCCATTGTCACAGCAGATCTATGTTTTAAAAACTACCTTATAAACACTTATAGACAACTGACCAAATACTCTCTACATTATTCTATTAATATTAATTTATACATCATTCATAATTCTATACATATCGTATTTTCTAGAATATAAATGAATGTTTTTTCTTTTGAATATCTGACACTGTGAAATGCTAATACAGGGTGACAGTATCAAACTGGTATGATACTTTTCACTTGGATGACTTTGTCCTGAAAAGTTTTGGTCTTCTTTTTTACTTTGTTTGGAGTTCTCAGCTCCAACAAACCAATCCACAAGGGAATTAGCACCTTCTAAAATCAAGCCTACATTATACTGACCACCTAATAGGGTTGTCCCCACACTTACATTCTGAGAAAAGAGGTTTGATCTATGCCTTGCTCCTTGGATACTTGAGAATGTTTTTCCATGTATTTAAAAAAAAATGCTAACAACTCTACATGGAAGGATCTTTTAAAAATTCCTTAATTAATGTTCATAAAGTGTCCTGAACACGATAAGCACAATCTTAGTCCTAACCTTGGTTATAGTGTGCACATCTACATGAGATGTTTACCGCAGTTGCCTAATTAGCTCCATAGTAAACATCTCATGCCTATATGTGGGGCCCTATTAGGCCACAGGAAACTAATAAATTCCTCAGCAGGTTAGTATTTGTAAATACAAGTACAATCTTGCTACAGAGTTTTTCCATATGCAGCAATGCATGTGTACACGCTGACCCTGCTGGCTGGGGCATGAAGGTGCTTCAGTGCAGGGGCTGCCTGCCACCTAGCCTTGCACTGAAGCACCCTCATGCCCCAGCCAACCCCTCCACAGTATGTTGAGCCAGGTTGGACTAGCCCCAGGATGACTCCTGCCAGTTGGGGCTGCTCTGACCTGGTTCAATGTACTATGGTCCTGGTGCACATTCAAACTGCACATCCTGGAGCAATAATCTCCAGCACAATGTGCGTGAGAGTTTATTGCTTTGAACTAATTGCACACATAGATGCACCCAGTGAAAATTACAATAGTAGGTAACTAATCCATACCAAAAATTCATCAGACAAATTTGTCCTCTGTTCTTCCTCCCAGGGTATCCATAACTATGTCACAGTTTCCCCAGATTTATTTCTGTGAATTCATTTGATTTTTTTTTTAACTCCACAGATTGAGTTGTGAACAGTTCTCCATAAAATGCTCAATATTTGTTGTGCAATGTGATCGGTCAGATTAATCGCATAGCTTTGCTTCTGTTGCTTGCTTGAATGAATACATAAACACTTCAGGCAAGAATACTCAAATGAACAGATTCATAAAGCAGCTTCCATAAATACCCATGTATGTAGCTTGCAATGCATTTCCCAGCCAGTGAAAACTCAATCACCAAAAAACAAATGCAAAAGAGGCACAGACATAGCTGAGATTAATTCATTTGAGTATTAAAGTGTATATTCAGAAACATATTTTGCAGTAATCTTATCCCATTGCTCTTTACCTTTATAATTAGGTAGGCAGATTGTTAAGAGTAAATGAGATCTAGATTGCAGTAGACACAAGACAGCTCCTTCATTGTGCATGTTTCAACCAATGCTTGTTTATCAAAACCTGATATACTTTATACTAACATAAAGAAAAATATATTCTAGTCATCAGTGAAAACTTGGAGCCACAGGTCCATGCATCTTTTTGTATCCCTGCTGCATCACTAATTTATGCTTAACTCCAACATCAAAGCATTCCATGGTCAAAAAAGAATCCACAGCAAATCTGTTAAGAGTTATTCTGTTCCCTCAACCATCCTGAAAAGCTCAGCAAATCTAATGAAGTCAATGGTATCAGCTCTGCTTGATTTTCCTCCAGTCTCCATATGTTACAGGAACATTCAACAGTTCTCATTAGATGCATTAAAAAGGAGTTTACCATTAGAAACCAATAGTGTGTCTACCAGAATCTAGTTTGCTGGATCTCTCATGGGGAGTAAGAACACCCTCTTTCTAAATGGCCATTCTTTTTTAATTTACTACTCAGAACATCCTACAGGATCAATTGTTTATACTCAGGCTGGGACAATACCTTTTGTCTTAAGCAACCTGTGAGATATCCCAGAAGTTCCCACTCAGCAGAAAACTAGAGCTTCCTGAAATCTGGACATCTATCAATAGGCTGCACAGTCCTAAGGGCACCCTGGTGCTTAAGCACAACAGTTCCAGAGTTCTGGATTTCACAGATCCCAAAAGCTTGTGCCATTTGTCTACACAAAACACCAATGGAGGAACCTTGGTTCCTGTCATCCATAGATCTAGCTGAGAATGCCTAAGTTCCTGGACACTCAGGACATACATGTGTGGTCGTGCTGAACTCATGAAAGTTAGAGTTGAGAAAGCACTGCAGCATCTTGGGCAGTTTCCCAAACACCAGTAAGGTAGCATCTATGGGAGCGTCCACACATGCAAGCACGTGAGCTTGCAGCAGCTCAAATAGAAGCGGTGCAAATTTGAGCTGGGGCTTTTTGCTTCAGCGCATGTGCTCAGACATGCACTTTGTTGTGGAGCAAATTGTGCCACTTGGGGCAAAATAACCCTGCCTGGCACCTCCTGGATCTTCAGCCAGGGGGAGCTAGAGCCTGGGGACAGCACCTGTGCTGGGAGGAAGCTTGCTTGAGTTGCAGTTGCACACAGACAAACACAAATGAGATCTCTTCCAATCCGCACCGAACCGAGATGAGTTGTCGATATACGACTCCACAAGCGCTTCACACGGGGGATACGTCAAAATTACACTATGACGGGGAGTGGCTAAGAGTTGATCAGGCCTCTGTCCTCCTCTGAGACACATGCGGAGTTTGCTAGGCTCCACAGCACGCTCAGAGTTCCCCACGAGATGGTTGTGGAGTCCTCCAGCTTGGGCGGAAACTGCTCTAACCTTTTATACGGCTAGCGAGCCAATTGCTAGCCGCCACGTAAGAATAATTTAGAATCAGACAATAATGGGGTACGAATTTGCATGTGTGTGGCAGGAACTCTTTTGCACTGGGGATTTCTCTCTGCAGCTGAGAAATCCACCGTGCAAAGAAAGCTCCATGTGGCGGGAAAATTCCAATATGCCGAGGCACTAAAAATCATTGGGTTATGACACATGTAAGCATGGCCAAGCTTTTTCAGATACATAAAACAGTGAGCCAGGCCTACTGTTTTTGTACAGTTATCATTGACACTTGCCTAATAGGAATTACTTTCTGCAGCAATGAAGAAGGCATTAACCTCCTTGAATCTTAACCCTGATAACTCTGGTACACTGGTTTTCTTAGCTCAGTAATTAGAAACTTTTATACAGTCTCAATCAGATTCACATGCCTGGATAGTTTTTTCTCTCTCTCAGAAGAACTCTCAATATTCTTGTTATCTACTTAAATGTCCAAGTTTAATATAATGCAGCTAAACTCTTGAACAAAAAGCATGTGCACTTGCAGCAGCTTAAATCGAAGCAGTGAAAATGTGACCCAGGGTTTTTTGCCTCAGCGCACATGCTCAGACATGCACTTTGTTGTGGAGCAAATTGTGTCACTTGGGGCAAAATAACCCTGCCTGGCTCCTCCCGGATCTGCAGCCAGGGGGAGCTAGAGCCCAGGGCCAGCAGCTGTGCCGTCCCCAGCAGTATAAATAGCTGCTCTGGCCAGCAGCTCAGGGTTACTTGACTTCAGGAGCTTCTGGGGCTCAGGCAATTGGTATCTGGGGACACTAACCCCTTGTGTCAGCTAGACTGCTGAGGCAGCATCCCAAATTCACTTTTGAAAATACCCCAAAATCCACATTCTTCCACAATTAGAACAAAAGAGAGAGAGAAAGGGGGATTGATCACATGGGCAATGTTTTATTGTTATATTTACAATGTTAAAGTTATTTGGAAGCCCATCAGCACCTCTAGCATCAAAATAAAAAAAATCCTAAATATCTATATGTTTTAATGTTTTTTTGGGGTTTCCTTATTACATGGTGGGTGGGTGATGGGGGATGTGGGGTTTGCAGGAGGGGGTAGAAAGGGGGGTGGGGAGAGGTGGGTGGGTGTGGGGGCTGCTTAGGA
>NW_005842141.1:410120-436739 GCF_000455745.1 Alligator sinensis
CCACTGGTCCCCTGCTCCCCACAGGGCAGAGCCCCCCGCCCCCCCAGCACATGGACTACCCTGGCTGCAGGGTCCCAGGCCCCCCCAGGGGCAACAGCTCCCCCGACCCACTTGTCTCCAACCCCCCTGCTCATTCCCCTGCTCTTCTACAGCCTCTGGAGGCTAGAGATGAGCAGAGAAACAAGCAGGAAGCTGAAGAGAATAGGAGAGTGAACAGGAGGCTCGTTCCCCCCACCCCCGTTGGTTCCCCCAGTTCCCCATTCATTCTCCCCATCCACTGTTCATTCCCCCTGCTCCCCATTTATTCCCGTTCCCCATTTATTCCCCCTACCCCATGTTCATTCCCCCCACCTTCTGATCATTCTCCCAGCTCCCCACTTGCTCTCCCAGCCCCCCCCCCCCCGCCCCCCCCCCTCGCCGGCGCACACGCATCAATGAGCAGGAGGCTGGAGAGAGCAGGGGAAGTCTCCAGCTTATCTCCAGGTGCTTGTCTCTAGCCTCCTGCTCATCTCCAGCCCCCTGTTCCTTCCCCTGCTTGTCTCCAGCCTCTCAGGGCTGGAGACAGCAGGGGAACAAGCAGGGGGCTGGAGACAGCCCTGGAGGTATTCTATGGCTGTCTCCAGCTCCCTGCTCCTTCCCCTGCTCCCCCGAGGCTGGAGACAAGGAGGGGAAGGAGCAGGGGGCTGGAGACCACCACGGAGACATTCCTCTGCTGCCTCCATCCTTGGGAGAGCAGGGGACAGCAGAAGAATGCCTTTGGGGCTGTCTCCAGCCCCCTGCTCATTCCACTGCTGTCTCCAGCCTCCCAAAGTCCCCTCCCCCCTCCTCCAGCCTCCCAACCCCTTGCTTACCTGACCAAAGCTGGGTCCAGGTCCCTGCAGCTTGCACCGCTGCCTGCCCAGCATGGGCAGGCAGTGTGCTTCAGGAGTGGGGAAAGGGCCAATCATAGCGATGCTCTGGCACTCTGTCAGAGTGTACCTGGAGGAATGAGCCTCTGGTTGCCTCAGCACAACCTGACCCAGTTTTTCCCCCCAGGGTTTTGTTTGACCCTGGATATCCAGGGGTCTAATATTCTCCCTGTGCTGCAAGTTTGCAGTGCAGGGAACATTTTTCATTCCTGCACATGCCTCTTGCCCCACCTCAAAGGGGTTTGAGATGGGGCAAGAGGCACGTGCGCACTCGTCTGAATGCACCCAAAAAGTCCTACAGGTACATCTATTACTGAGTGAGGGAAAAAATGTTGGTTTTGTTAAAATGGTGGCCATGCGACAAATGCATAACATTCAAGATACATGCTTCTCCTGTTTTCCACTAACTAACCTAATCAGGAGGAAGATATTGAAGATAATCCCAAACTCAGGTGTAGAAGCAATTTCTAGCCCCAAAGGTCTTACACAAATCAAACCAACCTATGCACAGCACCATGGAGATATATCTGTGCTATTAGTTAGAATTTCAAAACAGTGGCAAACTAAATATGAAATGGCTTTTTTAAAACTGCAGTGCATCAAACAATACTGAAATAATAATGCAATTTTTTGAGAATGTCTAACTTTGAGCCTGATGTTGCTTTCTAAGTTCTGCATAGTCACAGCACAAGTGTTAATTAAAACATGAGATATGCTTGGCTTTTTCCTCTGGTGTTAGCAACAGGCATTAACTGAGGCTTATATTAAATACATTCCCAGCATTTCATGTTAGTTGTGCTGTAAATCCAACCGTTCAGCATTAATGACACAGATGTGTATATGTGTGGCAGAAAAAAGGGGTGGCTTTTCAGCCTGCGTGTAGGCAGAAGCCAAGAGAGTATTGATTTTCCTCCACTAAATAAAGGTTGATTATATTTGGTAAGCTAATAATATGTTGCTTTGAGCTACTCAAAAAAATCAATTGATATTTATTATTTGTTTTCAAAAGTATGGTACATTCTAGAGCCCTTTGTCCAAGGGACAAACTACTCAGAGCAGCAGGTAAAAACATATAAGATGAATCAGAAAGATAAAAAGAAATGACACAATTTTTCTCTGTTCATAGGTTTTCTCATTTGTTACAGTGTTCCATTTTACAGCAGTGATCTTGGGGAGAAAAACTAAGGTTGTGAAGTCAATTAACTGTTTTTGCATCTCTATGTAACAGCTTCATGCACAGATTTGGAATGACACTATTTTAGAATACACTGGTAAAGAGATGTTTGCATGTGTAATCTGCACCAGTAATTAGATCAGTGTTCACTTGCAGATGTTTGTTTCCTGCATTTGACTGCATTCCCAAGTGCCAGATCCATAGCCTAGTGAAGCTGATGGAAAGTTTCTATTTATTTTAATAGAATTGGGCCATAAAATAACCAATTTCTGATTGTGTGTCAACACTTGGGAATGAGCCTATTTTTACGCATGCAAGTTCTGTGCAAGGCAAAATAGACATTTTAGCTGATTTATTCTTGCTATATCATGTTTTCAGTGGTTTGCAGGTGCTTGTGTAAGTCAAAGTAAATCAGAGAAGATTGAGAGACAGAGCAGTGATATGCACTAAACTAAACTAAATTAAAGTAAACTAAACCATGCTAAATTCTATTCATTTTGTTCATAAAGATGTTGCATGTGCTTACATAGAGGTAATTTTAATGGTACTGCAGGTCCATTAGGAATGCAATAGAGAGCAAACTTCTAGAGCACTGGCTCTCAACTTTTTTAAACTCAAGGTGCTTTTGTTAGACTCAAAGCATTTTTGGAAAATGCCAACTTTTAGTTTTCACTTGCTTGACTATAGAAAAATAATAGAACAATTATTGTGCTGCAGTGAACCCAGAAAGACCACAACTGGTCAGAATACTTTTAACACTACAGGTTCCTATTTAAAATCTCTGACCGCACACAGGTAAGCAGGGACATGTGGTTTGTGGCACCACAAACCTCTATGATGCCACAAGCCAGATGCAGTGAACATTGCAAAGGTGCACTGCACTGCAAAAGTGCAGCATGGTGGCAAAATTTGCTAACAAAATTTCCCAGTAGCAAAAAAAAGCCCCAGGGAAAAAAGCAGCACAGAGTATGCATCAATAGCATGCGCGAGAACTAATGGAGGCTTGGTCCTCCAGTGAGATGCTCTAGCTGCCTGCTAGAATTTCTCTACTTCTCCATTTGTGCCCATGCTGTTCCAAGGCAAGGGCAGTTTGCCCAAAGTGGGACAATTTATCCCACAACAAAACACACATGCAGGGCCTTGCACTGAGGCACAAAGTAGTGGCACAATTTGTGCTGCTACTATTTGTGCTGCTGCAAGCGCATGCTCCTGCACATCTGGACATGGCCTCTAGGTTTCTCTTGTGAACCATGTTTGCTCACCTAGCAGCGATAACATTGTTTTACATCCTATGACACCATTGAAAGGATCTCAGGACACTCTGGTTGAGAATCACTGTTCTAGAAAACAATCTTTTAGCCTACAGGATTTTTAAATTTCTTACAAAGGCTTTACAAGAGTCACTCATAGTTATAACATAAGCAGGCATTACCAGATAATGCAGAACACACTGATAGAAGTAAAGGTCACAGCTTACTTCCATTTATCATGAAGGAAGTGCCAAGTTCTTGCCATATCATAATTCATCAAATAATCTAATTAAGTTGTTTAAAAATATAATTATGTTAGGCATACTTAAGGTCACGCAATTATGGGTCTGTGTAGAGAACTTTTATACCAACAAAGCTGTTGCATATAGAAATGACAAATCATATGTCCTTTAATAATAAGTCTCCATTCTTACACTCATTAATATTTTTTAAATGAATTAAGTACATCGCAGGGTTCATTTTCTTTTTAAAGTACTGCATAGTGGAACCATGGACACAGAATGTAACTACTGGCTTATAATCAGGAATGAATGTATGGCTCCTTCAGCAGTTAGAAAATATTAAACATTTATGTTCAAGGTATATTTTTACCTGTTTAAACACCAAAAGGATGTTGGTGTTAACATGCTTGGCTTTTTCACTCAATTTTCTGATCTTTTTTTCATGGTAACAATCACAGCATTTCTTTCAGTGATTTTTTTTATAGTAGTTAGATGCATGTTTTTGATGCAGTGTCAATCCTTACACACAAGGCTAGATAGGCTGATAACTTATTATGCCCTGCAATCTTGGAATCTGTTCATCCTCTAATAAGGACAGTAAGGAATTCTCCAGATATTACTGCAGAAGAGGGAAGGGTAAATTCCCATTAAGTAGCCCCACTGTTGTAAGAGGCTGTTATCTCAGATGGACACTTACTGAGAAAAGACAGGCAACGCCGTCTCCAAATCATAGACTCTTAGAAAATTAGGGTTGGAAGGGACCTCAGGAGGTCATCTAGTCCAACCCCCTGCTCAAAGCAGAACCATCCCCAACTACATCATCCCAGCCAAGACTTTGTCTAGCTGGATCTTAAAAACCTCCAAGGATGGAGATTTCACCACCTCTCTGGGTAACCTGTTTGAGTGTTTTACGACCCTCCAAGTGAGAAAGTTCTTCCTAATATCTAACCTAAACTTCCCTTGCTGCAACTTGAGACCATTGTTCCCTGTTTATCTGCCACCAGTGAGAACAGCCTGCTCCATCCTCTTTGGACCCCCCTTTCAGCCTGCTATTAAATCCTCCCTCAGTCTTTTCTTCTCCAAACTAAATAAGCCTAGTTCCCTCAGCCTCTCCTCATAAGTCATGTAACTGACCCCCTACCCACTTTCATTGCCCTCCACTGCACTCTCTCCAGTTTGTCTACATCCTTTCTGTAGTGGTGGGCCAAAAACTGGACACAGTATTCCACATATGGTTGAACCAGTGCTGAATAGAGGGGAAGAATCACTTCCCTTGATCTGCTGGCAATGCTCCTAATAATGCATCTCAGCATGCTGTTAGCCTTCTTCACAACAAGGGCACACTGTTGGCTTATTGTCCACTGTATTGTTCGGCTTACTGTCCACTCTAAACCCCAGGTCCTATTCTGTAAAGCTGCTGCTTAGCCAGTTGGTCCTCAGCCTGTACCAGTGCATGGAATTGTTCTATCTTATGTGCAGGACTTTGCACTTCTCCTTATTGAACCTTATTGATTTCTTTTGGCCCAATCCTCCAATTTGTTGAGGTCACTCTGAATCCTATCCCTACCCCAGCATACCCACTATTACCCCCAGCTTGGTGTCATCAGAGACTTGCTGAGGATGCATTCCATCCTAGCCTCCAGGTCATTGATAAAGATGTTGAACAAAACGAGCCCCTGGGGCACTCCACTTGACACCAGTTGCCAACTAGACATCAAGCCATTGACTACTACCCACTGAGCTTGATGATCCAGCCAGTTTTTTATCTACCTTACAGTCTGTGCCCATCTCTGTTCGATGATCCAGTCCTGTGCTGCCTTGGTGCAGGTGCCTGGTCTTGTGTGCCAAGTAGCCTCGTGTGAACTCCGGAGGGGTCCTCGATCACTTCCGGAGAAGCCCCCAACTCACCTGCCATGACTTTGGATGGATCTTCAGTGAAGGGGGTCCCCGTTGAGGATGCCTCCAGAGTTGCCACATCCCTTGGCAGATGTACATGGGGCTCTACCTCCCCTACACCCCGGCCATACACCAACCTTCAAGACAAGCCTCAAGATCTTTTTGCAGCGAGCCCTTAGAGGGTTTCTTCCTCAGTTCCTACGCTTCCTCCTTTGTGGACAGATACCTTGGGCTCCAACTAGACCCAGAGGGTCTAAGGGCACTCTGTCTTTGGGGTTGTCCCCTCTAATGCCCTGAGCATTCTACAACAGATGCCACCAGTCGTCACTGCATTCACACATTGTCTTTTGTCTTCAATTGAGATTTTTGTTCCACAAAACCCGGTAAGGTATGCTGAGTTAACCTGCTCTAGGCAGGGAACAAAAATAGAACAGACAAAGAAAAAAAAAACATAAAAAGACCCACAATGACAGAACCACACACCTCAGGAATGACCTGAAGCACAGAAGAAAAGGTCAGAGGAAGAAAAGAAAAGGAAAGGAAAAGAGAAGGGGCAACCGTGGAATCGTGGGCCCTCGGTCCCCCTCACACCAAGTGCCCCTACTCTAGTGTGTCCCCTGGGTTGGGACCCACATTTTCACCCCAGCCAGCATTCTCTTTGTCTCCTCCCAGATCTGCCTCTGATCCAGCATCTTGGCGCTGGCCACCAGCAGTAGGAGCTCCTCCGGCGGCTCTTGTTGTTGCCGCTACCGGCTTCTCTGCCAGTTCCTCTGATCCCCACTGGTTGTCCCCAGCATGGGGATCTCCCACAGCTCTTGCTGCCACCACCGCTTTTCTCTGCATTGGCTCTTTGGCTCCTTGCCACAGCCGGATGCCTCCAACAGTTCTCCACCGTTTCTCCTGCTCCTGGCATCCCTCTTCCCGTGCTTTCAGGGCTGGCTTTTATCTTTTCCAGGCAATGTCCCTTGCTGATGTCACCCGGCCTCAGCTGCAGATGGGTGCGGCTGATGAACCGTGCAGGTGTCTCTCTCTGGCATCCTGCAAATGGTGAGTTTTTTCTTTTTTTTTTTCCGCCTTGGCTTTCTCTGTGGGCATGGTCTCCTGCTTGCCCATGCTTACATCCCCGTGACACAGTCCATTTATCCAAACTATGCTTCCTTAGCTTGCTTGAAAGCTGTGAAAGACCATATCAAAAGTCTTGTTAAAGTTCAAGTATATCATGTTTACTGCTCTCCCTGCATCCACAGAGCCAGTCATCTCAGCATAAGGGACAATCAGGATGTATCAGATGATTTGCCCTCATGTGTCAGTGAATCCATGCTGATTGTTCCTAATCACCTTCTCCTCCTCCAAGTGCTTAGAAATGGATTCCTTGAGGACCTATCTCCTCCCCAATTGTTCTAGGGACTGAGGCGATGCTGACCAGTCTGTAGTTCCCTAGATCCTCCTTCTTCCCTTTCTTAAATATGGGCACTGTATTTGCTATTCACCAATTGCCTGGGATCTCTCCCAATAGTCACAAGTTTTCAAAGATGGTGGCCAGTGGCAGGGAGATAAAGGCACTGGTTTAGCCATTTTACCCCCAAAAAAAGTCAAATCAACTTAGGCAGCTGATACCCCTGACAGGATACAGAACAGAGAAATCAACATTTTTTCCTGGCAGTAGTACAGCTGAAATTTTAAGGAAACCTGGCAAGTCAAGGCAACCACACAGGTTACCTTTGAAGTTATATATATATATATATATATATATATCTGATAGTCTGTGTTATGTTAATGTTTATTCTTAATTGTAATTATTATGTTTGACTGGTGAAGGCAGAAATAGGACACTTTACTTTTAAGTGTCCCAAGCTGGGACTGTGTAACAGGGGGGGCTTGCTTGGGGCCGATTTCCCTGTGGCCCACCCACCTGTTTCTGGGCTAACCACCCGCCTTCTTGCCCACCATGCCTTGTTGGTAATTGATTAATTGTTAATAAAGTGGGAGGCTGCCCATTTCTTACCTCGATGCCAGGGGGCACTATCTGCAGCTCTGTTCCTCCCCTACACCACAGCCCAAGCCTTGCAGATGGCATCCAGATGTTATCACAATCACTGGCCCCATTCTAGGCCCCATAATCCTAGTGTTGAACCCCTCTATGATCCCTCCATTCCGGTGGCCTAATCTGCCTTCATCCCGGGCAGCATAGCTCCCTGAACTTCTTCCCCTTCTGGGTGCGGTCCCCCCGGGACCTTTGGCTACTAGCCCTGGTCCACCTCCAGGCCAGTCAGAACCCCAGGCCCACAGCTTTTGGGCATTCCTCGCAGTGGGCCCCTGGCCCTTTGACCCTTCCGGTCCTGGCCTCAGCATTGACCAGTCAGGGGAAGTCCAGACAGGCATGAGTCTATGGCCTCACTGTCTTTCTCTGGAGGTCCACCCTCCAGACCCTAACAAGGGGTAGCCCATCTGGTTGTGGGGGCTAGGGGTTAAGGCACCCCAACCTGCCTTTCACCAGGGTGGTAACTGGCCTGGCATTTCCTGGGGGCTCCCACACCACTGGGAGGACCACCAGGCCACCCACTCCCAGCAGGGTGCAGTTTTAGGTCATGCCCAGGACCAGGAGTCTCCTGACCATCCCCTATAGCTCCTGCCCTTACCTCCAGATGATACCAGCAGCCCTGCAGCCAGGCGATTTTGTTGCCTGCCTCCAGCATCAAAACCACCCTGTTTATATGGGCAGCCCTAGGTTCAAAATGGCTGCCCTCATCAGGCACCTGGCAGCTGCTAGCTCCAGGCTCTTAATGTGGCAGGCACAAACAGTGCCCTGCCACAGACTGGTTCTGTGCTGTGCAGACTCATGCTATAAACACTGCTGGTCAGAAAGAACTCAGACACCAGATGAAGCAAGATATTGCCAGATGCCTTAGCTCTGGATAACTGCTGGACACCACACTTCTAGATTGGAATGTGTCTAAGAAGGAGCAGCTTAGTGTCCCTTCCTCCCCCAACAAACTGAGAATCCAGGATTTCTTCTACTGACCTGAAGATATTCTATTATCAGTGGAGGTGACTTGCCCAAGCAAGCCTCATGATCTGCTATACTGGTGCAGACCACTAAATAAAACCCAGTCAAGAAGATAAGGACAGCCTTAATTACCTCATTCTTCCCTAGAATTTCAGTGGTTACATCAGGGAGGAATGAGCCCATTGGAATCTCATGGGTAAATGAATGGTTACTGAACATCCACAGAGAAACAGAAAATTCAGTTCTTGGAAATGACCAGAGTCACATGCTGTTCTGCCATTTCTTCTCACCTTGGAGGCATGGGCTTTGAGGAAACCATGCTAGACTCCTCAGTAAAAGTCACAGGGAAGACCAAAAGAATGGACTTCACCCCCAATTTCCATTATTCTCAAACATATTTCTACACAAACCCTCCCTTCCTCCAATATCACATGTCAATGGAGGCACTTTGGAGGTACAGCAATGTAAAAGATTATCAGTAGCATATAATTAGAGAGGAAAACAGCCTCTGGAAAAGAGAGACAGGTGAGGACTGTAAAAAAAAATGTGCAATTTCAATAAAAATTTCTATGGATTTCCTCAAAAGTTAATGTGCTATAAACTCTGCCTTATATATAACAGGAAATTTAAAATTTACAGATAAAGTAATTGATTATTTAGCAAATATAGTGAACTAAATCAGCAAGACTGCTCAAACTTGTGTTTGGGGAACTTCTTTAAGCACTTTGTCTGTGTGTTATTTCCACCAGAATTGGGTTTTGCTTATTTACTGTTCTTGCTTGACATTAAAGATTGAAAAAGACTCCAGCTGCTCATCCTCCTTTGTTTTTGTCAGAATATCAGAAGAAACACAGTAGTACATTCTGTCAGAAGGAAACTGAGAGTCCAGGTTCATCCAGGTGGAAAGCATCTGATGAAGGTGAGAGAGAGTTGGAGACTGTGGAGAGACCAGGATGAAAAGATTAAACAAGGAGGGTAAGCAGAACCTCCAGGTGCATATTCTTTGGGAGGTCAATATCAAAACCAATGAAAGGTCATTTTCTGAATCATCTGCAAGCAGAATCTGGATCACTGGGCAAATATGGAAGGAAGGGACCCTGAGAAACAATGCATATTTTAAAGAGTACCTTGCATTAGTTCATGTAAGAAAAAGAATTGAGACAAAGATTATCCACTGGAGGGTCACCCTTGTTTCACGTAAAACAATAAATGAAAAGGAGTCAATTTGTTCTCCTAATAACAAAATCAAAATTGAACATAAATAATTAAATAAAATGCATTTGAAAAAATCTGTTTGCTAATTTAAAGCACTTATCATATAGCACACACTGCTTATGTTTTTCCTCATTCTTGAAAACTACTGCAGTTATTACAGTAATATATTTACCTACTTTTCTAAAGTATGATCATCACATTTTTCTTGCATGCACAGAGTGCCAACCTCATTTTGTGCCCAATACAGAGTGAACCTTTTTTTATTTTTTTAAACGACCCACGGTTATCTCTACCCTTTAGCTCAGGCTGTAGTATGTTGATGCTGGGCTGTAGTCCTGAACCAGACAATAGAAAGCCCCCTGCAGCATCCTGACTGAGACAAGAACACATGGCTGTGCTTCACTGAAATATAGCAAGTCTCATGTATTCCCGTAGCTGAGTTGTTGTATGCATCTCTGTCCCTGTGCGAGTTTCCCATAGTTTGGCCTATAATATATATGGCTTTAAATACTGACTGCTGCTGAACATACAAATAAGTGGAGATGAGGATGGCCCTGAAACCACCTGCCCCTTTCCTGCCATACCCCACTGAGCTTCTGACTGCTGGGCTCTGAACCTTTGATAATTATGTGTTTGCTGTTAATGACAGATGTGGGAGGTAAGAAGGCATACAGTGCTCCTAAACTGCTTTGGAGCAGAAGGTGCACATACATTCTATACCTTCCCTCTTGCAGATAAGAAGTGGGCTACTGCTCTTATGGTATTAAAGCATTTTTTCATGCCTAAGGTAAATGTTGTAGCTGAACAGTGAAAGTTTCACCAGCACAGGCAGACACTGGTGAAGTCAATAGAAGAGTGTAGCACAGCTCTAAAGGAGCTAGTTGTAACACATGAGCTAGGTAACATGAATGAAATGATCCAAGATTCAGTCGTAAAGAAAACTATCACAGCTAACATTAGAGGGTGCTTATTGCTTGAGCCAGACCTGACATTAGAGAAGGCTATAACCATTACTAGTCAGCGACTGTAGAAACAAAAACAGTAAACCAAGATATAGCAAGCACTTTTCAAGCTATACAACCCCTGCAGATGCAAGTTAAAGTAGGACATGAAGAAAAATCCAAAGGAAATACAAAGAAGCCACAGGCATCTTGACCTGATGACTTATGGGAAAACTGTTACCCCTGGGGCTCCACACAACATTGCAAATTAGACTGGGTGTTCTCTCAGAAGAGATTAATATAAACATAGCAAAATGTTCTCTTTCTGCAAAGATATGTTGTAACACTGAATTTGGAAAAGTCCCATTATTATGCCGATGTTTCTATCCCAAGTGTGAGAAGAAGCAGTACCAAGTATATAGAGGATAAATAATGTGCAGAGTCAAAGTTTTCCTTACATGAGGTGGACAGGGTCAGTCTATTGAATTCTCATGTCAGATACTGGCTTGACGGTATCTATATTACCTGAGTTTGTTTATTTTCAGTATTTTAGAATTTTTTTTAATTTAGTGAATCTAAATTATGTCTAGGGACCTACCAATAAAATACATTCCTGTTTTTGGTTGCCTGCATGAAAATACAATTTTTGTTACATAGTGGACTCATCTACATGAGACATTAACTGTACAGTAGCTGAATAATACTGTGCAGTAGCACATCACATCACCAACAGTGCTAATAGGCTACTGCACAGTATTAGGCTACTGTGCAGTACCGTCTCTTAAAAGTTATTTGCCAGTGCTACCGCACAGTAGCTTCAGTTACTGTGCATTTCTTTAGTACTTTATTATACAAGTACACAGTTATACAAGTATACAATTAAACGGTATAATCAAGTATTAAAATAAATGCTCAGTAACAACTAAACAGTAGTATCTTATGTAGACGCGCTCATTGCATACCTACTAAATTCCATAGTGCACATAATTGTACTCCTGTCTGAAGCAGAAATCTATTTGCTGCATTAGATATGCAGACAATTACCAGAAGCCTCATTTCAGCACTGCCAAGCATCACTGAGATTCAAAATCTAGTACCTGATGTTACTAGATGGACAGAGGAAATACATAGCAATACAAAAAGATGTGTTCACAAATTAGACCAGAAACTGTCTCATGGAAAATATGAGGGAATGGCAAAAAGGGAAAAAGGCTGGCACAGAATGATATTATTGCAGACACTGAATCATTGGAAGAGGCCTCAGTGAATGTAGAAGCACAACATGGGCCTGTAAGTATTTAGTTTTGCATGTACCTAAGACAGTAACTCTTGTTTTATAGAAAGCACATCACCAAGAAACGTAGCATTTGGGAAATAGAAACCTCAGAGCACCCTCCCATTATGGCACCTTTTTCCATTTTAAACAGGTGCCATGCAGACTTACATCAGCACTTGGCACTTTTCAAAGAATGAGATTGGTGATCCTTAAGAACCAGTCTGGAGTCCAGTGTCATCTGAACCACATTATTATACGTGGAAACACATACAAAGAGCACGATATCATGTATAGGCTGTTTTGACACCTATTGGTGCAGTGTCAATGAAACAGAACTTTGCTAAATGTTGGTCCAGGTAGAAAAAGTTCTTTTTTTTCACCTTGGGCAGATGATTCCTTGAGATAAACTATAACCTGACCCAAGTCATATTGCAGTTACAAGGTGCTACCATTGAAAGACTTATAAGTATTACAGTCTTTTTCAGGGTCTTAGGTCATGATATCTAATGTTTATTCTGAACTACACAGAACTGCTAGAAGCATAACATTGTGACACCTCAGGTTTATCCTGGTTCAGCTTCTACACAGGCTAGTTTTGAAACTGTGAAAACTGATCATACATAGCTCAGCACTCACAGTCTTTCATCATGCACTACCATGGATTTCTTAAAGGATTTCCTAAAGGGGCTATGGAACACTGTTCCTCGGGCCAAGGGAGTAAGGCATGGCTGGAGCCCAAGCTAATGCGAGACTCCAGAGAGCTAGGCAGGGACTAGAGACACCAAACAGGGGGAGGAACTCACCCATCACCACTTCCACCACTACTGGCTGACCTGAACATGGAGCTCCAGAGCTGCTTCTGCCTCACTCCATCCACAGGTCATGTGGCTGTGCAGGGTTCCAGGCTCATCAGAGGGTACAATCTACAGCAGTAGATAGATTTCCTCTTCCTGCACTGGCTCCCTGTTGCCCATTCTTGAGTGCCTACCACTAGCCTGGAACAGGCATTGGAAGGAAAAACCCAGCCCCTGCCACTGTCGCTGCCACTGTCTCTATCCCTGCCTGATACAGACACAAGGGGAGCCATAGAACTGCCCTGCCCTGATCCAGCTGTAGACTGCAGGGAACAGCTGTGTGGGGTGCAGGGTGTGGGCTATGGGGGTTAGGTCAAGGACAGAAGCAGCAGCACTCAAGTTCCTCCTTTCAGCACCTGCTCCCTGCTCCTCTCCCACCTCCCCCCCACCAATGTCCTCCGCTAGCCAGGATCAGAAACTGCTTAATTACCTGGGAAAGTTGCTAAATAAATCTAAGAAATATATATGTGCCTGATATGTTATTTCATCATGAAAATGAACTCTGACTAATATAAATATCACGCTTAATTTGCTTGCCACCAAAGAAATATTTCCATTTCTTTCCCAGATATAAAACAAACTTTGCAATCAGACTAGAACAACTGAACTAGCCATAAGTGATGGTTACCTTTCACCCACATTAAGTCTTTTCAACTACGATGTTTCCTTGCCTCTTCATTTTGTTTGCCTCTTCCTTCTCCTAGCTTTGCTTCTTGGGCTAACTTGACTTAATTTATGCTAATTATAAAGCAGTCTAACAGGCTAATGCCTATGAGGTTTGTGTAAATGGAATGGTAACTATTTAGAATAAATTAATACTCACTCCTGAGTGCTAGTTATTTGCAAGAGAGTAGACTGCCAACATTTGTTCTTCTCCAACTGCTCATGAAATGAACCCTCTCCTGAATCAACACTTACATCATAATACATCACTCACTGACATGCTATTTATACTATAAATGGTGTATGAAGGGGAAGAAGTCTTTAGTAGGTTATATTATAACCTATTATATATTATAGCAATAACACTAAATCATTCCTCCTGATGTGTAAGTTTAAGAGTCATTAAATGAACGTTGCATTTTCTCCCTTGGCTTCACAATAACAGAAGCACCTGAGCTAAATGGGTGTGTGCTGATCCATTCTGCTCAACAGCAGCACATTTTCTTTCTATATGCTGGGGTACTGTGATAGATGCAAATTGGACTGCAACTGAGAACAGTTAAGATTATTAAGTGAAAGGGTCTCTTAAGCGGATTTGCAAAAATGTATCTTTGAGATGGGTATCCAGGTTGTAGCCATATTGGTCTAGAGGCAAAACGAATCAGAACTCGTGGTGATATCTTTTCTTCTACTGTCTGGTCAGGGATGTGTTGCTTCTTTGCCAGACTGTCTGCTGCTATCATACTTACAAGAATCATAAATGTATATGGTGAACTCCAGTACTATGGAGAGAGCACAACTGTTTGAAAAAGAGCCACAAGTATATTCATAAGTGAGGCTCCTTTCCTTTCTGTGAACTTGCTACCACTCCTTAAGGCTCAGAAGGAATACGAGGGTTTAACAGGGAAGGCTTTTGAAGATTGCTGAAAGCTGGATCTTCCTTCTAAAGATATAAGCTATTACTGAAGGCAACACAATGGGCCTGAGCAATCTGGCAATCCACATAAGGACCTAAAGTTTCAGTGACTTTAATGGAGAGGGTGAAATCCCATCTCACCTCAAGTCAAAGGCAGGGAGGGAGGGATCAAACAGCTGCAAAACCATTTGACTTCTATGAATGAGTTAATCAGGAAAAAAGGAGAAAGAATCTTGGAAAAGCCGATGTAAAGGGTTTACATTTGTTTCAAACAGCATCTTTTTGTTTAACCATTGGCCTAATTTAAAAGAAAAAAGGTCAAAAAAGGGTTACATTACCACACACAAAAAATCCTCTTACCTGAATATCATACCTCTCCTTCCCCCTCACAAAAATATGTTTCAATATGACTCAAAACAAATATTCTCCCCAGACACATTTTTTTCAGTTTGGTATCCTTATAGAAAAATCCATTATTCAGCCAGTTCTACGTATAATTTTAGTTCATCTGAACCTGTTCTTGCAGAACAGTAGCCCTCCTAATATTTCAGCATTGCTGCAGATGGAAATAAGTTAAGAAAACAAACTCAAGCAGAATTCAAGTCCCTTCTCCTTAATTCTATTAATTTCCAGGCATGGTGCAACAGTTCCATCTTCAGGGCACATCATCTAGGCCCCAGCAGCTGTTCCAGGGCTCCAGGTATATATGCACTTATAGTGGGACTGAACCACAGGGGTAGCTGCGATAACCCCTGGTGCCCTTGTGACTTCTGCCCTAGTCCATTTCTAGGTCCGTCCCTTCACTCCTGCCTGCCACATCTTGATGTTCTAAATTAAGTTTTGGACAGGAGCCTACCCAAAGGTCCTAAAGTGAGCCTCTGTTTTGCTTCCTGTCAGATAATTCTTTTTTGGATCCTGCTGATCCCTAACTCCCTCTCATTTGATGAGCTCTCTTGGCCCATTACCAGGGCACCCACCACCTTATGGGCTATTTATGGCCTCTGACCTCTCCTATAGTTGTGCCTATACCTTGGAGGTGTTAACTCTTAATCACATCCATGGGGACTCTATGCCAATCTCCTTTCTTATAATCCAGACCTCAAGACCTGTATTTTTAGTACTTCAAGTCTCGATCAGGTGTCTATATGCCTTTAATTATCCTTGGGCCGTGCCCCTCTATGACTGAGCTCCTGATCCCGTTGACACCCTTTTCAGGTGCTGGGTCCCCAACCCTATCTCCACTCTTCTTGACCAATATGTATCTCTCTCTCCCCTCTGTCACAACCCAAAGGTGTGATTTTTGTTTTTGTGTGTGCTTTGGCACCACTGAATTATTTTCCCGCCAAATTGTAGCTTTCTTTGCAGTGTGCATTTCTTCTTTGCAGCTAAGAAATGCTCGTTGCAAAGAGTTCCCGCCATTTGTATGATAATTCGAGCCCCATTATTGGCTTGCATTAAATTATTCACACGTGGCGGCTAGTGATTGGCTTGCTAGCCGTATAAGAGGCTTGAGTGGTTTCCGCCCAAGTTGGAGGACTCCACGAACACCAGGAGGAGGGATCTTCACGCTGTGTGAAGATCTCTAAGCGCTGTGGAGCCTGTCGGACCCAGCACATTTCAAGCAGGCAACAGAGGTCTGACCAGCCTCTAGCCTCTCCCCGTCGCCGTTCTCAGTCCTCGACGTATCCCTCTCCCTGAGCGCAAAAGGATCCACGGAGTCTCGACAACTCCGTGGGAGTGATCTGAATATTGTCTGAGTCCTCAAACGAGGATTTAAGCAGAGCTGTACCTGGGAAACTGTCCAGCCTACACTGCGACCATCTTCGGTGTAAGTAAACAATCTTGAATCAACCATTACGAGTCCGTGACTAATTCTAGCGTGTTGCCCGTTCTCTCCAACCCAGCGTGCCCGGGCTGCTGGCCACAGCCCGTGCAGAGCACAAAAAGGGCAGATCACTCCCGGCCCGCACACCCTCCTTCCCTGGCACTACTGGGATTTCCACCTCTCCTAATTAATCCCAATCCATCCACCAGTAAAAATTAACATAAAAAACATAAGCCCTCCAGCTATAACTGAATTATTAGCCCACTGGCTCAGTAATAAATCCCTTCTCATCCTGAATTCCTAATTCCCTGCCATCCCTCAGCGCCTTATTTGTGGCTTCAGGCATTGCATTATCTCCAGCTCCCATGGGGGGAGGCGATCTCCAATTTTCTCTGTTTGCCCAAGGCCCCAATAAGCCTTAATCCATCACTGGGCAACACATAGCCTCCACACTACAAGGTAGCAGCATTGTAGCCAAAAGATCGCTTCTCAGACTTCTGGCTTAGATCAAGTGTAATTCCTGCTATAATGGCCCCCCAAATCATCTTTAGCACCTATTAGGAAAGAGCTGCATCAGTTGGGTACAGTGCATATAACTTTTTTTTTTCTTTTATAGAATTCATGAGTAAAATTGACACAAAGATCACTTCATTGTCATTTCCCTTTTTAAATGTGTTTTATGATTTATTGAACTTTAAATGAACTACAGATAATAAAAAATCAACTTAAATTTTAAATGGGTAAATACTGATAGAAGAGTCATATTTTGCAGGGTTTGATTTGTTTCTTGTTTTTGCTCACTTGTTTAGAATAGAAAAGACCAAGAAAAATAATATTTGATCAAGACTGTCTGTAGTGAGTTGTATTGGATCAAATCAAAATTGGGTTTGGTTTCTTATTTCTTGGTGCTGAGATCTTGTAAGGAGATTTGGTTGTATACTACAAAAACACATTTTTTGCACATTTGAATTCAAGCAGATGATAAATTCAACACGGGTTTTAAGATATATTATTCAGCATTCAAAGACATACATGTGAATGAGTTTGTTCATACACACATTTGAAAAATGATTTGTTTTCATCCTCCCATCTGCACACAGAACAAAATATTCACTGTGTTACCTAACTATCCACTACAACATCTTTAGCTCTCTGTAGAAATTTATCATCCAATCAGAGAACAGAAATATTATGTGATTTGTGATCTACCACTACATGAAAACTTAACAATGAATTGTCAAAATGAAAAGTCTGCAGAAATAGTGTAATTTTAGATAGCATTAGACAGACTGGCATATTATGTAGGTGAGCTCTGCATCCTTTGTGATGAAAGGAAAATCTGCAAATGTCAGTTATTATGCCATGTATTATATCTTCAAAGCTTCCCAGTTCTTAGTTTTCTCAAATTGAGAAAACAAATTATTGTGGTTAAAGCACATTATTTTTCATACTGCTGTGAGTCTGCATACTCCCCACTCCCAACAGTATCTTGCAGAGTGAATGCAGAAGTGTTCTTCAAGAAAATGCACATTTAATATCTTTATGAAAACAGGCAGATGCAAATGTGTTTTCAGTGGAATTTATACCAGGGTTCTGTTATTAACTTGAACTTATAGTATATACACTCTATAGAATTAAAAGCAATGTAAGTCATAGCTCAGCATAAAATTTCTTTAGAAAAAACACACCTAAGAACTCGCTGCACAGCAATATTTGAAGGGAAATGTTTATTATTGCATTTTATTTTCTCTTGAGCACTGATAATTTAGATACCTGGCATTCCCCAGAGTTCATTTAATATCAATAAAGATACATGTTATCTAAATGCAAGAGATAAAAGGCAGCCAATTATGTTTAACAGTAAAACTCCAGGCAAATGTTCCCAAATGGATGCTTAGTCAAAGAGCAATGGATTATTTTGTGGGATTTTGCAGAAAGAAAACAGTACAATATTTATGCTTATGAAATCAGTCCCAGTCTTCAGTATTATCAAATTAATGCATATTTGCAGTTTAGTGTCAGTTTGCTTATAAAACAAGTAGGTCAGGTGGAAAAGGTTAACTCTCTCTTTTTCATAGACAGTGGTGTCTAACATGTCATCAGTAACTGTTTCTTCCTAGTCCATGAGATTCTCAAATATTGATCTAGTCATCATCTCCAGCCTTTCCTTTGAGGCAAGGATTCAACTGTTTCATTATCTGCTAGCAGAAATTGTTCTACATGAAAGAAATGCCTTAATGCATATCTTCAAAAGTTATGGAATAAATAAGGACAACTTCCTACCTTAAGGGTAGACTAGAACAAAAAACTTGGTTTATTCCAAGTTCAGAAATTAAAGAGTTATAAAGTTAGAAGAAAATCTGTCTTGTTTTGAGCTCCTAACTGACAGGAAGCAAAACATGTCCGAAGTTCTGTGTGTGGCAAGATTTCTAACCTAAATTTCACAGGATTAAGAAATTAGGCTAAATTACTAATCAACATGTGAGAGGAGTATACGTCTAGAAGGACAGAGCTTGCATATTGGACAGGAAATATGTACCCTCTCCTTCCCTGTCCTTGCTCCTATAATTGGATGGACAACCCTTCACACCTCTGGCCTCTCATCCCCCACTGGCAGCTTCACCTATATCCTGTACACAACTGAATGCTAATGCCCAAGCACTGACATCCAGTGAATGGCTGTTTCTACTTGAGCTCTCATGGTCCCAGTTCTGAAAGATGGCAACCCAAGTTCACTGGCAGGAAGCCCTGGAAAGGTGGAAACTTCTTTTTGAAGACTCCCACAAACAGGTACTTTGTGAGATAGCTTTCAATCGCATGAGTAGAAGTTCCTTCTGAGTCCTTAATGTCCTGTTTGGCCAAATCCCCTGCTAGCCACTGTCTTCCCATGCTATGGACAACCTTGCCTTCATCGATATGACACTGCAACCAAAGATTCAAGAAGAGTAGAGACCCTCATTCTCCTATTGGCATATCTGGTGAAAAACTTATACCAGATCCTGAAGAATCTAACTAGAGATGGGGCAAGGGTGATTTTTCTGCAAAGATCTGGGTAAAGTTCTGTAGTAAATAGAAATGGTTGATGACACCAGCCTGCTACATACCAGTACAGGTACATACCAGGTATTTTGCAGTACCTAATTGTCAGAGATATGCATCAAATGGTGTGCAGGCTCAATTTCATTTAAATTTGGTTAAATATCCTAAGGGCATATTTGCATTACAGACTTATCATGCCAAGGAGCAGTGCCTCAAACAGGCAGCATTACTCTGAATGAGTCAACCCTCTAACCAGGAGCACCCAAGCCACACTTTCATGATGTTACAGGTAAACTAAATATGTACTAATTAGCACTAGTGCATGTTAGGGCACACCATTGCTCTGCATGGAAAGTCTGAAGTGTAGACCTGCCCTCAAGTCTCCTCTCATAAATCCTTGATGTTTCTAGTATTAGTGATGTCTATTATAATCCAAGAGTTGCCATGTGCCAAAGTTTCAAAAGAACCATATCTTTTCAGGTTATTTATTGGCTCCTTGTGCCATATCTTGAAAACTGCCTGCCTGCATCTGAGAGAAAACACGTGCTATATCCTCATTAATCCTGAATTCATGTTTAGCAATAAAAACAGATGTTATAAGTTGCACAGTAAAGTAAAAAAACCTTCACCAACCTCAACAGTCTGAGTGACCTGGAAGACAACATGGTGAAGACCAACATCGTGAAGCATGTGCCATTCCAGATTTACACACTTTTTGTTCACAAATTCCTTCCCACAAAGTTACCACAATTAAAATCAGAAGGGATGCTAGGAATGGTAAGTTCCAATCAGGAAGCCAACTTTAAGTGTTATCATATGTCCCAGATCTAATATGCCCTGATATATCTGAGTGAATTTTGAAGTTTAATGGTAGGATTAATTCCTCTCCCTGAAAAGGATCCACATTAAAGGTTTTCCTATTTTCACACCCATAAATCCTCCCATATCACTTTATAATGTTTACAGCTTGTAAGAAATGATAATGTAACACTCTCCACACTGGAACAGGAAGATTTCTTCTCCAGGCCACCACCTGGACCCTTCCTCCCCAGCCTGTCAGGGTTTGCCCAAACTGTTATCTCATCTGCAATGCCTTAATGTTAGGATTTCATGGGGGGAAGGGTACTCCTAGGAGGCAAAAATGGATTTCAGTTTGGTAAGTCTTTGTCTAGACTGAGGCCTCCCCAAGGTCCACTGTACCAGGACCTCAGGCTCCTGGTGCCCTAATTTGTGGCTTTGAGCCCCTCACCCCCAGTCTTACCTTCTGCAGGCTCTGGACTTACAATCTGCTTTCTTGGAAATTGTCACATGGCATCCCTGAGGTCATCTGGGATTTCCAAGCCCTTAAGATCAGAGGATGAAGCCATGATGTAAGCTCCTCTCTGCACGGCTTGAAGTTTTCAGCGGGGATTTCATCAGCTCCAGTTGCCTTATCATTCTTCATCTGCTTGATGGCTTTCCTCACCTCATCAAGGGTTGGAGGGATTCTAAGGTCATCTCTGATTGGGTGTTTGAAGATGGAGTTAAGAACACTCTAATCAATAACAGAGACTCTATTAAGAAGGCCTGCAAAATGTTCCTTCCAACAGGTGTTGATATCTCCCCTTTCCTTAATCAGGTCTCCTCCATTCTTAGGTCTCAAGGGGTGTGCTTCCTGAGTGTTCAGACAGTAGGTGGCTTTGGTGACACTGAAAAAAACATGCATATCATGGTTGTCAGTGATACGTTGAATCTCCTCCACCTTGTCTTCCCGCTATCTGTTCTTCATATTGTAGGTCCTCCTTTGGACTTCTATCTTGGCTTGCTGGAGATTCAATTTCTTTTGCTTGGAGTTTATGTCATTCTGCCAAGCACAAAAGGCCTTGCACTTGTGGTGAATCAACTGTTGTATCTTCCAGTCATTCTCATGAAACTAAGTCTTAATGTTTCCTGGTACAGAATCCAAGTGTCTGTTTGCAGGAGGTGATGATGGTATACTTGAAGGCACCCCAAGCACTGCCGAACTTGCCAGTTTTTCACTGAGACATTGGTGGAAGAGGTCTTGCTTGATTGGGTCCTTGAGTCCTTTGATGTTGATCTTCCTTCATCATTGCTTCTGCTGCAGCCATGGTTTGAGAGCCAGTTTGAGTGACATAACCAAGCGGATGAGTCAGTGATTGGTCCAGTAATTGTCAGCATCTAGTATAGCTCAGGTGATGAAGACATCTTTACAATCCCAGGCACAGATAATATGGTATCCCAAAGTGCCAACCAGGGCCTGAAATGGAGCCTGGCATGGCATATTCTTTTTGTAATCCACTGCATCTGTAAATATCTTCCAAACAACATTACCAGCTGTTAACCATTCAAGCTGAACCTTTCAACTTTAGTGAACTGTATTATCACACAAGCATAACTTTATGAAAATAAAACTGATCTTCAAAATAAATACATCTCAGGGATATACTGGCAGAATTTGAAAAGCCGATTTTCTGTTAGGCCCTAGACCAAAGCCCTAATCATACTAATAGCGGTGTCAAAAGAAGAACAGTATACTAAGCCCAACCCTGGGCCATGAACTTTCCCCCTGGATATGATGGGTGATGAATAAAGCAGTACCCCCTGTTGTCTTTTTGGGAAACAACCCCAAAGGAGATGATCAGAGGTTGGTCAACGTTATATGCCTGACCACATTTGTACTACTATTAGCAAGTATTTCTTGAGGGATCTTTCTTCTTACTGTGTGACTCAAATATTTTATAGGCTTCACACTTTCAGATTCTTCTATTTGGTACCCTGAACCCCTCCAAAAGGAAGGTTCCCAAAGAAGAACTTAAAGCACTTCCAGCAGAATTGAGGATAAACTTCTTTCCCACTTTCCACTACTTGCTTTGTATCTCCTGGTAAAGGGGAAGTAGCTCATGGATCTTTTCTACATCTCCCATTCCAGTTTCTACTAGACTGAGACATGCTCTGGAAGCATTGGAAACTGTGCCCCCAAAACATGGCTCACATATGTTTATATTTGCAAAGTCCAAATTCATTTATTATTACTGAGTGTCCAGCACTCTATTTCAAGGCCTTTGCTTCTAATGTGCCTGTACTGAAACCAGTAAACTCCTGTCAATATGATAGCCTGGTGGTAGGTGAACTGGAGTCATCCAAGGTTATCAAAGGTGTTTTTCCAGGAAAGAGGTTCAGGCCTGGAAAATCTAGAGACCTTTTTTTTAGCTTTATGTAATTGAGCTCAAGAACAAGTCTTTGTGGGAAGGAGAGGTACCATTATTTGTTTTTAAATATCTTGATTTTCCAGGTCCTATTAATCTCTCTAATTTTAAAATAGTTCCTAATATATACAATATATGATATCTTTCCCAAACTATTTTATGTCCACCTGATTGTATTTGACTCTGTAAAGCTTTTGGGGTGTAGAAAAAATAGTAACGTTATTTTTTTTTTAAAGCATTCAAACTTACAATAAAAGAACTGACTATTTATTTAGAAACAATCAGCATTCTTCATGCATATTTTCTTTTCAAAAAGGCAGAGTTGAATTAAAATATTAATAGCAATCTGTCCTTCTCCCTATCAATCAGGAACTGCAATCAGCCACGAACACAGCCTCTAGGTCTCTTTCAATCAGGCAAATAATGGAGAAAAGCAATTGTAACTATTTAAGAGGTACACAAGGGAAAAATTCTATCAGAATGCTCCCCCTCCCCACCATCAATCATTTAGGACTAGGTTATGATAGCTACATTTCCTCTCTATTTTGGGAGTCTCTGAATAGGACTGATTTAAATGGGGCATCGTATTGAGTGAGGGACTCATTGTAAGAGTATCATTATGGGACTTAAAAATATGTATTTTTTAAATTTGCAGTCAGCTAAGAAAAAAACCATTAAATTAGTGGTATTCTTTTTTTATATTGAATAAAACACCCTTTTCCTTTCTTTTATATGGTTTCCTGTTTCAGTTTTGACGGGGGTGGGGGTTCTGTTATGTGTGCATGTGTCTTTTGGGCAGTGAGTGTGAAGGGGGAGTAGAAAGCATCTAAAAACAACCTTTGTTACAAAGTGCTGGAGCAGATTTCCCATTTCCCACCAGTGTGATAAGACTAAAAAAACCAAGAAGCCTCTCCTTAAAGAGCTTAAAACTTTAGCAAAAATAGATTGCTTCTCCCAATGGTATGTTTAAACAAGCAAAGTGCTTTCAAAGTAGTACTATAAGGAAAGGATTTTCACTTGTGTGTATGCTAAATACAAGCTTTTGAAATGCCTTGGTGATTATTGTTCATTATCAAGAATGCACTTGCTAGGTAAGCCTCCAGTCTTGGCACCGTATGTTGTAGTTCCCTTCTAAGAATCTAACTGAGGGACAGAAAAGTCACAGCAGGTGGGGAGTTAGACAAACTTTGCACTTCTGAGAGACCAACCCAAAAATATTAATCAGGGAAAAGCCCTCAAAATGATATAAAAATTCCATGAACCATGTTCATTTTTACTGAGTGTACATGAAACATCAGATGAACAGCAACTGGGGAGTCCCCAGAGTCCCCCTACCATCCCCCACATACCCTACCTCAACAGCCTGGACCATGTCTTGGGAGGGGATGAGTGGGAGCTTCAGTGGGATTCCCAGTTTCAGGAGCCAGGATACAAACTGTTTGGGTACCAGGGAGGCAGGATCTGGAAGATTTGGGTCCTGCTTCACTGGACTCGCTTCCATCAGACCCAGGCCCCCTCCTGTACCCAAACTCTGGATCCTGGTGCAACTGGGACTGAGGCCCCTAACCCAGCCTGAACCAGCCAGGCCTGACCTGCCCTTCTCAGACTCCTCCCCCTGGACCATAACCTAAGGGTCAGAGCTTATGAGGGAAGATTTTTCAACCTATGCTGGATCCCATAGCTGGTGCTACAGAGATATGGATCCATTAGGCTGCTTAAAGGAAAATTGACAGAATTGAGAAACAACAGACCTGTTCTGCATCTGCTGTCTGACAGACAGACAGCTGTAAAGTAGGGAGGGTTTGTTGTATGGAGGGAAAACATCATCTTGACCTGTGCCCATAGCTGCTGTCACTTGCATCCAAGTTGACACAGGAGCCTGCAAAGCATACAATCATAGAAATGTAGGATTTGAAGGGATCTCACTGGAATGCATGTTTTGGGTCTCCCTGGTTGTGTGCTTTCAGTATTGCATGCTCTGCAGACAGCCAACTGCATACTTGTACAGGTTTCAGCTACTTGATTTTAAAATGGTTTAGAGTAGACTGGCAAACTTTAACTAGTTGATTTGAACACTTGTATGAAACACTTATCTGTGTTCAAACTCATGTATGTGTAACACTGCCAATCACCCGTGATCCAGTGGTATTTTATGTCCTTTCCGCTATCATGTACCCATCCTCTCACTCTTCCTTGGTACATACTTTCAGCGAACGTTATTTAAAATGCTATATTCTGAATGTCTGATAAAGGCAAATCAAACCTCAACGGATTTGGTTTTTTTACTCTGTTTTGAGCCCTTCCCTGCCCACCCCCACTCCTGCTCCAAATTTGAAACTAAATATTGTGCCATCATTGGAGGGTTTAAAGCCTAAAAAACTGCTGAAATATCTGCAACCCCAAATGACATTAATGAAAGATGAAGGTGCTCAGCATCTCATAATGAAAGTTCAAGAAACCTTGTAGAATCTGGCCTAAAAAGATACTGGTCAACTTAACCCTATAAATAAATAACCATCAGTTCTTTTTAAAGCAGGGGAAATTGAACCACTGAAGGTGACATTCTACTGTTTTGTAGGTGTTAACGCCAGCCTCTGTTTAATCATATAATGTACAGGGGCAGATCAAACTGATTTTATCCACATTCAATAAGACCAAAGTCAGCAGTCCACTTACTCTTCCTTTCATTGACATTTTCCTGAGCATTATTTGGAAAATTCCAAATGTCATTAGTTTGAAAAACAGCCTGCACTTCCTGAGAAAAATACCCTCTCATTTCCTGCAAACGTTTCTGATAATCAATGCAGTGTTCCTGTAAGGAAGATGTTTAGAAACAGAGGATTCAAAATCAGAGTGGGTGACCAACTTCAGTAAGAATCCAAGTCAGTGAAAGACCAGTAAACTAAAACCTAAAACTTAATTAAATTGGATTTCTCATTCAGGAAGTAGAAGGATTAACAACATATTGTATTTTACAATATTTAAACCAGAATGCATTATCTACACATCTATGTTGTTATCACACCTCTCGAGATATGGCTTCTATGAAGTTCTCTGTTTTATTCTTTTAATAAGAATTTTCCACCTTTTTTTAAAACAACTCTGGTAAGAATAGCCTTGCCACTAATAGGAATCAGAGTTTTTCATGTGCAAGATCAGTTAGAAATCCAGTGAACTATTTACTTGACCTCCTTTGGAGCAAAGCTCCCATTAACTATTAGGAAACTAGAACATTGCATATAGTTCATGGTTTCTATTTGAAAGCTCAAAGTGCATTAGTTAATGTGAAAGGTACCAAACCGGCATGCCTGGAAACTCTCATCTATTTCTCCACAGGCTATGAGTGTATAGTATAAACTTTCTGTCTCTAGTGGGTTATGGAATAGAGAAAATCCCACACAATTTACTGATTCGTTTTGATGCACTGGCTGGGGGAGTAGTTAGCTGATTGCACGATTTCACAATGATTACACACTTAATTCATACAACACAATTTTATTTTAAAACTCTTTGCTACGTATATAACACTGCTTAGCTTTAAGAAATACCACCAACATTAAGAACACAATAACTGCATACATCAGAAACAATGCTCCAAATGTACTTCCTTCCCAAACAATGCTATAAGAATTAGTATTACAAAAACAACTACAATTACAACTAAATTTAAATCAATACTATTATTTTCATAATATACTTACAATCCTAGAATTCCGAGAAGCCAAATACCAAAATATGGTTTCATTCCTCAGTAGTACAATTTAATGGGTTGGCCTCAGTAGTACGGTTCAATGGGCTCGCCTCAGCAATACGATTCAATAGGCTGGCCTCAGCAATACGATTCAATGAGCTGGGCTTAGCAGTGATAGGACTAAGTCCCCTTCCTTCAGTCCCTTTCGGGCGCTCTGCAGTTTCAGCGTGAACTAAGAAATTCGTGTTCACGGAGAGGGTGGTTCAGGTGATCAATCTGATCTGGCCTACACTTGCGATTCTTCCTTCGTTGTTCTGCAAGTGAAGTCAGCTCCAAATTGGGACAGTAAGTTACAGTTTTTACTGAGTGAACTGCCGTCAATGGGCTCCTCCTACTCAAACCTGTCGTTACCCCCAAATTTGGGCTCGGATCTTACTCAACAGAAATTACCTTTGTTGAGCATTTTTAAATTATTCTTGGGGAGACTTCCATATCACTGTAAATACCCTTTTCTTA
>NW_005842141.1:436768-438730 GCF_000455745.1 Alligator sinensis
TCTCGGAACTCAGGATATTTGCTCTCTTTGTAAAAGTCTTCTAAAGATAAAATTCAGAAGCAATGTCAGGACCTTTTGCACGTAATCCCAAAACAATGAGCTAGATAAGGAGATAAATCTTATCTTCTTCCTGAAACTGGCTAATGGGCAACCATTACAAACATTCAAACTATTTCATTCAATATGACATCCCCCCGTGCCCATTAGGCAGTTTGATCACAATTATATTTCATTATTAAGCCTTGCAAACTTATTATGATAATTCCATGACAACATACACAAAATTAATTTTCCCAAAATGATTAACCCAAACAATCCTATGATGCTTATTATAACATATATCACCCATTTTCGTGAAAATACAGTCTTTATAGTGTTCCATAGTTGTTGTCCTATCGATCCTATTTCATGTATAGTAGATTTAACACCATTCCCCACTGCACTTCCAATCGTGGTTAATCCTTCTAACACCGAAGCTGATGGTGCATTGAGGATCTTGCTGGCGTTAAGTAATTTCAGGTAAGTAATGTGTTCTCCATAGTCCTTTGACAACATCACTAATTGTCCAGTTTCCAAGTTAAACGATATATGAGTCAAATTTAATTCCTGCAAGTCAATGTCCCACGCAGATAGTTGGGAATGCACCTTATTCTCCTCAGTCGTGCTCCAATGATCTGCAGCGATCCACGGGATACCTGTTTTGGACCAAAGTACTACCTCCATACTGGAGTGTAGATTATTAATTTTTGGCTCTATTATGCACACACATTTCCTTGCAAATGTGTCTCTCCATAACTGAGCTCCAGGCTCACAGGGTGAGTCTTGAGGGATATTATATTTTATTTCCATTATTTCCCCTGTATCTCTCCAGAACTGACCCTCTTGCTTACAGGGCTGGAGTTGAGGAATATCATATCCCATTTCTGCTATTTCATAATACTGGGTTGCTTCATCTTGGGGTTAAAGTCAAAAGCATAATCATAGTTTAATATGTTCACTTGAACAGTTTTAGTGTAGATTTTGCATTTGCAATCAGTACATTGCACAATATGGGTCTGATTCCATGCTTCCAATTCAGAACATTTATCATTTAATTTTACTTGGTTGGTGTTTACTTGTGTGCAATTATGCTTGGTACACCGCATGGTGGGTAATGTACCTGTATGTTTTCCTCCAATGCGGGTATGTACTGTCCAACCCATTAGTGGGTTCACTGAACAAAGCCATTGTACACTTCCCTGATTTTCGTGACTAAATAGCATAATTATTTGACTATGACATTCTACATAAGGTATATGTCCAGCATCTGTGAATTTCTTCCTTAAATTTGTTACAATAAGTTGTTCAAAGGTGCTGGATTCATGAAATTGTGTACAGGTAATGAACTGTAATCTAGCTTGGATTTTCCTCATGTTAGAATTAGTGATATTTTCATTCTGTTCAGTTAATGTTATGAAATTTTGCATTCTTTGTGTAATGTTTTTTGTAATGGTCACATGTGTAGTGGCAAATCCCAAAAGTGACATGAATTCAGGTTTTACTGTTTCTTCCCATTCTTTATCTTGATTTTGCTGTGCCCAGTCTGTCCAGACTGACCTACGCTTTCTTTGTGGTTGCGTGCAGTTAATGTTATATGTAATGCGCATGGCAGTGCGGGAATATTCAGGAGATTTTAAATTCCAGGCTTCTGTGCTTTGTTCTTGGTGCGGTGGATCCCTTATAATTAAGAGATATGGTAATATCCCTTTTCTAGTATGTACTATAGTCCAACACCAAGTGCTAGTGGTACGCCGGCCACTGTTCTGGACAGTGTTAGGTTTCCAGAAAAGTTTATTCCACTTACATTGGATGATACCATAGGGGTCTACTGTAGCATTTCAAATAACCCTACTGGCATAATAGTTAATTTTACTCCAAATACACCTTTTTCTGGGTGTGTTCTCACAAAACCCCATGGTGTTG
>NW_005842141.1:439913-440603 GCF_000455745.1 Alligator sinensis
AGTGGAAGGGCCTCCTCTGAACTTAATAGGATTCCTATTCCAGTTTCTTCCTCTATAATCCTTCCTAGCCACACGTAGCAATTTTCATTAGTACGTCGTGCTGTTCTCCTAGCCAAATCCTCTATTTCCTCCCTGTTCCTTTCTCTATAGATATTCTGCCTAACTGCAGGATTTGTGCCTTGTTGTTTCCAACTAGTAGTTACTATAGGACATGCCTCCAGTATTGGCTCTGCTCTACCCTTAGCTGCTTCTCCTACCTCATAGTCAGCTTTTAATTCTTTCAATTCTACTGTAACTTCTGCATATGGTGGTGGCGTGGATGGAGTAATTGGAGAGGGTGCAGTAGGTTGCACAGATATTTTACTTGGTTTCTCTCCATGCTCCTCTGTTTCATTCACTTTACTCTGGTTCATAACCAATTTTAAAACATTATTCTCGGCTGCTAAATTTTCTACCTCATGCAATAAGTGAATGATTCCCCGAGTTGCCTCTCCTAAGAGAGACAGATAATTAGGTTTTTTCAAAAGACCTCCTGATGTTTGTTTCCAACTTACTTCTAACTCTCTTAGTATCTCTCCTGCTCTTTTACGTATTATCTCCCTTGCTAATGGCAATTTTAACTGATCGTAAACTCCTTTCCCTAACACCTTTCGCATTATCTCTCGAAAACCTCCCTCTTCTTTTCTACTT
>NW_005842141.1:440867-463706 GCF_000455745.1 Alligator sinensis
AAATTCTTTGCTACGTATATAACACTGCTTAGCTTTAAGAAACACCACAAACATTAAAAACACAATAATTACATATCTCAGAAACAATGCTCCGAATGCACTTCCTTCCCAAACAATGCTATAAGAATTAGTGTTACAAAAACAACTACAATTACAACTAAAAGTTAAATTTGAATCAATACTGTTATTTTTCATAATATACTTACAATCCTAGAATTCCGAGAAGCCAAATACCAAAATATGGTTTCATTCCTCAGTAGTACAATTTAATGGGTTGGCCTCAGTAGTACGGTTCAATGGGCTCGCCTCAGCAATACGATTCAATAGGCTGGCCTCAGCAATACGATTCAATGAGCTGGGCTCAGCAGTGATAGGACTAAGTCCCCTTCCTTCAGTCATTTCGGGTGCTCTGCAGCTTCAGCGTGAACTAAGAAATTCGTGTTCACGGAGAGGGTGGTTCAGGTGATCAATCTGATCCAGCCTACACTTGCGATTCTTCCTTCGTTGTTCTGCAAGTGAAGTCAGCTCCAAATTGGGACAGTAAGTTACAGTTTTTATTGAGTGAGCTGCTGTCAATGGGCTCCTCCTACTCAAACCTGTCATTACCCCCAAATTTGGGCTCGGATCTTACTCAACAGATTCTTTTGCTTAGTAATTAGTTTCTTTTGTTAATCATCTTAAATTACTCTTGGGGAACTTCCATATCACTGCAGTGCCCTTTTCTTACCAATCTTTCCAAAAGGCCCTAGGGTTTGATGTCTCGGAACTCAGGATATTTGCTCTCTCTGTAAAAGACTTCTAAAGATAAAATTCAGAAGCAAAGTCAGGACCTTTTGCATGTAGTCCCAAAACAATGAGCTAGATAAGGAGATAAATCTTATCTTCTTCCTGAAACTGGCTAATGGGCAACCATTACAAACATTCAAACTATTTCATTCAATATGACACTTTCCAAAATAACCCTGTCAGTAGTGGCTTTGTGGTGCCAGCTCTAAGGGTGAGCAGAATTTCTCATTTCCGTCATGACTGAGACTGGGATTTTGAAAGCCCTATAAAACTCTTAGGAATCCAACCCTCACTAAAAGCCAATGAGCTTTGCATATGTATTTCTGGAAATCAGCTGCTCACATGAGGGTGAGTTTAATTTCCCAAACTTGCCCAGGCCCAGAAACCTTTCAAAAAAGGAACCTTACCCCAATGTGTTGTCGACATGATGAACCATGGGGCATGATAGTTCATGTCACATTTCCTACTGTTAGGAGGAATTAAGACTTGCTTGGGAGTGGGGGGAGGGGGAGGAAAGACACAAGTTAGTACCCTGAAAACCCTTCTTGGAACATGTGTGTATGCACTGATGCTAGATCAAAATCTCTCTGAAGACCAAACAATATGGGATGTGCCCATAAACAAATGTATCTATAGTCTATCGTCTCCTTTAAGGAGTTTCAGGAAGCAGAAATCCATGACAGCAGGATAAGACATGGGAGGCAAACCCCATGAAGCTTGTTGCTCAATTTCATTTCTGCCATAGATAGAACAATCCTTTCCAGCAGCTGCAATGTTCTTCCTTCATATTGCACAAAGTGGACACCTTCCAGGAAAGCACTTGCTACCCCTAGAACAACCTAACTATTATTTAAATGGTGGGCAGTACTTAACAGGCTGAAGGACTGCCTCATTGGTGCCTCTGTCAGCCTGAAACATCTCCTGACAATGTTCTCTAATCAATTCCAGGGTTATTGTTTCTTCCTCCTTGGACACATTGTTCTATGAGCCCTTCAAGGCAGTGTCAGGGGTTGCCTTTTGCCCTCAGCGTTATCCTTCCCTTCCACCATTCTTCATTGTAAAGTTAGGGGTTGTACTGAGGATGATAAGTGTTTTGTGGCTTAAGGTATTGTTTAGAAGCTCGAAGACCTATAATAAAGGAGTGCAATGGGGGTAGACACAGACTTGGAATCATTGTCTTGGGCTTTTACCCCTGATTGTTCACGTCGGTGAGATTTCTTTGAAAACCAGTGAATGCTCAAACCTCTGGGAGACCCATCAATCAAAATGTTTATTCATCAAAATTCTCTCAAGTCATGCTCCTGAGTCTATTCCTAGTACCACACAATTAAAATCCTACTGTGCTTGGCTGGCCATCTGGCTGCCCTGTCCATTTAAGATTGCCTGGTGCATCCACAGATGGCTCTGTTCTAAGTTAATCCATGTGGAGTACAAGCAGTTGAATGGTGCTCAGATAGTTATAAAGGAAAGAGTCAGCCCTCTGCCAAGGAATGGCAAGATTGTTTTGGGCAGCCTCATATAACAGTACCCTTCTGCAAACAATGCTATTAAACATATACTGCAGGACTTCAAGAGAAGCAAGTACAGGGAAGAACACAAGTTTACTCAGCAGATTCCAGCATAACTCGGAGCTCCACCAGAACATGACATAATGAGAGATGGGTACAGCTCAGTGCTGTCAAACTTTTTAGATTCAAGGCACCTCTCTTTTGGCTCAACATGCTTGTTATGCTCTAGCCCCCCTCTCCCCCCTCTCAAAAAAGGTCAACTCTTACTTTTCAGTCATTTTTTTTCTACAAAAAATAATAAAGCAATTATTCTGTTACAAAGAACTCAGAAAGACCAGGTTATAAGGTTTTTAACACGATGAATTCCTGTTTGAAATCTTTCGGTTTATCTTGTGAATCATCGTTGCATACCTAACAAACCTAACAGCACTAACTTTGCATGGCATGCCATGGCACCTCTAAAAGGATCCCAGGACACCCCAGGGTTGAGAATCTCTGGTATAGATGATTGGCAAATCAAAATTCAAGAGCTATTATTGCTTGATAATAGCAGTGGTATAGGCATGTTCTGAACCTCATATAGGATTTATTTTGTGAATAAATTTCAATTCAATTCAATTTAAAAAGATATGGCTGGTATGACAAGCTATACAGTCCCTGTCAAAGGGCAAGACACAGGCAGACTCATATAGATGTTCAGAACAGAATGCCGTTTTCTACACTCAGGATGGCCATATCTCACACAAAAACCCTGTGTGAGGCAGCATTATTTTCAGTCAGTGTACACAGAGGATGTAGGAAGAATAAGAAGCTCTTGGGAGGGTACCAGAAGTTTATCTTTATTTCCTCTGGAGATTCTATTCCTATTATAAGAAGCTCGTCTAGATGAAAACTCTTTAAAGTTACTATCAGAAAGAGAGCTCAGTGGAATTTAATTCTCCCAGTAAAAAACTGCTCGCATTCAAAACTAACATACCTTCTCTTACTGTAAGAAGAACAATGAAGGTTAAAATAAGAGTATGTGAACAGAGGCACAAGGAAGAATGGATTTTTTGAATTTTAAAATCTGACTGTAATGCAAAATTAGTTTGTAGCTATGTGGGCCTTTGGCACCAACTTAAAAGGGCAAGCAGCAAAAAAACTTCAGGTTGATTCTAGTGGAACAGTGGCATTTTAGGAGTTTTACTCTAAGACACTAGCTATGATCTCACCATTATCTATAACAAGGCGATTGTTTTAACTAGAACTTTTGGGCTATATCCACGCTGAAGCACATATTTTTGCGTGGACTCTCTCTGGTAGCTTTGATATCAGGTCTTCTCTGCTTTTGTCTATCCCCAAATAGTAGGTCAGCCAACTGGCAAGAACTCTTCATTTAAAAAAAAAATCACAAAGCCAAATGCTTCATTCTTTTACTTCTGAAGATTTATAATGTCAAACAAATAATTTGTATGTAAATATTGTTCCCAAAAGTTTCAAGTGGCAAGTGATTTTGGCTGTCAAGATTTGGAAGCTTCAAGTTGGGTATCTAAAAGCAGTACCAACAGATTGCTATTCAGGTCTATTCTGTGTTGTGTTGACTTCTCTCATGTGCACTGAAATGATTTTGACAGAAAAAAATACAATTTCTACTAAATCAAAAATTTTCCAGATGAAAATATTTTGTGTTGCCACCAACATTGTTTAAACTGCTGTTTGGGGTGAAAAATTCAAAGCAAAATATTTAGATTCTAGGTGGTTTGACATTCTTAACCCTGAAGGGAATCCTTTTGAGTCAATTTAACATTTAAACTGCATTTACCCACAAGTGCTTCTTGCTAGTTTGGATGCTTCTTATCCTCATTTTTTCCCCCAATGGGCTGAGCTACTTGGTCAGCTGACATAGCCTTTGATGCACCACAGGCTCATTCAGAGACTCTTCAGTGTGATTCATGTACTACATTATGGGAATCATATACCTGCCAGATTCATCAGAGAAGAGATAGTTTCCTCAGGGAATCCAGCCCATATGGAAAAGCAAGCCTATGAGGAATGAGAATGCTAATAGAGACAACCTTCAACCTTGCTGGGTGCATTTTAATATCCATCTGACTCAAAATTAAATGTCTCAATTTGGATATTCCAAAATATTTTATCTCCCAAAAGTATTGGGAAAAAACTCTGTTTCCACATTCCAAAAAAGAGAGAGAGAGAGAAAGGGAAAAAATCAACACTTTTGGAACCATCATTCTGCAAAATATTCAAATGTTAATTCTAATCTCAAATGGAAACATACTTTGAAATACCAGAAGTTTCCCTTTGGATGGAAATTGTGATATTTATTTTGATGTAGTAACAAAGAAACTTTCTAAAGTATTCTCTAGGCCTCTACTCAAGGGATTAGACTATATCCAGAGAACTGATGAAGGCTGCACATTCAAGGGACATGATTGTCATGGGTGACCTCAATTGCCCTGACATCTGCTGAGCACTTGGCCAGATCTGACTGGCCATGTAGGCTTTTGACCTGCATGGAAGAACTTTATTTAGTACAGGAGGTGAATGGGCCAACCAGGGGGAAGGTTCTATTGGATTTGGTTCTAGCCAAAGGTGATGACTTGGTGGGGATCTGAGGATTGAAGGTAATCTGAGAGATAGTGATCATGGGATGATAGAATTCACTATCCATCGTAGGGCAGGGAAGTAAACCAGTAGGGCAGAGGTGCTTCACTTCAAGAAGGCTGACTTCAATGAGCTTAGGAAAATAGTGGGAAAGACCCTATGGGAAGAGACACTGGAGAGGAACAGAGTTCAGTAAGGGTGGTCATTCCTGAAAGGAATGATCCTCAGAGTGCAGAAAAGGTTCATTCCTGTATGCAGAAAAGGAGGCAAAGGGGCCAGGAAGCCCTCTTGACTTACTAGAGGAGTCAAGGAGTTCTTAAAAAACCAAAAGGAGGCCTAAAGACAGTGGAAACAAGAAGTAGTCACCAAGGAGGAATACATAATTATAGCCTGTATTTGTGGGGAAAGGATAAGGAAGGCAAGGGTGGCAACTGAGATCAGGTTCATGACTAAAATCAAGGACAATAAGTCCTTCTTTATGTATATAGGGAGCAGGAGAAAGACCAAGAGAAATGTGGGGCCTTTGCAGAATGGGGTGACACAGCTAATAACAGACAGTCAAGAGAAAGCTGAACTTTTTAATGACTACTTTGCACTGGTGTTCGTGCACACAAATGGTAGTTGTCCACCTGGTTGGATACTAGACAGATGCAGTTGGGGAGCTGGGGGCGGGGGGCAATTGCCAACCAATAGTCAGTGTTGAACTGGTGAGGGAGCACTTAGAGCAGCTGAATGTCTTCAAGTCAGCAGCCGAGACTGCTGAGGGAATTGGCTAGAGTCATTGCAGAACCATTGGCAAAGGTATTTAAAGACTCATGGTGCTCAGGAGAGGTCCTGGAAGACTGGAAAAGGACCAACGTGGTGCCAATCTTTAAGAAGGGGTGGAGGGAGGATCCAGGAAACTATAGGCTGGTCAGTTTGACCTTGATACAAGCTAAAATTATCAAGAAGTCCATTGGTGAGAGACTGGCAGAAGGCATGATGCTGAAGGATAGCCAACATGGTTTCATAGGGACAGGTCATGTCTGACCAACCTCATCTTCTATGATCAAGTAACAAACTGCTTGGATGAAGGAGACATGGTTGATGCCATATACTTGGATTTTAAAAAGGCCTTTGATATGGTCTCCCATGATGCTCTTAGAAAAAAACTGGGGGATTGTGGGCTGGCAGAGTCCATGGTCAGGTGGGTCGGGAACTGGCTAAGGGGCAAAACCAGAGAGTGTTAGTAGGTGGGCATAGTCGGAGGGGAAAAAAAAAAATTGCGGGGGAAGGGGCTGAGTACATGCGCACACATGCATGTGCATGTGGGCTGCCCCCCCCCCTGCAGTAAAGTCTGCAGGGGAAGAGGAAGGGGGAGGGGGGAGTGGGGCTGGGGCTGGCACCAGGCAGGGATAGCGAGAGAGCAGAGTAGAGTTGGGCCCAGGATCAGGGTTGGGGCCCAATGCACCTGCCCTTTCCCCTGCACCTGGGGTCATTGCACAGTGCCAGCAGCCCCCCCAAATCCACTGCCCCCCAGCCCTGCACCGGCACTGGCTGCCTCCCGGAACCAACCCCAGCCACACACTACCCAGAGGCCCCAAAACCAGGGGCTGGAGCAGGACCAGCTTTGGCTGGGGACGGAGCCCCCAGGACTCTTGCACCTGCCCCACTCTGAGTCATCCCCAGGAAGAGCTCAGTGCAACCTGGCAGCTCCTCCAGAGGCGTGGCGCCATGGAGCCAAGGGGGGGACACTTAGCCCCCGAATCTTTGCATGGAGGAAAGAGCGGGCTGCAGCTGAGAGCTGGGCTCTGCCTGCTCCCTGCCTCCATGCCTCACTGCCGCCTTTGAAAGCAGTGCAGTGGCATGTACATCCCACCCCTGGGTGGTCTGGGCAGCAAGGCACATGGTACCAAGCCACACCGCTTTTGAAGGTGGCAGCAAAGCACAGAGGCAAGAAGCAGACAGAGCCCAGCTCACAGCTGCATTCCGCCCTCGCCCCATGCAAAGATTGCGGGGGGGCACGTCTCATCCACCCCCTTGGCTTCCCGGCGCTGCACCTCTGGAGGAGCCGCTGGGCTCTGATTGTCACAGGACACAGCCTAGCCAGGGCCCCATTCACCATGAATGGGGCCCTGGCCAGGCCAGGTAATGAGACAATCCCCACATTGCAGCAGGGACTGGGGCACGGGTGAATCATTCACTTCTTCCTGCACTGTGGGAGGTCTAGATCTGCCCCCACCCCCCCAAGCCCAGGCAGTCATAAAGAAAGCAGGTAGAAAGAAACTTACCTGCCTGCTGTGCCGGCTGTGATCCTGGCTATGCTGGGCATCTGAGTGTGCTCACCAGGAGGTGGCCAGTGGTGTCCCACAAGGTTCTGTTTTTGGCCCCATACTGTTCAACATCTTTATCAATGATTTAGATGAGGATGTGGAAGGCCCACTAGCCGAGTCTGCAGACAGTATTAAGTTGTGGGGAAAAGCAGTCACACTAGGGGTTAGGATTCAGATCCAAGTGGACCTGGACAAGCTGGAAAGATGGGAGGAGCAGAACTGGATGCAGTTCAATAAGGATAAATGCAGAGTGCTTCATCTGGGGAGAAGTAACCTGCAACATGAATAAAGGTTAGGAAGAGATGTCCTGGCCAGCATGATGACTGAAAGGGACCTTGGTGTTATGGTTGATCACAGGATGAACATGAGGCACTAGTGCAATGCTGTAATCAACAGAGCTAATAGCATATTGGGGTGCATTAGCCAATGCATCGTGAGCAGAGCTAAGAAAGTGATACTTCATCTCTACTCAGCATTAGTGAGACCCCAGCTGGAGTACTGTGTCCAGTTCTGGGCACCACACTTCAAAAAAAAAAATGGAGAATCTTGAAAGGGCCCAGAGAAGAATGGTTAAGGGCCTGGAGGACAAATCTTATGAGGAAAAACTAAGAGATCTTGGATTGTTCAGCCTAAATTGCTGAACCCCCATTTAAGTTCAAATGCTGTTTACAATTTTATATCTCATCATTGCTGTCCAGTGCCATTCCTAAAATAAAAAAAAATCATTCACAAAGATAAAGTAAAAAATATCCATAGCTTTTGGCTTATTCTCCCATAGAAAGCAATCTTTTAAGAACACCTGTCCTCTACTTTAGTCATCACTGTGAAAGAACAGACCTATGGGAATGACATACTGGATGATATGGAAGCTTTAATAGATACACTCGCTTCTAAAAAGATACATAGCATTGGTTGTGCTGAAGGAACTTCTTAAATTATAGAGCAATTTTTTGTAATGCCCATAGTCTTTTAAAACTGATACACTCTGCATGTGTGTGTAAGGCAGTGGCATCGAAACCGGGGAATATATACAATATGCACATCCATTCTGAGTAATGTGGTTTCTGATTCAGAGTTTTAGTGCCTATAATGTAGCATTTTCATTTCTGTGCTGCTTTTACTGTAAAAGCTTCTTAAACAACAAGATTTCTCATGGTTTTTGACTCCATGAAAGCTCTCTTAAGGGACACCCATGAATTTCAACGCAAAAATCTTATTTTACTCAGCCAAATTTCTTCTGAATATATAAGTGCCCTGTTCAAATAGCTCCAATCCACACATAATTACTGGTGAAGAGAAATTAACCATAGTAGCTTTGCGCTCGTCATGATGCTATCAGAACCAGAGTATTTGTTATTCTGCAATGGCCACAGTTTCTAATGAAAGACTAGGTTGGGTTTTTATAGTAAATCATGAGTCACAAACTTGGTCAAAACACATGTAAATGTTTCAGAAGGATGTTTGGCATTCTTTTTTATACAAAAAATAGGAAAAGCAAGCCAAAAGGGCAGTTCCTGAAACTGTTCTGAACATGTAACTATAGACTCTGTAGGATAAAGTTCTAATTTCTGGGTTTCCCATATTATATAGCATTTTATATGACCTAGCATAAATAAATCTATAACCTTATATTGACACTAATTAAATACATCGATTTCACTGCTATACTAAAATATTGCCTCTGGTGTAAGGCAGCTATATTCAGATTCAAAGCCACACTCCCTTGCCTTATTCCCTTTTGGAATTTTTTACAGCATAGTATATGCCTGGTATCTAAATATACCCACAGGAGAGAGAATATGCAATGTATAATTAAAGGTGAAACAGATTTAAAGGGATATGTGAAACAAAATGGGGAAAAAAATCAGTTTTAATAATGCATATACTCCTTTTGTTAGTTTGTAATTTATAATTCAGCAGGGTTAATTATTCTTCTGTTGCCCTGGATAAGGCTTCATAAAGATTCATAAATGAAAGACTAACATGTGGAAAACAAACTACCAAATGTAAAGTTTGGAAAAGTCAAACTGTTCTAAGTTGTATATCTCCAAAAATAATTGCATTCTAATGCTGTTTGTCTCTGGGCAGCAAAGAGGTAAGTAGCAAAATAACTGTCATCTCATACCTAAATTGTCTGGCAAAGCAGTTTGTATAAAACTGTTTCTCTCACAACACAGACATTTCTTTCAAATTAAGATAATAAAGAAACAGAAACAAATTAAGAAAATAATGACAAATAAAAGGAGCACTTTTCTGGCCACTTACTGGTGTCAGAAGATAGAAATTGAATAAAGTGAGTTTAGACACCCAAATATTTTCTGAAAAGTTTTGGTTTATTAAAAACAGGATAGGTATTATTGATCTTAGGCTGGTCTTCAGTTAACAGTTCTTCATAATCCATACAGCATGTGTGAATCGAGTACATACATTACCAAAAAGACAAAGACTAGCTAAGAATTATGATATGCAGGGATTTCAAGTTAAAGTGTGTCAGGATAAATGCACTGGTCAGAAGTTAATGAAGATTATATATAATTCCTGACTGAAGTTTTTTCTTCTGCATTTGTTATTCATGTTCACACTATGGGAGAGCAATTATGCTTCTAATTTTTGTTGGACAATCAGTTCATAGATACAAAACAATCTTGGCTAAAGCTAACTAAAATGATGTTCTTACAGACTAGAATTGCAAACTCAGAACCCAGTTTGAAATTGAAACAATTAAAAAACTGTAAAAATAGTTTAATATTTCCTCCTTAGTTTCTCCTTCTGTACGTGATTTTTATGATGATTAGGCAGTTAGGTACCGGACAGTATAGCTCAGAGGTTTTCAACCTTTTGGGATCAGCATACCCCACTGCGGCCAGATGTAGAGCATCGGGGGAGGGTTGGGGGTGGCGCGCGGCCAAATGTGAAGTGGCGGTGGCTGCTGCATGTGAGCTTCCCCCACCCCCTGCATCCGGCAGTGCCTGTGCAGTAGCGCAGGATGGTGCATGGTGGCGATCCATCCCCACCTGTCTGCACGTACCCTCTAGGGCCTTCTCAGGTACCCCCAGGGTACACGTACCCCCAGTTGACAACCTCTGGTCTAGCTCACTGACCACCAGACTGATTCTTGTGCTGGTTCTAGGCAACTTTGTAAGTACATTTCTAAGTGGGCTGAGATTCATCCTCTGGGTTCAAAAGGGAGCGCTTTCTCAGTGAATCATGGGAGGAGAGTGTGACAGAGCCAGCCCTGACAGGCAGTGGAGATGACCCCAGCAGCTAGCTAACCTACATCACTCCAGCTCCTCCATCTGGCTGCCCAGGGTCTCTCCTGCCATGCCTTGATAGGATAAATACTACTACAGGAGGCACCCCGAATCTTGAGGTAGTATTTTTATTTCAATGCAGTCTTACTCTGGGCTTCTTTTACTAGAACAGCAAGTCACACCAAGCTTGACAAGCTCCAGCTATGGACCAACTAGTCCTAAATTGCCCCAGGGGCTTTACCAGCAGCTTCTTGCCTCCCCCATAGGTACACCCATGCCTCCCAGGTCTCAATCTGCTGAGATTGTCCCTTTGAGGCACCTGGCTCAGTCCTTTTTGTCTGTCTTGACCTTGACTCTCTTGATCTTGGCCTACTTACCTCTGGCTGCTACATTCAGCCCTAGACCATCTAATTCTGGAGTTAGCTTCTTGGGCTTTAAGCCTTATCAGACCTCACATCATTTGCTCTAGTCTCTCTCTAGTCTCAGGCCTAAAAGGAGTTACAATGCACAGGTTGTTTTTAGGTGCCTGCCACATGGCCTCCTCTATGAGGGAGCTTCCCCTCACAGCTGCTTCTGGTCCTGTGGTTGCTACTGGCCTAACCACAATGAAAAACACAGCTTTTCCTGGTGCTCACAAAACAAAGAGCAACATAAACTCAAACGTTCATCCTTCTGTATCAACTCTGAGAATGAAAAGGTTCTTCATCCTTGCACACCACAGCTCCCCTTCCTGTACCACCAGGGTTCACAGTGGCCTGCCTGGGAGCTCTTCATCAATCCCAGCCAGGGCTTAAGTGACCTCTCTGCTTAGAGGGTAAGCCTGTTCTATTAGCCAGCTCCTCCCCTTCTGGCTAGGCAGACCTATCACTTGGCCCTATTGCTTGGACCTGTCACAGGGGTTTCCCATTAGTCTCTTCAACCCTGACAGCTGAAATTTCTTTGTCTCCAATTTCTGCTTATTTTTAATTCACATGCAGCAGGGCTGTGGCATTTCCAGGCTCCTAGATGTTTGTCACCTTGGGCTTTTCACTCATAGTATTTTTGTCTGTCCATCCAGCTTTATTTTCCTCCCTTAAGCCCTCATCCTTTTGAGCCACACAACATCCTGTTCTTAAAAGGGCCTTGCAGGTTCTGTATACCCCACAGCCTTCTCCCAGTAAAAGAGCAAGGGTTCCTGTCACAGGGAGTTAGGAAATGTCTGGAACTTCCAGAAAATACACTATGCCATCTTTCCTGATGCATCTTGCCTGTGCCATCTACTATGCTGAAATTTTAGAGATAAGAGTGGAGCCTGTGCTTTGCTTACTAGCAAGCAGTTACTAGAGGAACTATTCTGCCACCAGAAGCCCAACCAGCTAATTGTACAATTGCTGCAATTGGTGGAAGGAATCTTTTCCCTGGCTGGGAGGAAGCTGGGCTGAGGGGCAGGTGGTAGGAACAGTCGCATGATACCTCCTCTATGGTGCTTGTAGAGTATCCAAGTAATCACCAGACTGGGAAATAAATCTCTATTCAGTATCAAGAAATAGTCATAGGATATGTTACTTTTGTGGAGGATGAGGGGAGAGGAAAGGAAGAGAGATGCGATTGCTGAGGCATAGAAAGGAGGCGCATTTACTGGCTGACTGGGGGTTGGAGGAGTATATTCTACATGGGTTCATTAATCTCTCTGCTGAGCACTGCATTTCTTCCTACCATTTCAGGCGTGGGTTGAGTGGGAACATGATTTGAAAGAAATGCTTTGCACACCCATAGAACAAGAGGTTTTGCTGCAACATGGCCTTGCAGTGGATTTAAGGCAGCTTGGAGTAGATGCCAATACCACTCACTATTATTTCCATCACAATAGCACTGAAGCAAAGGCAAGGCCCCATTGTACAGATGTGAAGTAAGAGACAATCACTGCCTCACAGACTGCCCCCCACATCCCAAAATGTGGCTTCTGATATATTCAGCTAAGTAGTAAGGTAGCACAGCATTTACATTATAGACAACTCCTATTCCTCCTTGCTAACACAGCATGCTAGGCATGTACAATACTGAAATTTTATAGTATTTTAGTTTAATAGTCATACACAAAAAGCTTTACTTTCCCCAGTAATTATTTTGTAACTATAAGATCTACTTACTTCTTTGGCATAAAGTTCTAACATTTACACTTGCTCTAACAAGAAAGAAACAACATAGAAAACAACCAATTCGAGCTTCTAAACAGTGCATTATGGATGTATAGTGAATATATGTCTAACTCATCAGAACCATCTTGACAGAGGTGTTCTCACAGATGACATTCTCTGAAAGTTTGTGTGAAGTTTGAAATAAAATTTATGAGCTTGACTGAATGAAAATGATGCTTTAAGAATCTAGAAGAAACTGTGTTTGAGTGTTGGATGATACAAATCAGACACTCAATATAGTTTCAAAAACACTATGTTAATGACAGCAGTTACATCCTAAAATATTTATGTTATTGTTATATTTCTGTTTCAAGAACTGTTTTCAAGGCAAACAGAACAGAGACTGAAATACAATTTTTTAGTTGAATTGAAGAATAGATATGGCCAGAGTCTCTGACCTCTCTCTGTACAAATGCTTATGATTTTGCCAATGATTTTTAGCATCACCAAAGAGAATATGTAGGGTTAATTACTTTAGTCAGAAGATAAGAGGTAATTAAAGGTATGGAGTTTTTAAGAAGTGGGGGTTGTCTGGTGGGGCCTCTGAGGCCCGAAGGTGATGGGGAGTGGGGGCAGAAGTCCCTTCACCTGTCTCACGTGTGATCTGCTTGAGGCCGTGGGGGAGCAGGTGAGGGAACTCCAGGCAGAAGTTAGCAGGCTGTGGGGGATCCAGACTGCAGAGGATGCAATTGACAGGTACTTTAATTCTCTGCAGGATCAGTCATCTGGTGGAGAGCTAACACAGGAGGGACCTGATGCAGAGGAATGGAAAATGGTCATCTCCAGAGCCAGACATCATGCTGCTGAGAAAGCTTCCCCAGTGCAACTGGGGAACAGATATGAGGCCCTAGCAGCACTGGAGAAGAGTGCAATGGAGGAAGGCACAGCCACAGCCACCACCATGCAGGTTGAGGATCAGCAGGGCAGCCAGAGAAAGAGATGCTGAGTCATCACTGTGGGTGATTCCCTCCTGAGAGGAATGGAGGGACCCATCTCTCACCCAGATCCCATGGCATGGGATGTGTGTTGCTTGCCTGGAGCCCAGATCTGGGACATCACTGCAAGGATTCCCAGCCTCATCCAGCCCTCCAACTACTATCCCATGGTCCTCATCCATGTGGACACAAATGATGTGGCCAGGAGTAGTCCGAACTGTATCATGAGTGACTACAGGGCTCTGTGGACCAGGCTTAGGAAGGCAGGGCACAGGTGGTCTGCTCGTTGATCCTTCCGGTCAGCGGTCATGGTCAGTATCACAACACCTGCATCACAGAAGTCAACCTGCAGCTCCGGAGTTGGTGTCATAAAGCAGGTTTTGGCTTCTCTGACCACAATCCACACTTCCACAAAAGGGGCATCCTGGGATGTGATGGTCTTCATCTCTCTTCAAAAGGTAAGAGTCTGATCTCTTACAGGTTGGCTGATCTCCTATGCAAGGCTTTAAACTAGGTTCATCAGGGGATGGAGATGCAGATGACAGAGAGCACATAGGATCAACAAGCCATGAGCCATGTGCTGGAACAGCCCACGTAAGTACTAAGGGGCCCAATAGGCATCAGGACAGGGGGGCACCAAAGGCACCCATGGGAGGGAGGGTGTCAAATGTCTCTACACTAATGGTAGGAGCATGGGGAACAAGCAGAAGGAACTCGCACTCCTGCTTGCAAACAACAACTTCAATTTAGTTGGACTAACTGAAGCTTGGTGGGACCCTACCCACAATTGGGCAGTAAGCATTGAGGGCTATAAGGCTGTACAGACATGATAGAGTAGGGAGAAAAGTGGGGGGAGGTGTTGCTCTCTATGTTAAGGAACAATATATATCTTTCATAATCAAGATGGCACCAGAGGAGGGGCAAATTGAGGTACTGTGGGTCAGAATGCAAGGGGGTCAGGGTGAAAGGGACTTGGTAGTGGGGGTCTACTACAGGCTGCCATATCAGGAGGAAGAGTTGGACTTGGAATTCTCCAGACAGCTCTCAAAGACCATACAGTCAAGGGACATAGTTGTCCTGGGTGACCTAAACTACCTGGACATCTGTTGGGAGGAACAGTCAGCTAGATGCAACTATTCACATAGGTTCCTAACCTGCATACAGAACCTTTACCTAACACAGGAGGTATATGGTCCCAGTAGGGAAAACACCTTACTGGACTTGGTCCTGGATACAGGGGATGAATTGGTGGGGGATCTATTTACACAAGGTAACCTAGGAGACAATGACCATCACTTGATTGAATTCACTACCTGGCATAGGGTAGGAAAGATAACCAGTAGGGCAGAAGTGCTAGACTTCAGAAAGGCTAACTTCAGTGTGCTTAGGAGATTATTTAGTGAGGCACTTAAGAACAGGAAAATTGGTGAAATAGGAGTCCAGGAAAGGTGGTCGTTCCTAAAAGGAGCAATTCTACAGGCACAGAAGGAGACAATCCCGTTGTGCAGGAAAGGGGGCAAAGGGGCCAAGAAACCCTCTTGGCTGAACAGGTAAATCCAGGAAAACCTAGGGGCAAAAAAGAAGAGGCACATAGGCTGTGGAAGCAGGGGGTAGCTAGCAAGGAGGAGTATACCTACTTGGCCCACACTTGCATGGAGGCAGTCAAAGGCCAAAGCAGAAATGGAACTTAGGCTGGCAACAAAAATTAAAGACAACAAAAAGTCCTTCTTCAGGTATATATGGAGCAAAAAGAAGGTGCAGGGTGGCACAGAACCCCTACAAGACAAACTAGGGCAATTAGTGACAGATAGGGGGGACAAAGCTGAGATTTTTGCCTCTGTATTCCTGAACTTGAATCAGGACAAATCTCCCAATTGGATCATAGACAGGCATAAAGGGGAAACCATTCCATCAACTGTTAGTATTGACTTAGTGAAGAGACACTTGGAGAGGCTGGATGTGTTTAAGTCAGCAGACCCCAATGTTCATCCAAGGGTGCTGAAGGAATTGACCAGTGTCATAGCAGAGCCACTGGCACAGCTATTTGAGCACTCTTCATGCTCAGGTCAGGTCTCAGAGGACTGGAAAAGGGCCAATATGGTCCCTATTTTCAAGAAGGGGAAAAAGGAGGATCTGGGTAACTATAGACCAGTGAGTCTCACCTCTATCCTCAGGGAAACATTTGAAAAAAATTATTAAGGATCACATTTGTGTGAGTAGCAGTGGGGAAAGCAATGCTAAAGGGCAACCAGCATGGATGCTTAGATACAGGAATTGAGGTTGATGTCATCCACTTGGATTTTAAGAAGGCCTTTGATATGGTATCTCATTTGATTCTCACAGATAAACTGAGCGGCTGGGATGTTGATGATTACATGGTCAGGTGGGTAGCAAATTGGCTTAGGGGTTGCACCCAGAGAGTGGTGGTAGATGGGTCAGTATCGACCTGGAAAAATGTGGGCAGTCGAGTTCCACAAGGCTTGGTCTTTGACCCGGTGCTGTTCAATGCTTCATCAGCGACTTGGACGAGGCCATGGAAAGCACTCTGTCCAAATTCACAGATGATACCAAATTATGGGGTAAAGTTAACACACCAGAGGGCAGGGAACAAATCCAAGTGGATCTGGACAGCTTGGAAAAGTGGGTGGAACAGAATAGGATGCAGTTCAATAAGGGCAAATGAAAGGTGCTGCATCTAAGGAAAGGGAATCACCAATACGCTTACAGGCTGGGAGAGGACCTTCTCAGCAACACAGCAGTGGAAAGGGATCTCAGAGTCACTGTTGAACATGAGTCATCAGTTCAACATCAGTCATCAGTGTGATGAAGCAATCAGTAAAGCTAACCACAGTTTATCATGCATTAGCAGGTGCATGACAAACAGGTCCAGGGAGGTGATACTTCCCTCTTATGCAGCATTGGTGAGGCTGCAGTTGGAGTAGTGCGTCAAGTTTTGGGCGCCAGACTTTAAGAGGGATGTAGACAACCTCGAGGGGGTTCAGAGGAGGGCCATTCATGTGGTTAGGGGCCTGCAGGCAAAGCCCTTTGAGGAGAGATTGAGGGCCCTGGATCTCTTCAGGCTCCACAAGAGAAGGCTGAGAGGTGACCTTGTGGCCACCTACAAATTAATCAGTGGGGGAGGAGGGGTAACAATGAATAGGAGATGCTCCGTTTAACTTGGCACCCCTTGGAGTAACTAGGAACAATGGCCACAAACTGATGGAAAGCAGATTTGGGTTAGAAATCAGGAAGAACTTCTTTATGGTAAGGGTTGCCAGAATCTGGAATGGGCTTCCAAGGGAGGTGGTGCTCTCCCCTACCTTGGGGGTCTTTAAGAGGAGGCTAGATGTGCACCTGGCTGGGGTCATCTAACCCCAGGGCTCTTTCCCGCCCAGGGCAGGGGGTCAGACTCAATGATCTGCTAAGGTGCCTTCCAACCCAAACATCTATGAATCTACGAAGCACTCTCAGTCCCTGTACAGAGTATAATGCTTTATTAAGGCAACTGAGATCCTACAGGAAAAGAGCAGATGAAAGAAATGAGCATTGCAACAGCACTTTTCCTTCTAGGTGACGTTCAATCTCTCATGAGAAGAAGGCACAAAATATATCAGATGCCATAGGTAAAAATATGAATCTACATTTTCATATCTAAGCCATGTAATTCTTTATCCTCTGATGAAGATATCAGGGAAATATGAGTCAACAATTTAATGCATTTGTAAAAATAGTGAATGCAGTTTTGGAATGTAGTTTAGGAGTATTAGGTGTAAGACACGGAGGGCACGTTTACATGTTATTAATGTACTGTAATTATGGTGCATTAAGTTAGTACCTATAATCATAGGTTGCATAATCATAGGTACTAACTTAATGCACCATAATCAGCACTACTGCACGTTAGCTCTGGCGCATTCTTTTTTGTGATGCTAATGCACAGTAGACTAATTCTACTGTGTATTAGCACATTAGCAGGTTTTGCCTGCCACACTAATGTGCAGTAAAATTAGTCTACTGCACCTTTAGCATCTCATGTAGATGTGCTCAGATGGTGATAATGTCACTCTGCTCAGCACTGATTAGGCCTCATCTAGAATACTGTATGCAGTTCTGAGTCCTGCATTTAAAAAATAATGTAGAAAAGTAGGAAAGGTTCTAAAAGCAGGCAACAAAAATCATGATGGGTTTAGAAGGAAAGCCACACAAGGAGAGGTAGAGAGAACTAAGCACATTTAGCTGGTAGACAAGTTAAGTAAGGGGGGATATAATAGAAATCTTCAAAAATCCAAAAGGCTGACATAAGGAGAGTGAACGTTATCTCCCTTGCTGCAGAGGGTGCAACATGTAGTTGGTTTTGACTGCAAAATAATCTATGGTTTAGATAAGATATCAGGTAAAATGTCTTTACTGTCAGAGCAGTAAGGCAATGGAATAGATTACCCAGGTAAACTAGGGAATCTCATGCAGTGGAAGTTTTCAAGAAGAGGTTGGCATTGGTCAGGGATGCTTCAGGAGTAGCTATGCATGGAGTGTGTTGTGCAGAGCAACAGTTGAAAAGCCCAGGAGATTACCACCCTGCTCTCCCTCTGATACACACACCAGAGACCTCTCCAAACACTGCTCAGGAACCATATGAAGAGCACTGCAGGCCAGAAGGAGAGGACTATATTCAGCAGCAAGAGCATGAAGCAGAGCTCACAACCAGATTGTTTATGAAAGTAGATTAAAGGAGCTAAGTTTTGGAGGGGAGTGCACCTTTGAGGTGACTTTGCAGCACTCCAGCCAGGAGGCTATGAATGTGCACATATTCCCATAAGTACAGTCTCCAAATGCTGAGCCATTTGTACTATTACAAATGAACGTGTCCACAGCCTCAATGATACTTGGAAAGCGTGCTGAGATTCTCAGAAGGAGGGCGCCATATAATTTTACTGCCATGTATTATACAGACATGTATTGTATCAATGTGTGTGTGTGTGTGTGTGTGTGTGTGTGTGTGTGTTATGTGCACACACACACACACACTGATAATACTATAATTTTGGTCATGTACTTGCGTACAAGGAAGTTAAGGAAGCTGTTGATCCATATGGTGCCTCCTGCCACAAATGTGTACAAATCTATATCTGCATAAAAGATTAGATAGAGAAGGCACCATAAAAAGGCATTATTAGAATTATGTGTTTCTACTCAATTTAGAGAGGAGAGAGACAACTCCAAAAAATAACCCCCAGAAACCTTTAAATGAAAATCTCAGAGGCAATTTGCATTATTATTAATCTTCACTGGAGAAACTGATATACATTTTATGATGAAATTTCACATGAAAACTGCAAGCAGTGCCAGCTGTCTCCAATTCCTACTTTCTTTCTTTGTTAAAATGACATTACAAAGATTATCTGAAAGCTAATTAATCACAGCCACCTACAGGATTAATCCATTCCTTCCACTTTTCATTTCCTCTCCTGACTTTAATCTCTGCAAACCAAACAGATTTTTTTGTATTACTATTATTATTCTGCACTGTTCCAGCCATGATTTTTACTTACTAGTACTCAGAAAGACAGACTCTCTCTCTCTCTCTCTCTCTTTCTCTCTCTCTCATGAGTGTTAGCTAATTTTTTGTGGGGAGGCAGGTGTCTTTTATAAGGTTTTGTGAACCCCCAATTTTGGCATTCAGCTTGTAAAAACTATAGATTAAACTAGATCAAGTCATCTTTTGTTAGACTCAAGGCATCCCTCAGAAAACGCCAACTCTTGGTTGTGATTAATTTTCTGATTATAGAAAAATAGAGCAATTTTTTTCTGTTGCAAAAAAACAGAGACCGCAACAGGTCCAGCTGTTTTAACACTACAGATTCCTATTTGAAATCTCTAGGTGTAACTTATGAATTAGGTTTGCACTCCTAAAAGTGCTAATAAACCCTGCAACACCCTTGAAAGGATCTCAAGGTATGCCAGGGGACCATGAACCCCAGTGGAGAATCACTGAACTAGGCAAAAGCAAGAGAGAAGTTGAGATCACATTAGCTCACATAAACTATTTACCAAATCCAGGAAGAGGAGAGAGAAGTTGGACACTGCCTTCCTTTAACTTTGATACAAATCCAAAAACTTAGCACTTAGTTTTCTAAACTGAAAGTTGAAAACATAGTTGTTTTAATTAAATTTCATTAATTAAATTAAGTGAATATATTATATTTTCTTACGGCAACGAGTTAATCTGAAAATTTAAATGAAGTACATTGGGACTTTGAAAATTATTATTTTAAATCCTCATTCTTTCTTGCTTCTGGAATCCACAAATAGAAGAGAATTTCTCTGCCTCAGTTTCCCACTCTGTAAAATTCAGATCCTGATAGCCAGCTTTGTAAATGGTCTTGAGACGTGTGGGTAAAAACCACCAAGTTAATCTATTGCTTTTATCTTTAAGTATTTCTTTAGAGGTCTATGACTTTTCAATAATCTGGACATCACAATTACATTTTTTTCTTTTATCATTTCTTACTAAAATGCATTTCCTACCCACATTTCTTTTCTTGAAACTTATTGTTTCCAATCTAATATTAGAAGCTTTTTTTCCCTCTTATTTATTGATTTTCTCTGAACTTAATGGAATTTCTGCATCTCTCTTCTTTTTGTGTAATACACTATTAGCTCCTTCATCAACTTTTTCATGTTCTGTTATTTCTCATGCACTAGAAACCATGCCACTCTCAAACTAGCATTCACAAAATATCTAGATCAATGCAATCACGGTTCCTTATAGTAAATGTTTCCCAGCTTAGCCAGATGTGTTTGACTGAAATGGTGAAGTCTTGATAATGTGATTTTATATCTTCCTGTCATGGCATGGGGTCCCCAGGGATGCCCATGATGACCCTAGGGCTCCATGACCATGCCTGTTCCACGCTGTGGGCACCTTCTAATCTTTCCTGCCATGTCTTGTTGAAATAATAAGTTGGGAGGCTGCCCATGAGTTTATGTGGTCACGGTCCTACTGAACCTCACTAGATCCTGCTGATCTTGTATCCCTTGCCAGATCTCACTCAAAGTCAGGGCCTCTCGGGACACCCAAAGCCTTATGACCTAGAAGCATGCCTCCAAAACTGCTCCTTTACCACACCCCATGCCTTGCAGGTGGTATTCAAACATTGTCCCTCTAAGGCCTTGATCTAGCTCAGCCTCCTGTCATCACTGGGCCCTCTGCAGCCCTGTCTGTGTGCCCTCACTGGTGCTGGACCCTCCACACTGTAGTGTGCCCCAATGAGGTCTCCTCCTCCCCAATAGCCTCAGACTAGTCCACCGGTTCAAGCAACTAACAATGTAAATATAAGTCCCTGGGCTATAACACAACAACAACAACAACAACATTGGAGGTCACACTCTGCCCCTTTAAGAAGGCAAGCTTCTCCCTCAGTGATGTGTGCCTCCTAGTTCCAGGTACTTTAGGAGTAACTAGAGTCCATTAGTCTTACCAGCAGCAGAACAGGAAACCAAGCATCTCTGAGTAGCATTTCTGCAAGAGCTCCTTTCCCCTGGCTGCTGACAGAGAACTAACCTCCTGCCAGCCCTGCGATCCTTCAACACAACTCTAATACCATAATTAAGGCAATCAGTCTGTGAAATTTGCCATAACCAAAAATTCTGTCTATGAAAACCTGAACTACCTTTATTGTTACATCATGGGAAAAACAGGCTCTCTTTTCTCTATGGGTTCTGGAGATGCACTATTTGTGAACACCATTAGGAGGATAGAATGTCTCATATCATCACTTGGGCACTTTCTGTCTCACTTGATTTTGATCCCCCAATGAAAAGGAAGTTGTAGTTCCTTTTTTCTTGCCATTTATTCCCCTCATCCAACTTCCTTCTACCAGATGCTTTCCATCCTGGTTTATACTTGTTAGTCAGAAGGCAGGGTAGATATGTACCTTGATTGACTAACTCAAGGGTGATCAGCTTTCAGCCTGTAGGCCAAATGCAGGCAACAGATCCATGCTATCCATCTTGAAAGATGGATCCATGCTCCCCATGAGTTAGGAAATTTGGCACTGGGGGAGTGGTGGCCATTAATAGAGCAACCCTCCCCCCCGCCAACAAATTCTTAAATCCCAAGCCCCACAAAGCAAGTTGGGACCAAGCCAGACCCCCTTCCCTCTGTGGGGCTGGGTTGCAGCTCGGCCATGCCCTCCCCCACCCATGGCCAGATGGGATCCCACTGTGACTGCCCCAGGCACCAGATTTGGACCACTGGCCAGATCCAGTCTGTGGACAGACCAGGAAATGAACATCCAGGCCACCAGTAAAAAAGGTTGAGCACTACTGGACTAACTAAATATATAATAGTCTATAATTTGCCTGACTGACGGTGCATATCTACTATGATTTCTGGCTGACTTCAGACTACAGCTAACTACCTCTTTCCTACTTTAGTCATGGACAAATATAACCTCTGAACCAATGGAGATATAGACTATTCAGTATAAAGACTTTAAACTAAGCCCGCTGGGGCACGGGGGCACTACCACCACTGCTGTCCCGCTGAGCAATCCTTGCAAAGCCAGCGGGTCAAGGCACTTAAGGGAGCCCACCCCTGCCCCAGCCCTGGTAAAATCTGTGGGCAAGGAAGGAGCCCCCCAGGGGACACTTGCCTGCCTGTACACAAATGCCAGGAGCTTGGGGAATAAGCAGGAGGAGCTCATCCTCCTGCTCAATGCAAATAATTATGATGTCATAGGGATAACGGAGACCTGGTGGGACTCCACCCATGACTGGACCATGGGTATAGATGGCTATACCCTGTACAGGAGGGATTGTGTAGATAAAAGGGGTGGGGGTGTAGCTCTCTATGTTAAGAAAAGCTACACGTCCCTGCAAGCCGATATTGGTGACCAGGGTGGACGACTGGAGACCCTCTGGGTTAAAATCCGTGGGGAACACGGCACAGGGGACACAATGGTGGGAGTCTACTACAGACCTCCCACCCAAAGTCCTGAGCTTGACCAGGAGTTTTCCCGGGAACTGGCTGAGGCCGCATGCTCCAGGACCATGGTTGTAATGGGTGACTTCAATTACCCGGACATCTCATGGGAGGATTGCTCAACAAAATCTGAGCGGTCGCAAAGCTTCCTCTCGTGCGTGGATGACCTCTACCTGGCTCAAGAAGTCTATGGGCCAACTAGAGGCAAAGCGCTGCTCGACCTGGTACTCGCTACTGGGGATGACCTAGTCGGCGACCTAGTGATCGATGGGAAGCTGGGTGACAG